>NC_133777.1:28106593-28171517 GCF_003597395.2 Chelonoidis abingdonii
TTTTTTTTAAATGTGCTGGAGCCTCCACATTTATTTTATAAATAAGATTTGCAGAATTTTGCAAAATTTTAAAATGAGCACAGAATTTTAATTTGTTTGGTGCAGAATGCCCTCAGGAGTAGCTATTTCATCCTGTGTGCTGCCTGCAAAGGTGTCAGGGTCACTGGATTTGCATCAACATGGATTTAGTTACCCTTTCCCTGGCTAACAAAGCCACCCTTTGTGATAGATGACACTTGATTTGTTCTTCCAAAGGAACAAGAATCATCTGTAATGGTAGATATAAAGGTCTGGCTTTGATGGGAAAAACCTAACATACACTTACACACACACACACAACTCTACCTAAAACTTTCTGCTTCAGTGATACCACATCTGATTTTCAACAGCAATATAAAATTGTGCATAGTGTATTTCACTGGGGGCAAGAGCAAAGCTTGAAAGATTTAATGTAGGTGTTTGTGAATGTTTCCTTTTTATCCAACATTTTAGACTGGGTCTTTTCTTATGTATTATTATTTATGATAGTGCCCTAGATGCTCCAATCTTGGTTGGCGCTTCTGGGTGCAACAATAATACAAATAATAAATAATACAGAAAATGCCCTGTATGAGACATTGTACATATATAATGTAAGAGAGAGACCTTGCCCTGAAGAGCTTCCAGCATAAGGGTGAGATTGTCATGCCTTGCTCCAGTTCCCGCATGCCAGATTAAAGCAGCCTTAGATCCAACTGGGGGAATACCTGAGGCTCTGAAGCTGAGGAAGACAGCCACAGGCTCCTCTGAGGATACCCCAGCACAAGCCTGGCACAGTGTGTGAAATTGGCTGCATCACACAACACTGGGGAGATCCTGGACAGCGCTGCTACAAGTTAGCCAGCTACCCCAGCGTTGTCAAAATTACACCATGGGCTGCTCTGGTACATGGCTTAGTCCAGGGTAGAAAGGACCCAGCAGGTGCATTTACATATAAAATTTCACACATGAGAAACAATTTCTCACAAGAATAAACCTTCACAATTTATATGGAGACTTCAATAATGCTGAGAGAAGTTATAAATGTCACTGTCAGAGAGGCAAATACCCTCAAAGTGTCAACAACTGGGGGTAGAAGGGATAAGGAGGAAGAGGTATGGCAAGGGTTTCGAGGGGAAGTCTCACAAAGGTGAAAGTGGGATAGACTGAGTTAGCTTAAACTCTAGACACAAGACCTGGAATGGTAAAATACCAGAAGTGTAGCTTTGATGCATTTTGTCTGGTGTTTTAAAAATATTGCACATTTTCACTTTCACTTTTGCTAGGCTTTAACACTACTGAAAATTTCAAACACAAAATCCATGAGTCTGAGACTTGCTCTAAAATGGTGCAGCTGTGTAAACTCTAATGAACTTTTTTCATATTTTGCCAGCTTATTCAATAGGTAGCTGTCATAAACAGATGGTTAAGGGTTAATGCCTCTTTTACCTGTAAAGGGTTAAAAAGTTCACCTAGCCTAGCTAACACCTGACCAGAAGAACCAATGGGGGAACAAGATGTTTCAAAAGGAAGGAGGGAAGTTTTTCCTTTGTTTAGAGTTTCAGTTTCAGCTTTGGAGCAAAAAAAATCAAGGAACCAGCCTCTTATCAGAGTAGTAAGTTTTAGAAGAATAAATAGGTTATGTTTATTTCTTTGTAACCTGTCTATGCAATTAGAGGTAGAATCAAATTGGGTATTTTTTTGTGTAACTAAATTGTGCCCAGGGAACATCCTCTGTGTTTTGAATCTGTTGTCTGTGAGAGTAGCTAGTATGCTAATCTCTCCCAGAGGGTTCTTTTGCCTTTCTTTTCTTTAATTAAAAGCCTTTTCTTAATACCTCATTGATTTTTCCTTGTTTTTAGATCCAAGGGGATTGGATCTGGACTCACCAGGGATTGGTGGGGAAAGGAGGGGGCATGGTTAATTTCTCCTTGTTTTAAGATCCAGAGGGTTTGGATCTGTGTTCACCAGGGAATTGGTGAAGTCCTCAAAACAACCAGGGAAAAAAGTAGTGCTTGGGATGGTGGCAGCGATACCAGATCTAAGCTGGTAATTAAGCTAGAAGTGTCCATGCAGGTCCCCACATCTGTACCCTAAAGTTCAGAGTGGGGAAGGAACCTTGACAGTAGCACGTATTGGGCTAAGTAATGTATTGAACAAAGCAGTTCCTAGAACTTGTTCTTTGATAGCCAAGTTGGTGCCAAATGGTGAAATGGATATGTGGAGTGTCGTATGCACTGCACCCATTTCCATAATGGTCACAGAAATGTGCTCTGGGACTAATGTTTTGTGTGTGCAAGGACTCCTTTCAAGGTACCTGATCAAGGTGTATTTTAATATTTATATTAATAAGAATGTAGCCTGTCTGTATGCGTTTATCACTTATTATACCTAGTGTTTAAGTTCACTGATCAATGTAAATGTACTGCTTTTTAGCCAACAAAACTAATAGATTTTATGTAAACGTACAGAGGAATACTGCATTGTATCAATGTGAAATTAGGAAAAATGAAGATAAAAGTCTGGTACACTAATAAAAACATTCAAGAGGAAATACTTACGCTAAAAAAAACCCAACAACAACAACAACAACAAAAAACCCTTAGGAGCTGATAGTTTATATTAATTGCCACTGTAATTAATAAGACATATAGCACATGGTAAATCAGCTCTGCCATCTGTATGCACTGTTCCCTAGTGGAAAGAGTGTATATTTGCCATGTTCAATATAGGATTGTTAATTTCATGCCAAGTCTTATTCTATTAGCTCCCACTAACTCAGTGAGTATGAGTATTTCCATTATACTCTCAGATTGGGCCCAACCCTTCCCCACAAAAATCAACAATCACACATTGTCCTGACTTCGTACACACAGTATATCGTTATTTGAATAGGAAAAAAATGGATCATGCATTATATGTAATTTATACCATGTACATATATAATTAGGCATAATGTAGATATCCAATATTATAGAAGTGATGGAGGTACACAAGAGTTTCTCTTTAAGTACTTTGTGTACAAACGTTCTAATATTTCAAGACACAAATAACTATGATAAATTGAAGCTCAAATAAATAAGACAGGGAAAATATTTTCCACATCTATGTTTCCTATGAATCATTCTTCCCTTTTTAAAATTCCCCTCTATTCACCCTCAGGTACTCATACATTTAGGTTGACAATACTTGCAGACAAAGAGCAGTGGACACTGTTTCCTCCAGAGCCAGTCACCATTCTTTACAAACAGTAACCAAAGGCACTTCTACCCTCGAAGCCTGACTGCTTGGCTTGGACTCAGATCTCTCACATGGAGTCAGCCCCATTAACATGATTATTATTCAGCTTTGAGAAAGTCAAGAACTAGCTTTAGCACAAGTCACTGAGAGCTACAGAATGTAACACTGATACACGGCTGTGATTTAATTCAACTTGGTATGTATAGCTAACACCATCATCACACCATTAAGAAATAATCTTCTGTTTCTACTTATAAAATTATGTGCGTAGTACTTTGCTATTAAAAAACTATACAATGTTGCTTTGCAAGTACATAACATTGCCATAGTGAAATAGCACAGATATTGAAGTGATGTTAATTACTTGGAGATGTATTTATGAAGATTTAAAGGTGACCTCTATACATCAAAAAGACAATCGTTTGGTATTTTCTTTTCCAACTGTATCTATACATGGGATAGCAAGTACATCTCCCTCACATCAAGAAGAGCAGACTTATGAGTAAGCACAGTAAAGATGATTTAGTTTCATGAGTGAAAGCTACTTAGAGAGACAGCCTTTTAGAACTGCTCACTTATGAGTTACACACCAGTCCATGGGATTGTCATAGCATTTACTTTGCAAACAGTAAAGGACAAATGTCTTTGAACCAGGCACATCAAACACAGCACATTTTCTGTTCAAAAGTGCTGAATTCTACAACACCTACACATGTAGAATAAATTAGTTTTTTTATTCAATGGAGTCAACAATGTTAAGCTCTAGTGGAAGCAACAACAACAACAAAAAGAAATGCACCTACTGCCATTATCAGTTTAATACACTTAAGGAGATTTTCCTAAGTAAAAAGTGTGCTTGGTGCTGTACAAAATAAAGAATAATGGATGGTCCCTGTCAAGTACCTTCCCCAAACAGATACTTGTTGATTATCATCTTAATATAGGCAAGATATTAATATTTTACCTCTTATGTTAAAAAATTGACTAAGAATTTGAAAGAAAATTTACTTCTCATTTAAAAGTGAATTTAAGATGCTCAGTGAGAGCCCTGAAACCTGAACCTCTCTTTTTACCCATATGAATAGTTACATCACAGCGGTGAACAGCAAACTCACTCTGTACTAATCCACTCTTGTACAGTACTCTAACCACATACCAACAGAACCCATCTTTAAATTGTTCCATATTTAATCTATTTAACCACTGGCATTCCACAGAGACTGTCAATAAAGATTGTCCAATAGTGTCAGTTGTGATTATGATTGTGTGCAGTGGACAGCTGTCCACTACCAGATGGATGGAAACCCTCAACTCATTTCACATAAGCAACTGAAAATCTGTTATACGGTAACAAAATTTATCACTAGCATGAGTGCATTTTGGATTTGGATTAATGACCTGGAAGTGAAAAGCTCCATATTCCTTAATCCTACAAGCCACCCATCCTCCCAGTAAATTATTATTGAATATCTCTATAGGTTTCTGTGCTACTGCTATATTAATTCTATCCCCAAATCCTTCAGTTAACGGGCTCAAGGAAGATCTGTTTCAACTCTTTGCTATGCCCCCAGCATAAACTATTCAATATCTGCATTTAGATCAAGCTTGCTCAGAACATTATTCTTAAAAAGATAAGTTTGTGAATTCCTCAGTATCAAACGGAAGTCAAACTAAAGTGGTATGAAGATGACATGGTATCCCATATGACCTTATCAGAGGTTTAAATGCAGGACAAATATGAGAGGTGAGCCTAAAGCCCCTAGCACAACTGCCTTTGCAAAATGTCAAGAAGACAAACGTTGCTGCTTAGAAATGTTTCTTCCATAGCTTGACATCTGGGTCCTGTGAGTTTCATTCAAAGAGGAGGAGGGGAGAATAGGTGAAATATGCTGAGGAAAAAGAAATGCCACCAAACCCTTACTGTTCTGCTAATGCCACTATGGAGAAAGTGCTAAACACTCTGGTGTGATGAAAAAGATAAGAGGCCACAATGTCATTAATGAAAGCAGTATAATACAGTATATGGTATCTGTACTGAATAAAAGCTGCATTTAACTCAAATCAGACCATGGAGATCAAAGGCACTATTGATGTGCCCAAGCCTCCAAGACTATCCTTGCCACCAATCCCCAATTTTGTTTTTCTACTCCTCGTGAGATTTGGTCATCCTAAAAGTTGCTCCATATGCATGCTATCCCATAATGCTCTCTCCAATGACAGCTCTGTATTCCTCTAGCCTATCTCAAAGACTTGAGTACAAGTTTTGAGACAATGGTGTGATTTGTTTTTCCAAAGCATTTACTCAGAAGATCTCATTTCCAGCTTTATAACTACAGGTCAAAGAGTCTAGTAATGAAATTCTTCTTCATACATCGAGACGCACACACAGAGCTGATTAGCCTTTAACATTTTAAAATCAGATTGCTGAAGCTTCCAACTCCTTATTTAGTATACAAAAAAAGTTATGGAAAAAACATTCACTTTGGCACCATACCAACCCAATTAAACTTCCATTTCATTACACTTCAGAAAGAAGACAAAAATAATCTAATTGACCCATTAAAAGTTAAAAAATTGCCTTATTTTTTGGAATTGTTAAGCATCCCAGTAAACTAATTTAAAATGCCCGGCTACCTAAACAAGATAAAAAGTAGAACTTCTTATACTATCGAGAGATAATGAGAGAGAATTCAGTGCCATTAAGAACACTTCTTACTCCATGGTTGTGCTGAAAGTTATAACCAGATTTGAAAGAGCAGGCTGAAATATCTGGTTAGCATTGTGTTTTATGAGTGGTTAAAACTAACAATCTATTTTTGCAAATGCCCAAAAATACTCACTTAAGAGAAAAGATCCCAAAACCTGTCATGGGAATGGGACCAATAGACAGGGCATCATAAATCCCAAGAGGCCCTCAAACTTTTAGGGTACTTGAAACGTGAATATGAATTTTGCAATGTCCCCTTTCTTTAAAATGGGCTGAATTAAAATGCAGAGTGTAAACACCAGAGCTGACTAAAGGGGAGGACAAGTGGGACAATTTGCCCCAGACCCCGGGCCCCACAGGGGCCCTCACGAGAGTTTTTTGGGGTCCCTGGAGCAGGGTCCTTCACTTACTCTGGGGGCCCAAAAAACTCTCGCGGGCCCCGGGCCCCCAAAGCTTCTTCCGCTCCAGGTCTTCAGTGGCAATTCGGCCGGAGGGTGTGTGTCACAGCTTTCCTACTCAGATCTGAACCTTAAGAGTTCAGAAAATGAGATGCTAGCAGGAAACCCCCAAGCTTAATTACCAGCTTAGATCTGATAGCGCTGCCACCAGCCAGGAATTCCAGTGCCTGGCTCACTCTGGTCTCCCCAAAACCTTCCCTGGGGGACCCCAAGACTCAGATGCCCTGAGTCTCACAACAAAGGGAAACAACCCCCTCCCCTTGTCTCCTCATACTTTCCTCCCTGGATGACCCTGAAGATTCACCCTGTTTCAATTCCTCCACAAATTCCCTGGTGAGCTGCTGACTCAATCTCTCTGACACCCAGCTAGAAAAAAATCCAACAAGTTTAAAAAAGAAAAGCTTTATATAAAAGAAAGAAAAAAGACATAAAAAATGGTCTCTGTATCAAGGTGACACCTACAGGGTATTGGCTTAAAAGAAAAAAATGAATAAACAGCCTTATCCAAAAAGAAATACAATTAAAACATTCCAACAACACACACACATGTAAATACAATAAAAAAAACAATATAAGCCTACTGTCTTTCTTACCTTGTACAACCTTGGAACAGAAGATAGAAAGTCCTGAGATAGTGTAAGTAATCCCCTCAGAACTAGAGAGCAACAGAGATGAGACAAAAAACCACACCCAAAACTTCCCTCTCTTGAGATTGAAAACTGTTTCCTGATTGGTCCTCTGGTCAGTGTGTTTGGTCCCTTTGTTAACCCCTTTACAGGTAAAAGAAACATTAACCTTTAGCTAGCTGTTTATGACAGGCATCCTTCTTGCTCCGGGACCCATCCGCCGAAGTGTCCCAAAGCCTCAGGTCTTCAGCAGCAATTGGCAGCGGTTGGGCATGTCCACAATGAAGATTTCACTGTAGCTATTGATACTTGGACAAGGTGATAGAGAAAATATCATCCATCATTCAAAGCATGGAGTGAGTGCAAGAGCTGAATTAGTTTATATTGCCAGTACACCACCATGTGGGAGCAGAAAACAGAAAACTGCAGATGATTTTACAGGAAAGATACAACTGAGTGGTCAAGAGGCACTGAGATGTGGGGCATGTGAAATACGTAGCATGAAAATGAAAACAAGACAGTGGGGAGTTAACAGCCAAAAGGGAAACTACATACCAAGCTGGACTATAGACTTTTCTCAAGACTAAAACAAGTTGTACAAAGCATTTGGAATCTTGATTTGTGCAAATGACTGGACCAATATATTATCTCCAGTCAGTGGCTCGCTATAGGGCACCCTTATGGCCCCACAATTTATCGCCCAATATTTTTATGGCCGACTTGGAACAACGCTTCCCAGCTCTCATTTCCACTCACGCCCCTTCTTCTACCTACACTACATTGATGACCATCTTCATTCATCTGGACCCTATGCGAAAGAGACTCTGGCAAATAATATCCATTCTACGATTTCAACTGCTTCCACCCACTATCAGCCTCACCCTTGGACCAATTTACACGAGCATGAGGTCCACCTTCCTTAGACACCCAGTGCAATTAAGGTATGGCCACATTAACTTACACCACCCCTATACTGAAAACCTACCGACCACTATGCCTACCTTCATGCCTCCAGCTTCCATCCCGGGCACACCACGATCCATTGTCTACAGCCAAGCACTGAGGTACAACCGCATCTGCTCTAACCCCTTAGTAAGAGACCAACACCTACAAAATCTCACCAACCATCTCAAAACTACAATACCCGCACGAGAAATAAGGAACAGATCATTAAAGCCAGACGTGTACCCAGAAGCCTCCTACTGCAAGACAACCCAAGAAAGAAACCAACAGGACTCCACTGGCCATCACATACAGTCCTCAGCTAAAGCTCCTCCAACGCAACATCAGGGATCTACACCCATCCTGGACACGATCCCACACTTCATAGGCCTTGGGTAGCAGGCCAGTCCTCACCCACAGACATCTGCAACCTGAAACAATTCTCACCAGTAACCGCACACCGCACCATAGTAACTCTAGCTCAGGAACCAATCCATGCAACAAACCTCGATGCCAACTCTGCCCACATATCTACACCAGTGACCTACCTTACCAGATCAGCCACACATCACCGGTTCATTCACCTACATGTCCACCAATGTAATATATGCCATCATATGCCAGCAATGCCCTCTGCTATGTAACATCGGCCAAATGGACAGTCTCTACGGAAAAGGATAAATGGACACAAATCAGATATTAGGTAGCAATATACAAAAACCTGTCGGAGAACACTCAACCTCTCTGGCCACACTATAGCAGACTTTAAGGTGGCCGTACTACAGCAAAAAACTTCAGGACCCAGACTTCAAAGAGAAACTGCTGAGCTCAGTTCATCTGCAAAATTTGACACCATCAGCTCAGGATTAAACAAGACTGTGAATGGCTTCGCAACTACAAAACCAGTTTCTCCTCCTTGGTTTTACACCTTCAACTGTCTAGAACAGGGCCTCATCCTCCCTATTGAAATAACCTCGTTATCTCTAGCTTGCCTGCATATATATACCTGTCTCCTGGAAATCCCTTAACATGCGTCTGATGAAGTGCTATTCACCACGAAAGCTCATGCTCCAAAACGTCTGTTAGTCTATAAGTGCCAAGGATTCTTGTGCTTTTACAGATCCAGACTAACACGGCTACCCCTCTGATACTGACATGTACAAGTGCAGTCTGCCCAATCCTAGATGAATTCCTTGTAACTGAAATGGCAAAGGTGTACTTGCAAAGGACTTTTTTTAATGCAGACTTTTTTTTTGGGGGGTGGTCGTGGTAAAACCTTTCAAATCATCTTTATGCATCATAAAAAAAGCAGAAAAAGCGCACAAACCTAAATTCCCTTTGTGAGTAATCTTCAAGACAAAACTAATGATGCAGCTTTTTTTTGGCTAATCATTTAATCCAGCAACAACTCCTATTGGCCAATCCAAATAAATAACAAATACTCTTCAAAGAAACAATAAGTTGAAACTCTTTATTTTATTAAAAATTATGTAGGTTGATATATGTTGAGTACGACCCTTGGGTTCCTGACATGTTGCCAGTTAATCCTCAGAATTAAAAAGTATAAGGCATCACGCGTTAGTTTGTGTTTGTTTTTTTCACATGGGTTCTAAATGTCTCTTGGGGACATGTAGCAGATTTAGGGAACACTGGTAAGGTTGTAATCAATAGGTTACTTGTTCCATACAGGGCATACCTTTTTTTTATCCAAGGAGAAGTGACAAACATGTAAGAAACAATGTTTTGCCTCTATCATTCAATGGCCCTTTCTTAATCAATTTTTTGTTTATCTTAACTCTTACAAAATAATGAGAACAGTGGCAGATTAGCTTTGATGACTAAAGGGTGCCTTTCTTTTCCCAAAACAATAGAAAATTCACCTGCTGTAATATCACAAAGAGGATGAAATTATAGCATGAGATGTGCCACAAATTCCCGGTCAAGGGAGAGTGCAAGGAATAGGATCCCAGGAAGGTTCTTGGCATTGAGATACACTACTCAAATGGACCCTGCATTTTTAGAGCTGAGTAGCCTGTCTATATTCCTACCAGCTCTGTAGGGCTGTGGAAGCAGAGAGAGAAGGGTTAAGGAGCTACCTGAGAAGGTGTAGTTTCAATGAACAGGAAGAGGGAGGCAGGCAGGCAGGCAGTGGCAGCAAGGAAGGGGAGAGATCAGACATAAAAAAGGAGAAAATGGCTGTTTCCTGTCTGAACTCCCAAAAGGAGCACACATGAATGACCTTTGCTTTTATCTCCAAAATGAGAGACTGTAGAGTTTCTTTTTCTTTGGGGGAAGGGGTCTGCTCATGCCTTGAGGATCTGGGATGATGAGAGAGCACTCTCTGACAGTGCTAAACGCTGTATCAGTACGCACACAAAACAGCTGTGTAGTGGGCTAACTAAACTGAAGCTAAAAAAGAGAATTTCCATCAGTGAACAGACTATTTACTTTGAAGCAGAGCCAGAGCACCCCGCAGGACAAGGCAAATCAGCAACCATAGCAAAGAGTGGTAACAGCATCAGTATACATAGACCATATGTTGTGAGTGACTGTATTAACTAACTAAGGCACTGAGAATGGCACAACAT
This sequence comes from Chelonoidis abingdonii, assembly GCF_003597395.2. Taxonomy (NCBI): domain Eukaryota; kingdom Metazoa; phylum Chordata; order Testudines; family Testudinidae; genus Chelonoidis; species Chelonoidis abingdonii. The sequence continues at coordinate 28,117,173 of NC_133777.1, forward strand.
TACCATTAGGTACACTGTGAAGACAGGGGCGAGAGAGAGAGGATGCAACATAAAATTCTCTCTTGTATCTGGAAAGGCACAAAGACAACAAGTACACAGATCAGTGACTGGAGAACTGGTGGTTGTGCCATTAAGCATTTACTGTGAATACTGCTCCAGAGTAAAGCAAAATGTTTTCAGACACACAGATAATAATGGAAAGTAACAAAATGACTGTCATATTATTGTATGACTGACTCATGAAAAGCACAGGTAAAAACTATAGCTGTATGGAGGTTGTTTGCGTCCCGGGGTAAATTAGACAAGAGGGTTGTCTAAAAATCAATAACGATACAGCATTTTTGCCACTGATTTAAATCATATCCCCTCAAAATACAAGCATTAAAAAAATGCTGGGTTTCCGATATGGGTTCATATGTCAGCACGAATTCACATAAGGTGGGGGCCCACTGCATAGGACTGAGGGGAGCGTTCTTCATTTCTTGATCTGCTGAGAAAATATATATTTCCATAATAAATGGTATCAACTCCCTAAAATTATGGTGGTCATTAAACTTTACTCAAAATAATATTAGTGTTCACATCAGAATTCCTATTACCTTGTAGACTGAGAGTTACTGCCAGGAATGGACAGTTGCCCCACCCCACATCCTCCTGCATTCTCAGTTCCTTCACATTAAAAAAAAAAACCCTCAGTGGTCAACAGAAAATTAAAAGGGAGGAAAAGATGAGTTCAAAGCAGACGGAAAAAAGCAACTTCTTTTTGTGTTTTTGGATCACACTTTTATTAGTAAGAGAGATTTATCCATAACAAATTACCATCTTCACTTTGACATTGCAAACTGAGATGTTACGTATGTTTACGAAGTATTAATTACAGTAGGAACGGACATAGGAATTGCATATTACCATTAATATTTGCATTGCAGTTGCATCTAGGGCAGTGGTTCTCAAACTTCTGTACTGGTGACCTCTTTCACACGGCAAGCCTCTCACTGTGAACCCCCTTATAAATTAAAAACACATTTTTATATATTTAACACCTTATAAATGCTGGACGAAAAGCGGGGTTTGGGGTGGAGGCTGACAGCTTGCAACCCCCCATGTAATAACCTTGTGACCCCCTGAGGGGTCCTGACCCCCAGTTTGAGAACCCCTGATCTAGGGGAAGGCCACAGTGCAAACCACTGTACAAACACATTGAGAGAGAGTTCATGTCCTGAAGAGCTTAGCATCTAAATAGACAAAAGGAAGTGTTGGCATACACAGAGAAGTGATTTGTCCAAAGTCACACAACTAGTAAAATCTCCATTTACCATATATGAGCAAAGACCTTAGTCTGTTTTTAGTCCCAAATCTGCCAGATTTCCTGTGTGCAACCTTGGCAAGTCATTTAACCTGTGCATGCCTCAGAGATGTGTTGAGAGGCCTGATTGGTTGTGATCCTTAGTTTGAAGCTGCTATACACGTGCAAAGTATTTTTTTAAATAGCATACAGTATCAGTATTAATATTCGTGAGAGTTAAGCTTCAAAAATCTCCAAATTCCCATTCAGTTTGGATATGTACCCATAAATTCAGTGCTCATCTGAACTACATCAACTTCTCCAGTGTGTAATCCAAAAGAACCACAACCGCTAAGAATTAACTTCGTTGATAGATACATACTTCTGCTTAGAAATGTTGTTTCATTCAGATCTCCTGAAGTATCTCTTTTCCATTTCTTGTGCTGGCTGAAAACCTCTTATTCATATCTTTAAAAATATCTCAAGAAGTTCAGTGTGAATTTGATTCTAAAAATGGGTGAAGGTTCAAGAAGGAGGGTGTTACATTTTATATACATTATTTTGCCCATTTGTATTTGCTTTAGAAAATTAACCATATGACCGCATTTTTAGAGGTAAACAGTTCAATATTGAAAGGTGTATTGTGGTGGTATTGATCATTGTATCAGTGGAGATATGTCTGCAGGTTTTCCATCTATTGTTCTGGCAGGGTCTTATACCTCTTTGAGCTAGTGTGTCCTGGTCTATGGGGAGCTTGCTTCTGATGATGTTTTGGTGAGTTAGGGGGTTGTGTAAAGGCCAGAAGATGGAGGCTGGGAAATATTTGTCTTAGGATGTGGTCCCTATCAAACATGGGCTGTAACTGTTTGATGATCCCTTGTACAGGTTCTCATGTAGGGTAGTGGGGACAACTAGGGTATGTGGTCAGTGATATTTTTTTCTGTATTGAAGCAGGTTCTCCTGAGGTATTTGGGTGACACTTTCCACAGTGTGATCTACTTCTCTGGTGGGAGTGTCCTTGTTTAATTAAGGCAGTTTTAAATGTGTTAAGGTGTGTATCCCAGACATTCTCCTTGGAGCATATTATGTGGTATCTAAGTGCTTGGCTATGGTTAACAGATTTCTTGGTGTGGCTGGGATGGTTCCTGGATCTGTGGTGGAAGTATGGTGATCTGCAGGTTTTTGGTAGGGTTCCACTGTTAAAGCTAACCATGGTATCCAGGCGTGGGAGTCTTCTAGAGAAATTTTGATGTACAGCTGGTGGTTTATGAAGTTATGATGGAAATCTATGTGGGAGTTAGGGGATCTGTCCAGAGGATAAAAATGTCATCAGTGTGTTTCAGGTACATCTTTGGGTTTTTGGTGCATATTTCCAGAAATTCATCCTCAAAGTAACCCAGGTTGGCATACTGGAAAGCCATGCCAGTATCCATAACTGTTCTCACCATTTGGACACAGTGTTTGTTGTGAAATGTAAAGCTGTTATGGGGGAGGATGAAATAGATAAGTTTGGCGATGTGTGTGGGACAGATCTTGGCGTTGACCATTGTCTTGTAGGTATGTGAGTGAGGTAGGCAGCAATGCCACCATGGTGAGGGATGTTGGTGTATAGGAGGTGACATCCATGGTGGCAAAGATGGTGTTCTCAGGGAGGTTGTCAATGCTGTGGAGTTTGTGGATGAAATCAGTTGTGTTCTGGAAGAAACTGGCCCTTTGTGTGGAATGTGGTTTGATGATGCTTTCTATGAGTCCTGATATTTTTTCAGTAAGAGTGCCATGGCAACATATGATAGATGTTCCTGGGTTCCCTTGTTTATACATCCTGAGAAGTATGTAGAAGGTTCCTGGGGTGCATTCATTGGGGATGAGGTTGCAGAGTTTCTTTTGGATTTGTTTTGGGAAAGATTTGATGATATCCTAAAACTCCTTTATGATTCGTGTTGTGGGGTCATCTTTGAGCTCTTTATAGTAGTGGTGTCAGAGTGTTGTAGTCATCACAATTGAGGACCATGATGGTGCCCCCTTTTTCTGCTGGTTTGATTGCTATCTTGTGGCTGGATTTCAGGGACTGTCTAGCTATTTTCTCAGTGTGAAGCGATTGTAGTGGATGTAACGTTTATTAAGGATTTCAAGTTTTTTTCCCCCCAGAAGCAATTGATATAATGATCCAATGTGTGGTTTCATCTAACGGAGGGTGTCCAGTCAGAGGATTTTTTTTAGTTAAGACTGTCAGAGGTATGTGGTAGTTGTAGATGACGCCATCACCATTTTGAAAAAATTCCTTGAGGCAGAGTTGTTAGAAGAATTCTTCTAGTTCTCCACATATTAGTATGGCATCAGGTTCAGTGGTGGGAGCAGAAGTTCAGTCCCTCTGAGAGCACAGATAATTCAGATTTGGTTAGGGTAGTCTTAATATGTAGATGCTGTTGGAATGTCATGTAGTGTCCATGTGGTGGGTTCGGTGTAGTACTTTTTCCTGGAGGTGGTTTGGTGTTCTATTGGTTGTGGAGTTTCTGTAGTAGGTTTCACATTTTTGTTTTTGTGTTGGATGGCTATCAGCAGGGTGTACTTTTTAAAATACTTTTTTTGGAGTTTCCTGCATCATCTCCAGATAGGTTTCCTGATTATTTTTCTTCTAGTGTGGGGGAGCATGTGATGATTTCTTGTTTGAAGTAGTCTCTTCTGGAGTATATGAGGTGCAGGAGATGGTTCTTCATTTTTTTATGAAGTCCTTTGCAGATATGTGCAGCACACTTGAAAATGTGTATAGTGGGCAGAGCATTATGGATAGTCAGTCCTCTGGGGATTTGTTTCTTGCATTTGCCCTGGAAGTAGATTTTGCTGTTAAGTTTGGCTTCCTTCATCTTCATGTTGTGGAGTTTCCATTTAAACAGCAAAATTTGATATCTTCCCTTGTTATTTGCAGTGTTGTAGCTGTGTTGGTGGGATGTATGGGGTGCCCAGGGAGGGGTAGTACCTCTGATGGAGGGACTTGTACCCCTTCGGGGGTGGTCCGTCCACTTTGGTCCTCATCTGTCACTCAGCTCTCACTTGTGGCTCCAAGTAGCTGGAGCATGCGCAGTGGCCACATCCCGGGCAATGGCTTCGACAGGCCAGCTAAACCAGGTGAGTGTAACTGATGAGACTCAAACCCTCAGTGAATTAGGGATATGCCTACCCTACATGCAACGTCAGCTCTGACAGACTGGGTCAAAGAGATCACTAAGATCCAATGGCCAAGAAGGTGGTTCTGCAATGCTCTGTGGACAGTGAAGGGCTTGACGAAGCACGAAAGATGTCAAGGCCATCCACTGCAACCAAAGAAGTTACCAGTCGTGAAGATTTTCTGTACCATTGGTGTCTGGCTTCTAAGGTTGAGAGAGTGGGATTGCTCCCGTGCAACGGCTCTACCACTTAAAAAGCTTTCACGCACTGGTCCAGTGCAAATCATCAAATATCATCATCATACCACCCAAGTCCTGTGGCAATGGGGGAGGGGCAAAGCGACAGGTGGAGGTTACCACTGAGAGTCGTAGTCCCAATCCTGCACGCAGGAGACCTGTGGATAGGTGGTCGTCCAGCTCTGTACCTGGGGCAGCAGAGTTGCCTGGCAGCATCCCAGGCATCTGAGCAGCCCTCTTCAGGACCGCATTGCTCACCCTAGTAAGGGCGGGACCAAGAAAAGGTGGCCTAAAAATTGCCTGCCCTACAACAACTGGCCAGCAAGCCGCGGCTGGCGGTTTAACCCAACCTGCGGCCAAAACCAAAAGAAAAATTTGAGGAAACTTACCATTGGTGTACGGAATGTTCATACCCTCATGGATCGAGAAACTGTTGCAAGACCTGAGAGAAGGACAGCTCTCATTGCTCAAGAACTAGCCCGCTACAACATCGATATAGCGGAATTAAGTGAAACAAGATTGCCTGGGGAAGGTTCTTTGAGCGAACCAGGAAAGTGGTACACCTTCTTCTGGAAGGGGTAAGACTGAGACAGAGGACAGAATACATGGAGTTGGTCTGGCAATAAAAACCTCATTGATGCATCAACTCCCAGACCTTCCAGTGGGTATCAATGAAAGATTGCTGAAACTATGCTTCCCACTAAATGCCAAATGTCATGCCACATCATCAGTGCATATGCACCCACTCTAACATGCTCTGACAACTCAAAGGAACAATACTATGAAGATCTTGACAGACTGATCAAGGCCACACCTGTAACAGACAAACTACTCCTACTTGGAGATTTCAATGCCCGAGTCGGGTAGGCTGACAGTGAGAACTGGAAAGGAGTAACCGGGCCACATGGTGTAGGCAAAATGAACAGCAATGGACTATCCTTTTGAGCCTTTGTTCTGAAAATGACCTGACCATTACCAACACTCTGTTCCGACAAGCGGACAAATACAAAATGACAGGTTGATGCACCCTAGGTCCAAAACAGTGGCATCTGAAGATTATGCCATTGTCAGAAGGCGAGACATCTGAGACGTAATGATCACCAGAGTAATGCGAGGCGCAGAGTGCTGGACAGATCACAGATTAGTCAGGATGTCTCTTCAACTTCACATCGCTCCCTCTCGGCACAAACGCCCTAAGCATGTGCGACCTGCTTTCAACATAGCCAAACTGAAGGATGCTCAATGTTTTCAACAAATTTCCAGAGGAGTCTTGATGACAAACTGACATCCCATCGGACAATTGATTGGTACTGTAACCGAAAAGTGGGGACCAGTTCAAGCAGATAGTGACTGACACAGCAATAACATCTCTTGGACCAAAGAAAAGAACACATCAGGATTGGTTGATGAGAACAAGAAGAAATATGCTCAGCACTGGGAAGTAAAGAGAAAAGCCTTTATCGAATGGCAGAATTGACCCCTCAGTCTCTAAACGGGACCATTTCAAGTACTTTCAGAGCAAAACACAGAAAGACTCCGTCAGATACAAGACAACTGAGTGGGAGAGCAAAGCCAAGAAATTGAGCACTATGCTGAGACTCACAACTCAAAGATGTTCTTCAGTGCTATTAAGACTGTCTATGGACCTTCTAAACCAAGGACCACCCATTGCTTCATCAGACAACACAACGCTGATTAAAGATAAAGAAGGCATCAACGAAAGATGGCGAGAACACTTTAGCAACCTTCTCAATAGACCATCAACCATGAATAATAATGTCCTCAATGAAATTCCACAACAACCTGCTCTGACAGATCTTGACTTTCCGCCCACTATAGATGAGATTAAGAAAGCTAGTTAGCCAGATGAGTTCAGGAAAAGCTCCTGGAAAAGATGGGATACCAGCAGAGAGATATACAAAGCAGCAGGTCCAGCAGCATTAGCAGCATTCCACAGCATGGATCTCAGCATCTGGGGGATGAAAACATACCACAGGACCTCGCCGACGCTACTATCTGTCTCTCTTTTCAAGAACAAAGGCAGCAAACAGAATGTGGAAACTATAGAGGCATATCCCTCCTCTCCGTTGGTGGGAAGATCATCGCCCGCATCATCTTGAACCGTCCTAATAGCCAGTATTTCCGAGGCAAATCTACCTGAAAGTCAATGTGGTTTCCGACCTGGCCGGAGCACAGTCGACATGGTGTTTGCTGTCAGACAAATACAAGAGAAGTGCATTGAACAGAATATGCACCTGTATGCTGTCTTCATAGATCTGACAAAGGCGTTTGATACTGTCAACAGGGAAGCCCTTTGGACCATTCTAACATGACTTGGCTGCCAAGAAAATTTGTCCAGATTATACGCCTTTTTCATGACAGCATGACAGGCGAAGTATTGTCTGATGGAGCCACATCAGCCCCCTTCAACATCACCAATGGCGTGAAACAAGGATGTGTTCTTGCTCCTGTCCTATTTAACCTGTTCTTTGCATGTGCCTTAACCATGCAATGAAAGATCTGGACCGAGGTATACACTTGAAATACCGGCACGATGGTTCACTTTTTGACCTCCGTCGCCTGAACGCAAAGACTAAGACAGTGCAGAAACTCCTTCTTGAGGCACTCTTTGCGACGACTGTGCCCTCATGGCTCACACTGAAAATGATCTTCAGCACATTGTCAACAAGTTTGCTGAGGCCTCGCAACTCTTCGACTAACTATCAGCCTCGGAAAGACAGAAGTTCTTCATCAACCTGCACCTGGATCAAATGCTTCTGTCCCGAGTATCATCCATTGACGGCACTCATCTTAAAGTAGTGGAGAATTTAACACTACCCGGGTATTTCATATCCAGTGATGGATCACTGGATAATGAGATCAATGCACGAATATCCAAAGCAAGCCAGGCACTTGGCTGTCTGCGTGTCAAAGTTTTAAACCACCACAACATCTGGATGTCAACAAAACTGCTTGTGTACAGAGCTGTTGTTCTTATCTCTTTTGTACGGTGCGAAACATGGACACTATACAAGTGTCACATCAAGCAGCTTGAAGCATTCCATGTGCGCTGCCTCCTGCAACATCATGAAGATCCGCTGGCAAGACAAAGTGCCCAATCTTGAGGTCCTCAAGAGAGTCCAGATGACAAGCATCAAAATGATGATCATGAAGTCACAGCTACATTGGACTGGTCATGTCAGCCGCATGGACACCAACAGAATCTCCCGCCAGCTTCTGTATGGTGAGCTCTCCCAGGGCATCTGGCATATAGGTCGTCCACGGAGGAAACGTTACAAGGACACCATCAAAGCCAATCTGCAGTACAGCAGTATCAAACCTAGGGACCTTGAGGATGCCGCCAGCGACAGAACACAGTGGCGTGCAACAGTTAGAAATACCTGCATCGCCTTTGAGGAAGACCGCTGCCGGCGTCTACAAGAGGGACGTGAACGACGTCACAGAGCATCAGCAGCGCACAATCCACTGACTGCAAACTTCCCATGCACCATTTGCAGCAAAATGTGCACTTCTAGAATTGGCTTGCACAGTCATCGGAGGGCACACCATGAGACCAACAATAGATGATCTGCACAGATTTGTCATCATCGGATCGATGCACTATCAAGAGAAGAGGTGTGTTGGTCCCAGGATATGAGAGAGACAAGCTGGGTAAAGGAATATCTTTCATTGGACCAACTTCTGTTGGTGTACAGAACAGGCATTTTAACTTGAGAGAGAGAGCTACTCCCCAGACCTAATGGGGGATCTACCCTTCTGCTTTTCAAGCCATAATATTATTCCTCTAAGGCAACAAATACAGAATATCTGACAATACACCTTCAATCAGTACCTCTGTCACTTCCAGGGTCTGTATGTACATTTGTAGGCCCTAGTATCACAACAGACTGATAACTTTGTCACAAAGCTATAATGAAAAGGGGGCTCTAAAGTCATAAGAATCTATTTGAAATACTATTTTATTATTATTTTATATTCATATTGTGGTAGTGCTGAGAGGCCAACCAGAGATCAGGGTCCCATTGTGTTAGGCACCATACAGACCTGTAATAATGACAGTTCCTGTCCCCAAAGAGCTTGCTATTTAAAAGACAAGTCTTAACTGGTACATGAAACAAATGAATGGGTCTGAATGGGAGAAGTGAAGTAAGATAACTAAGAGAATATGTGCAATTCTGAGTGAACCAGCAACAACAATCACAACTTGCCATCTAACATTTACCACTAGAGACTTGTTTTGCATCCTTTCTTGAGACAGTAACAGTACCACCTCTACAATGTTCTCAACCACCCTTAATGCCAGGAATGGACGTTGACTTCCCCAACTGGTATTGCAACTTACAATCACACAAACCCTGCTTTATAGTTATAATCAGGGGTAGTATTTTGCGTGTTTGGTGTATACAGCAGTTTAAGTTTAAATATAAGTTATTCATATCACTATGATGATCTCTAAGTTTCTGTTTTCTTTTCCCTTGTGATAGTAGCTTGGAAAGGTTCTACATTGACTGGTAGGTAGACAGTAGCCACAAAACATGTATAGGCAGGACAACAGCAATGTAAACAGTTTTACGCAGCACTATCAATGTTTCTTATCCTTGAGCTACAATCTCTTATGGTAAAAGGTTAATTCTGTCCTACCAATTCAATACGTGGCCTTTACCAAGCCTATTAACAAGAGTGCCAAGTGAGCCAAATAAGGCAGTAATTATAACTATCAAGATTCTTATCCACTAGTAAGTGGACTGAGACCCTTCACTTATTTTCCATTATCCAAACCAAATGCCCATTAGATACTAACAACCTTCTTTTATCACCAGCAGGGGCCAGATTAAAATCTGTGACTTTGAGATAAAATGTTTGATGTTACAGATACCCTCAAACATCCAATCTTTTATCTACTTTCTCTTTTTAAAAAATAACTAATAAAAGAAGTTCAGACTATCACTCCAGAGAAGCAAGCAAGCAAACAAACAAAAACCTCTCAAAAACCTATCACAGACTTGCAAAGCTTTACTAGCTATCAGAGCAGGACAAAAGAAAGTGAAAAAAAATCTCAGCTGAAAGGACATCAAATACCAACCCCGAAGAAGAAGAGTCTATGAAAGAAACTGTGCCCCAGAGCAAATGGGTGCAGCTTCCATCATTGGACTTGCACCCACTTACACCAAAACTGGTTTTGCCTCTGTGGTTAAAACCTGACCGCCTTGAAGTCAGTGGCAAAACTCTCATTGATTATAACAGAATCAGAATTCCACCCTGTATTATGTTTATTTACGTGTAATGGCATAATTCCTTTTAGATATCAAAATTATATGTCTGACTTTATTAAACAAATCAGAAAAATTCTTACATCATTGAACCTTCTTGCATTTTTTTAACTTCATTTGTAGCATATTTCAGATCTTTAGGTATAATTTTCATGCTCTTTTCCCAGCCAATTAAGATCACTGCTGCTATCAATATGTTCAGAAGCATGTCTCAACATTGTCATATATTTTTAACCGACAAATTTTTGGTTCCTAGTGATTAAGGTTATATGAAGCATAGGCATTTTGCTGAAGAGAACTCAAGAACACAATTTAAAACTACATGGAACCCAAAGTAATGATTTTTTGAAAAAAAAATATATCTGAAATCCACTGTATCTGATCCAAAAGTGAATGAGAAAGGACAGAAACAAAAAAGTCTTATTCACAGTATACAGTATACCAGCTCATAACCAGAGACTAAATACTCTACTGGCTTGCCTTTCAAATGCACATTATCTACTCTCTAAACTGTATGTTGAATAACTTTTTAAAAAACAAAATTCTAAACTGAAAAGACAGGTGGCAAACATGTCACACCCAGAGATAAAAGCCAAAAAGCTCATTTTTGTGGGGGTGCAATAGATATCTTGGATAAAAACAAAATCGTTTTTCTGCTTTACTGCAAGGAAAACTTGTCTCTTTGGAAAAGAATGCAATATTACTGAGCAAGCTGATTTAGAAAGTAATTAGCCAAAAGAAGAGATGGGAAAAAAAGAGAAAATATTTCTCAGACATTCATTTGGCTGTCCTCAGGGAAGCCACGAAGTAGCTATATCTAAAATAAGTCTATTGTGAGATTTTCTGCATGGTACTGGGGGTATCACTGCATAGCCATTGTGAACTAAAGAAAAAGGGAAACAGGGAGAGGATTGTTACACCAACATTCTAAGCAGAAGGTATAGAGCTATTCCCAGTTTCAACAAATACTGGCTACTCTGTTTTCCATTTCAAATGCCTCCCAAGACCAGTCCATCTTTTGAAAAAAACTGCAACTAACAATAGTTCAAAGATTACACACACATACAACCACTGGCACAAACGTGCTGCTGTGATGAATTTCTCTTTGTTTCAGTGAATGTACATAGGTTTATTTTTATTATATTACCTAGTATATGCAATACATTAAGTAAGCATGTGTTGTTCTAGTTTATAAACCAGCCTTGGTGAATGTCATTAACCAGCTGCAGGGTACACTGTATTTCTATTATGTTGTCAAGTAAAGTATCTAGCACTTAGATCTGCTCCCTGCCCATCCCATTAGAGTGAGTTGTCCAAATCCTACACAGCACCTAGACAGAGATTTCTGGTGGATTAGGCAAGTCACTGAAGTGCCATCTTCCTCTCTGCCTCTACAGCTGGGATCCAACGGGTAAAACCCCTCCCCTCTCATGTAACAGTAGGGGACAATTTTTCGCATAATACACAAAGATAATCATATTTTTGGTGTATTAATATAACAGATATAATTTAGAGAGTTACATGCTGAACCTGGAGATCGAAGTCCTCTGTCTATCCCCAGATATGTTAAATGCCATCTTGTCAAGCTGTGTTAGTCTAACATTTTGAGGTAGAATCTCAACAGGTAAAAGTCTCTGTTTCTATTAAACCCATGGCCTCTGTTGAGACTGTCAACTAGTCTGTGGCCTATTAGTGTGGTGGGTTTGGTGATGCACATATCAGCCCATTAGGGAAAGGACAGAGAGTTAGCAATGATTTCTTCAAATTCTCTCTCTACTCGCCTCTTGCTGGCAATTAGATTGTTAAAACTTTCAAAGATACTATATCCAGGAACAAGCATTTTAAAGCAATTGAGATGTTTTATACTCACTTCGAAAGAGTAGATTTAAAAAAAAAAAACAAACAACCAAAATAAAAAAAAAACCATTTAATTTCCATTAATTTAATTATGTAGTAATGGATATTAATTTTCACAGAGAAAAAAGAAAAACACTAAGCCTTTATATTTAAGAACACACTCTTACTCATACCTACTGCATTTTAAACTCAAACTATCATATTTTCCCCTACCCTGCCAGGCACTAATTGTGATAGGACAATGATTTAGGTATGCCATTAAAAGGGAGTATTTTGATTTTTAATATTCTGTAGAAATTAATCTAATATTGCAGACCTTGGATAAGCACTAATAGATCCAAACAAGCATGACAGATGATTTTTGTAGGTAAGAATCAATGTATGGGGAAAATTCTGTAGTCCTTATGCTAGCAAAACTCCAATTGACCTAAATGGGAATACTCGCAGTAGCAAGCACTATTCTGGAGCAAATGTTTTCAGAATTGGGCTCTTACTTTATTTTTATTTATTTTAGCTTTGGTGTTAGTACTTTTACAGGTTTTCATATTATGCAATATTATATTTCTCTGCAGTATCCTGCATCCTTTGCTGTTGACCATTCATTGTTTACTATGCTTCTGGACTTGCATATCTTTCTGTTACACTACTGGGATTATAATAAAAAATCAGGGGGCTAACAGTGTTTTATTGTGTTATTGCCAACACTATTATCTTTCCCTTTTTTTTGATTGATCCAAATAATGTAAAATTATGAATGATGGTAAACTAAATAGTGGCAAAGAGTAAGCATGAACATGTATGGCAAAGATTCCTGCAATTGAATCTGTATGTCACATATGTTCCAGTAATTGCAAGACTGGAAATGAATGTGAAATCCAGGCTCCACTGACTTCAATACAGGGCCAGGATTTAATATCAGGTATCCTAGGTTCTGTTCCTGACTCTTCTAATGACTCACTGTGACACTGATAAAGTCACTTAACTTCTCTATATCTCAGGTTACCTATCTATATACGAAGTATATTGGTTTCCTTTAGCACAAGTGCATGGTGATGCTCTAAACAAAGATCCTGTGATGCAAGGTAAGTATACAAAATAATCTTACTATTAATAAAATCACTCAATTTGAATTTTTTATATGAATTCTGAGGTGTTTGTCTTGCTAATGTGCAGAAGATTAGCTTTCCAAAGTTAGAGTCACAGGGGTTTATCCAGGTTAACTCCCAATGCATCCATAGTAAAGCAGGTGACTTAGTTTATAGTTTCAAATATGCCTCGAATTGGTGATTTAATAGGCTAAGATTCAAAGCACGAAGGACTACTATAGTCTTAGTAGTATAGTCTCATCTTGGTGCCAAATTAATATTCAGTGAGCGTTACAAATCAATTTGAGAATATAACCTATACTTTACTCTTCATACAGCATCCTATATAGAACTGGATGAAGATGTATTGGCCAGTCATGCTCTGAAGCTTCAGACTGGTGATATATAACCCTTAGCCATGTCTTGCAATGAGAAAATTAAGTCTCATCAACAAAAGCTTTGGCAGAGAGAGTCACAAAGTAGTGAATTCAGTGTTAATGACTCTTTAAAAGTAAAGCTGGCTTAATAAGTATAGAAAAATATTAGATATAGCTGCATTTAAACAAATGCCACATGAATCACAAATTCTGCCATCTGCTATAACTGTCTCTGAGTAGGAGCTTGGCACATATTGTACAATCATCTGCATATGACAGGTAATTTTTAGCCAAGTCTAAAAAAACGCTTTCTGCTCTGTGATTTTTTGAAGAGAAGGAAAATATTGAAGAGACACACACACTATCAAAATATCAGAGATTCTTTTATTATAAACTACAGAGTAGTTTATACATTGTTCCTATTAGTTCCATCTGAACTACATAAAGACTATGAAGGTATGCACACATGTGCAAAGAAGTGAAACATGTTCTCTCTCTTCTTACTGTTCTCTCTGTATTTGAGGTTCCTGGTTCGCTACCATTTAGAGTTGTTCTGCCAAAATCCTGCAACTATTTTATTCCATTAAACCTTTTAAATGCATTAGAGAATGATTAACTTATAAAAAGACACTTTTCAAAACCAAGTCATTTAAGGATTTGTTTTCAGATACTCTATTTCTACTGGAGAAAAAGATTCAGAACACCTCCAGAAAGGTTACATGAATCAGAAAAAAAAAATACAGAATCAATGTAGATTTGTCCTTATAGAATAGTTAGTGAAGTTTCCACATTTATAAAGAAATTAGTCCACTCATATTCCATTTAAGTACACTGATAGACAATTCATTATTTAAACAGTGCTGTCAGTCATGAAAGGATACTTAAAGTGCACTATGACAAAATGCTATCAGTACTGAAGGTCGTCCTCTAAATAAGACAACGGCACAAAGCTTTCATAAAGACTTCTTCCAAAAAAACAAATTACTTGAGGATCTACCAAAATGAATTTTATTACTGAAGACAATTGAATTTTACAATGCTTATACTAAATACATTAGGGATTAAAATTGACTGAAAGACTTCCTTTTAAAAAAAATAAACCAGAACAAACAAACAAAAAAAACCCTTAAGAAAGTTAGCCTACAAAAAAGATAGCTTTTCAGGATTTATTCAGTTGGAAGCACAGGATTATTTGTTATATGTGTTCGTACTTCACAAAATGAACTACCTAGATCATATTAATCAGTCAGCATATTTATAATGCTACAATATCCCTGTAAGTATAATATACAATGGCAATGCCCCAAATGATCAGGGAATTGAAACACCACACATTTCCAATTAGTTTAAATATCCTCTGAAACTTTATTAAACATATTTGCCAAATGAGACTGAATATACTTCCCTCTTTATCTGGCAGTAAAAAACACAGCACAACATGGTGCCTTTTGGTCCAGTGATTTACCTTTTGGCCCACAGTATGATAGAACCAGTGCAGGCCCCAAATCAAATGAGAGTCAGCTCACCAAACCAAAATATGCCAAACGATCTTTTACTTGCAAGAAAAACTAGGCCTTCAGCCTACACCTTTATGGTAAGCCTCTTCCCCTATCCTAACTCTCACTGCATTACATGGCATGACTCAGGGTATGTTTACACTGCAGTTAGACATCCGTGACTGGCTTGTGCCAGCTGACTCGAGCTAAGGGGCTTGGACTAGGTGCAGACATTCGTGCTCAGGCTGCAGCCCGAGCTCTCCGGACTCTCTCACCTTGTAGGGTCCTAGAGCCTAAGCCTGAATGTCTACCCTGCAGTTAAACGGTCCCTTAGCCCGAGTTAGCTGGCATGAACCAGTCGGAGGTTTTTAACTGCAGCATAGACATGCCCTTCGTTTCCATCCCTGACCACAGGTTTAATACAATAAATGAAATCTAAAGGCATCAAAAGAAAAGAGGCCACCAGCCACTCCTAAGATGAGAACAATATACTGGCTGCTCCACAACCCGTGTGTGTCAGGACAAGCAGTCTCATCACCCTGTGTCAACACGCAGGTTCCTGTGTAACGGTACACTAAAAAAACAAATAGAATCTACTTAATATCCAAGGACAGTGGCTCTTGACCTCTTCCATAGATGTTCGTGAACCCCCTCCCCAGTGGGTTGTGACCTCCAGGGTGAAAGCCCAAGCCCTAGATAATGGCAAAACACATGCACCAAAAACCCCTGGTAATCTATGGTGGAAACTTTTTTGTAGAAAATATCCTACCCTAAATAAAATATGGCAATGATCCCTAAGAATACTCAGAAACAGAGCTCAAGCTGCAACCAGTGCATATATATTGCAATAAAATAAATAAATAAATAAATAACCAAATCCCAGCAAACATATCTGAAAAATGAAAAAGTGTATTTGTGTATTTCAGAGGATGAGAGTTCTACCTATCTAATGAGAGACTAAGGACTTCTGCTCCTTTTCCAAAAGCCCCATCCTTGGAGAGATGTTGGCCATTCTGCAGATGGGTGAGTTTCAAACCCTTCTGTCAAAGCCTCTTTACCTTTCAGTCAGTTTATGGTTTGAAGGGAAGATTCATTCCCATTTCCCTGCCCATCTTGGGGCCTGCCGAAGTGTGATTTTGAGCCAGATTGGTATACATATTGTGTGAGGGTAGGGAGCTGTTACATAATTGCTAGTTGAGAATGTCACCTCATTTATTTAAATATTATGAAATTTGAAATTGTGCACATGTATGCAGTTTTCTGAAATGGCATGGATTACAGAAGTAAATTCATTAGGAATAGTGTACCTGCAGGATGCACATAAATTATTTATCAAAACATTAATTTGTAAGGTTAAATTTACTAAACCACCACAAAAACAAAAACAAAAATTTCTTAATCCTCATTCTGTGCCCACTGTGTAACACTATACAGTGCAGGAAATTATGGTGTTTCAAATTACTGTGTGTGTTCATTTTACTCTTGAAACGCAATCAAAATGGACACACACAACTCACTCTATCAGGCAGGAGAGAAAAATCCGGAAAAGAAAAATCAAGTTGTATTTATTAATGTATGGGGGAGGAGGTTGTTTTGTCTATCTTTCTATAAACAGGGCAATTTATATTCATATGTTTCATAAGAAATTTATACAGCAGCCTATTAAGGGTTCATAGTTTTCATAGTAAGAAAAAGAACAATAAATACATAGGAAACTCTCCAACTCTATTTGGCTGTCTAACCCAACCATTAGATTCACCACATGTTCCTCCTAATAGTCTTGCAAGACTTTGAGATACAAAATTTTACTCCTGGGGGAATTCTGTGCCACTGTACATCTGCAGAATTTATGTCCCCCACAGATTTTTTTTTTTGCTTCCCCGCAGAAAAATGACTTTCTGATGGGGAAACAAAGGGAAGCCACAAGAACAGTCATGCAACTCTCCTCAGCCGTAGGTTTTGGGTGCCCAGGGCAGCTGGCAGGGAGGTAAATCACTGTGGGGCAGGGAACAGGACTGGGAAGACCTGGCTGATGGCTCCTACCCTGTGCCGGGCTCAGCTGCTAGTCCCAGCTGGGCTGGGGAAGATGGGGCTTCCTCTTCCCCTCCACGGCATCCAGGACCAGGTCAGACCCACCCCCAGATTTCTCCCCCAACTTCACAAAGCTCTGAAAACTCTTCTGGCCCCCTGCTCCCTGCACCCATTGCTCCTCAACTGCAGGAGGAGTGATCCCTGTATAGAGCACTTCTCCTCCACCCACCCAACCCACATGCATCCAGACCACCACATACCCAGACCCCCCACCAAGTCTCACCCTTCTGCACTCAGAACTCCTTGAATGAGCCACTCTCCCCCTGCACCTGGACCACACTGATAATGAGCCACCTGCATCCAGATCCCCACTCCCGAGCCCCAACTACCTGCACCTGGATCCCCACCTCCACTGAGCTCCCCATACCCAGACCCCCTTACCGAGCTCTATCCCCCCAATACCCAGACCTCCCCTCTCCTACGAACCCCAACCACTTTCACCTGGACCTCCCTGCAGAGTCCCATTACCATTGTACCCAGAACATCCCTACAACCCTCTCTGCATCCAGCACCCCTCCATATCTGGATCCTCCACACAGATTGCCCCACAAAGAACCCTCTCAACCTATACCTTTATTCCCCCCCAGACAGACACATATACACACAAAGTCCCTGCACACTTGAATCATGCCCTGCTGAGCCTGCCTGCCCACACTTGGTGCAACTGACACAGAGGGGAAGGGGCCTGGGGTGTTTCTGGGACAGGCCCGGTCCTTGTGCTGTGTCAGGGTTGGGCGCAACCTCACCACTGAGTCCATGTCCTGTGGAGAGCTGCACAGTGATCTCCCACCTCTGTGCAGCCAGAGGCCTGTGCTCCCCACTGTCATGCTGGAGCCACCACATTTATTTGACAAATAGAATTTGCAGAATTTTAAAATATTGTGCGCAGAATTTTTATTTTTGGGGCAAATAATTCTTAATTTTTTGGCACAGAATGCCCACAGGAATAAAATTTACACTACCTTCATTTCCACAGGCTGATGTGGGTTCAGTTTTGGCAAAACAAGCCCTACAAGGCTATTAGTTAAATTGCAGCAACCAATAGGGGAATGCTGACTCCTGCATTTTCAGTGGAAAATTGTGCCTGTTCAACAAAGCTTGCACCTTATATCTGATTATTTCAGAATATTTTACAGATGGTAATTAAATTGTGCCTCACTAAATCCCTTTGAGGTAGTGATGTTTTGTTATGCCCATTTTACAATTAAATAACTAACTTGAGTAGAGATTAAGGAACTAGCCCAAGACCACACAGGAAATCTGAAGCAGATCCGGCAATATTAAACATATTTCTCAGATCACAATTTTGTGACTTAAACGTAAGTCCTTTCTTCCTTCCACTAGAGAGTAACATGATCATGAACAGCTGAGCCAGTACAGTGTCAGAATATAGATTATATATGTGTTATCATCACTGAGACCTGTTTCAGGGTAGGAAATATGGCTAGCAAGAAAGGAATCAGCAGCTGGAGTTGTATTTAGCAGTATGCCACACTGTGCATATGTATTTCTGAAAATTCACATACTGCACTAAATCTGTTACTGTGATTTTAGAGGAGCTGGGAGCACTGAATCAGAGAATATCAGTATCAGATAGTGATTCCAATTTTGGGGGGACAAACATGCAGCCTAACATGATATGCAACACATTTGCATCATTATCTGCAGCACATGGGTTCATTACGGTCTCATCACATTCCACACACAAGAATTGGAACTTAAAAAAAAAAAAAAAAAAAAAAAAAAAAAAAACCGAAAGCCTAAGAAACATTGCTCTGATATCTACAGCATTCAAAACACTTCAGGGATAAACTTTGAAAGAAAGAGTCTGGCTTGGCACCTGACAGCTGGGAGCTACAGACACAATCAGTGTCCTGAAACCCTCACCTTCTACAAAGGAGAAGAGCGATAAATCATCTGTCAGTGTATTTCCCTCTTTGGCATTCAGCAAGATGACCATAGGCTAGTTTTGACAGAATTTAGATACACATTGCAGAGGCTTGCCAAGAGTCAGCAGGGTAATAAATTTTGTTCCTGACTCTCTCAGATATTTCCTGTGATTATTGTTTAGTATTTGTAAAGTGGTAGTGCCTAGCAGCTTCAAATAGATATAAGGGCCATGTTGTGCTAGGCACTAGTGTGACCCTAAGCATGTGTTCACACCCCACACACTACTTTAATAATCTTTGTACAAAATATTCCTTGTAAGGTATCAATAGATAACTAATAACTCTCTCATTATTAATATTCTTGTGTGATGTCTGTACTTAGTGTATATTAAGAGTTATGGATATACTGGACTTATGACTACAATGTATATAAACCAGGCATGTCCAGGACAAAAGAATGTGTTTGTTTCTCTACCAGCCTAGTCATCAGGCAGAGACAATGAAGGTATATTTACATTTAAGCAGTAAACAGGGCCATCAAATTAACAAGAAGGGGGAGACTGTAGGAAATAGAACAATTTGCAGTTTTAGCAAACACCAGCAGGTAAAGAAAGAGATTCCTTCCTCCCTAGACTTCATGTCACCTTCCTGACATCTTGAATAAAACTTACTTTGAGAAGTAACCCTCAGAAGAATCCATTTCAAAGGTCTGCTGGTCTATGAAGACAAGGGGCTGGACCTCTGATGATAAGCAAGTAAATCAGCTGATTGTATGAAATATAATTTATTATAAAAGTATATATAGCGAGGTCTTTTCTGAAAGCTAATGACAGAGCAATGATTAACATAATTAAATATATATTAACAGTATATGTGGAAGTATGGCTACTTAATGATATTATGCTTTAAAGAGTGTGGCCAAACAAGGAGAAAAAAGTTCCTTCCCAGACTGGAGAAAAGGCAGCTATTTGCCTGTCTGCTATGCAAGTTATGCATGGTGACATCAAAACCATGGAAGCCCCATTTACATAAAGGGCAATGGGAAGCCCACAAGAAGGGAAGAACAGCATGAGGTCATCCTGCCTCTTGAAACAAAGTCATTGAACTCAGGAAGACATAAGGAAGGATAGAAGCCATCTTTGGTATCCATCACTAGTCAGACACAAGAGGCCAGATCTCTTGCAAGCTGAGAATGATGGGTCCTTCAACCAAGGAAGGGCTGAAGTCTCTGGAAACTGAATATAGGTGAGAAACCTGCTAGGCAATCTCTTTCACTTCAGAAGACAAAAGAAGCAGCACTTGTGGTCTTCTGGAGAAGATCTTGACTCAGGGATGGAGAGAGAAAAGCCATCTTGAACAAATCTACCTTACTAAATTAAGTTTTATACTTTTAGAAGTGTCTTTTCATTTTTATTTGCTTGTAATCCTTTCCCACTCTATTTCTTTTACTTGGCATCACTTAACCTATGTTCTGTTTTGTTTTGTTTTGTTTTTTACTATAAACTAATTCAATGCTGCATTTCCAGGGAAAGGTGTATTTACCTCTGTTAATAAACTGTGATGTGCTTTTGTCTCTTTAAAGGAACAAATGAACCTTATTATTTCTCTGAACTATCCAGGCGATGGCTGGCCATTGCAGAGCACATGGTTTTGGGAAAATCTGGGACTGGGAGTGTGTTGTGGTTACCTTGCCTATAAAAGCCAGTGTGGGGCTTTAGACAGGCTGCTGGGGTCAGAGTTACCAAATCAGGGTTGGCTGCATAGCACACAGACACTCAGGATGTGACTTGCATATTGTTGCTGACTGTGAGTGGCCCAGGCTGGGAGCTACAACAGCAAAGCATTGTGAGACACTCAGTGTTACAAGGTAAAAGGTGACACAATCCCTCACTGATCTGAACTGCACCCCGGAGCTCCATGACAACAACTACATATACAAATGATGAAAAGGTATTCCCTGCTCCCAAGATTTTATAATCTATTTATATGATGAGAAGCAACACATGGATGCAACAAAGGGGAGCTGGCCAAGAAGTGAAGGAGAAAAGCATCGTCTGAGCTGGTGAGTGGGCCAATGGGGTTCTGGTAAACCATTAACCTTTGTGCCCCAGGAGGAGGGTATATAAAAGCCTCTACTGGCAGCCTGAGCTTACTCTCATGTCCAATTAATGTTTCCTACCCCAGGATTAACATAGGACTGGTGGGTTGTTGGTTTTTTGTTTTTTGGTCTGCTGTGGGCATTGCATTATTAGTTCCCTTCTGGAGGACTAAGAAGGAATTTTCTCTTTACCATCAGATTAGCCAGACCAGGATTTTTTCCCCCACATTCCCTAGAACAGGTCAGGGATCCGATGGAATAGGTCAGGAGGGAAGGTTCATGTTGTCACTACTATGCAGGTGTTATTTGTCATTCCACTGGGGGTCTGATTCCCTGATAAATCAGAACTGGAAGTGGATTTAGGGAAAGACATCACCTAAAGCAGCTTAGAAATGAGGTTGGGGTTCTTAATGTCTGATACAATGAGGAGACAACCCAGTTTCTCCCACTCCTTAACCTGCATATGAATGGAGAGCAATGGGATCCCAGTGATAGGCTGGGAATCAGCTGTGCAAGATATGTGGGAGGGCATTAACAATAGCCCTCCACCAGGTGCAAACAATTAAGGAAGGAATAATGACCTGCACCGTATGAGTTATTAACAGATTTTTCCCAGACGAATTAAATTACATCCTTGCTTCTTGTCTTTCTTCCCACATATATGGGGGAAAAAAAATATAGTAGCTTTGAGGATTTTCATTGGGAGGTCCTTCCATAGATCAACAGTGGCATAGAAGAAAGAATGAAGGAGCTGGAGAGAAAAATTTACCAACAGGCAAGGAAGGTGGATTTGATGGCTCTGTTTTTGTAAACAGATGGGAAGGGCTGGGATAAGCTATGAAGGATTTTGATAGTGAATATAATTTGTTTGCAATTGATGAAGTGGAAAAGGAGTAGTCAATGGAAGGATACTAAAAGGCGGTGAATGAATACATGAGGCAAGATAATGACTGTGATCTGGTGTTGCTGCTATTCTGCTTCATTAATACAACATTTGCCGCTGAAAGATTCAGAAGAAAAGAGTGGTTTCCCTTCCACTCATCACCTGTATCAAAAGGAAGGAGCAATGCCAACTATCACTGCACTCTATTAACATTCCACTCTCCAGGACCCCAAATTTTGACAACAACTAGAAAACAATGTCTGTTTTCCAGCTATTTCACAGTTTGTAACTGTCCTCTAATCCTCTACTGACACAAGTTAAAAGCCACCTTTGTGGGTTCATTTGCAGTCATTAGCAACCACTCAAAGCCATGTCACTTCTTTTGACTTTGACTCCTGGATGGTGAAACTTGGCATCTGGATTTATTCTGACTCCTCCTTCAGCAATGGACAAAGAGGAGCAGAGAAGAGATTCAGTCAATTTCTACTGTCCTTTCTGCTCCCACATCACCAATACCCTTTTGTCCTACCACAAACACGTTAAGCTGGTGTACAATATAATGAAGGATTAAAAAGAAGAGCAAGACTGCTGACCACAGGAGGTAGAGGTGCAGCCTATAACTCCTGAGCTGTAGCATCTAGTGGTCTCTCCACTTCCTAATATTGCCATCTCTTTATCATTACTCTCACTGCTATCCTCCATGTCAGCCAGCTAATCAAATTCAGTGTAATCATTTAGTTGTACGGTTCCATCATGATCTTTGTTGGTACATATATTGCAATAGCAACCAAAATATGCTAGGCATTGTACAAACACAGAGCGGTAAAATTTTTGTCTATCAACATGTTTATATCTGACCCCAGCTTCTCATCAGTGAGTTTAAATTCAAATTCTTTTTCACTATGGCAGCTTACTCTGGGGTGGCACAGCAGCTTGGCTGGGAGAAAGGCAATGATGAGGCCACCATGCTGTCCCTCCCCCAGCTCTCCAATGCAACCTTTGAAAAGGCTTCACCCTTGATATTCACTGTAGTTTTAACACAATGAGTCCTTTTCTGTTGCTAGTACTAATTGGTCGCATGTTTTTTTCAGGCCTGTGTTATTATTTATCATACAGAAAAGAGATTAAAAAACTCACACAGACTGAATACTGTATATGACTGCGCCTGAGTTGGCATAATAATAAAACAACTTTCTTTTTGCAGTCCATCTTTCATTTAAGGATCTCAATGCACTTTAAAGAATTAATGATAAATTTCGGCCCAAAGCAAAAATGCAACGTAACATTTCTTCTCCTCCTCCTCCGGCTTGTGTCCTGTCTACATAACGATAGTGGTTCGTGGAGAAACTTAACAAGCATTATTATTTTGCGCTTTCAGGAACTAGAATTACAGACAATTGACTAGAGCCTCAGCAGGTATGCACTGGGATAATACCCTTGAAATTAATTAAGTTGCATCAATTTACACTAGTGGAGGATCTGTCCCTCTGTGTTTAGCTAATCCCTAATTTTTAATATACAGTTGCAAATGACATCATTGCTATCCCAGCTGATAACATAGTGAACACTTTAATCAACCCAACAAGCATTAAGAGGAACATCACAATACTTTTAAAGGAACATGGGGGTTTTTTTGTTTTGTTTTTTAAAAAAAACCTAGTGCACTTGTGAGAGAAAACCTCAAAAACTGCCAACCCATCTATCCAACGATGCCGAAGCTATTTTGCATGAAACCAGACCAATTTGTCTACACCAACTTAGTTGTGCATAGCATCATTGTTTTGTAATGAACTGTCCCCATACACAAAATGGCTATTTCTAAGAAAGAGGCATGTGTCTGCCACCATCACATTCAGATCTAGTTTAAATGGTTCCAAATTTAGCCCACAGTTTTTGGGTTTGTTTGCTTTTTTCCACCTAGTAATGTGACTGATTTGAGACAGAGACTCCCAACCCCGCTCCATATTTTCATCAGCTGCAGGGTTGGCCCTATGCGTGTTGGAGCTCTAAGCATTTTTCTTGTGTTCATTTCTTAGAATCAATAAAATAGTAAACAGTCATCTCATTTCCTTCCTTTGATTAGATCTCCATCTGCCTTCTATTCCTCCTTGCTAAGGTAGGAAACTTGTTTTCTAGCCAGTCTGCCTCAATCTACAGCCAGAAATGTGGCACCCTATGCAGACAAATATCTGGCCTATGCCAAAAACTGCCTCTGATTTTCTGACATTCGTAAACAATCTTCTTTCCTTTTTGTATTAGACACAAATAAACACAGTGTTTTTTCCAGCTCTAAATTAAAATGTTCTCCAATAAAAAGTGTACATAGTATGTTGGTTGTTACTCTCCCCGGTGATAATGGGAGATGCTTTCTAATGTATAAATGTTCTACCAACTAGTATCAGAAATCAAAGTTATGCTAAATGGAATTTGTGGTTATCACTCCAAGGCCCATGACCCCCACAACACCTATTTTAATGAAAAATATAGGTTTGCTATAAATAGATTAATTTATTTTAGTACAAATGTTGCAGACAAATCTATGATAGAGGATGATAAATCATATTGTGTACATACACACACACACACACACACACTCAAGTTTTTCAGTTTTTTTTTTTAAATGATTATGGGCTTGATCCAAAATCCACTGAAATCACTGGAATATTTCCAATTGATTTCAACAGAGCTGGATCAGGCCCTGTATCTTTCAGCAAACACTCTCATTGTGCTCTTGCATTAATGGACTATTTATACTACAGCTATGTTGTAGGTGGTAAAATGGAACAGAATTAGTACTTTAGTTTGAAACATATCTGTAATCAAAATTATAAAAAAATCCCCATTTTGAACATGGAATATGTTAACAAGTTTTTAGAGAAGAGAAGCTATTGAATTATATTTATGACAAATTTCATCTTAAAATAAAATACATTTCCAAATAACAAAACTACCAGATATTGAATTTAGCATATCAATTCCATTTACAACCTTGGGTTTCTAATTATAAATGATCATCAAAAAGCAGATGCAAAATTCATCTTTTCCTTCACTGCAGTCACATTCTATTTGTTTATTCTAATTACGGTATTTTTATTGTATTAGTTCCTCCAAACATGCTGCAATGATTCAAGTACCTCTTGTACAAGTATTTTATGAACAAAAGCTTATTTTAAAGGGGTAACTGAATCCAGTTCAAAGTGTGCAGTCAAAAACACTAAGGTAATTATGGTTACAGTTTGATTATGACATCAGACTATTTGACTGCATTACCATTTCTCTATTGATGCCAATAGAGAATTAACTGTTGTAATTCAGCTGGTCTAAATGATTATGGGTCAGATGCTCAGCTGGTGTAATCTGGGATAATCCCATTGAAACCAATGCAGCTATGGAGGTTTACCCTAGCTCAGGGGTGGCCAACCTGAGCCTGAAAAGGAGACAGAATTTACCAATGGACATTGCCAAAGA
Organism: Chelonoidis abingdonii; assembly: GCF_003597395.2. Classification (NCBI taxonomy): domain Eukaryota; kingdom Metazoa; phylum Chordata; order Testudines; family Testudinidae; genus Chelonoidis; species Chelonoidis abingdonii. The sequence continues at coordinate 28,142,394 of NC_133777.1, forward strand.
GCCACAGTAATACGTCAGCAGCCCCCTAGCCCCTCCCAGCTTCTCCCACCCACCAGCAGCCCCTCCGATCAGTGCCTCCCTCTCCCTCCCTGCATCTCCCGATCAGCTGTTTCCTGGCATGCAGGCTTTTTTGGGGGGGGTGGAGGGGGAAGAATGCGGGCACGGAAAGTTGGCACCTGCAGCTACAGCCCTGGATTCGGTGCCTATACAAGGAGCCGCATATTAACTTCTGAAGAGCTGCATGTGGCTCTGGAGCCACAGGCTGGCCACCCCTGCCCTAGCTGAAGAACTTTCCCTATATTTCTTTTATCATTATGTCTGAAGCTGTTTTATTTTTATTCAGACCTTTAAAATCTGTTTTGCCCCTTTCAGACTAATCCTTCTCCCAATGAAGTTAATAGGAGTTTTTGCCACTGACCTCAACAGGAATCATGTTGGGGCTTATAAGTTTTGGGGGAAGCATCTATCAGCCTGTCATATTGAAATAATGGGGGGACATTGATCAGTGTTCAGGGTGCACTCCCCATAGGTACCCGGCCTGGGCCAGGGAAGCTAATGATCCAATGAGGGGACCAAATTCAGTGATGAATCCTGGTCGCATGCCACCATACACAGAAAGAGAGAGAAGTAATAATTAAATAACATAATTTAAGATTATTTTAATCTAAGTAATGTATTATATTTGACATTTAAAAATAATTAAAACCTACATACCTTCTTCTACAAAAGGGATGTTTCTCAACAAAACAAAACAAAAAACAAAACATTGTTTTAAGTGAGTTCAAAGCTTGTAAAATGCAGTGACAACCCTGGAGACTTGTATCTCAGTACACGTACAGCAGGAGACCCTCTCATGCATGATTTGATGGACTTTGTTGAAGGTAAAAGGGTAGACTAGTCCCGGTCATGCTCACACCTTGGCTCATAGCTGAGAACATTAACAAATACAACATTCATGACTCAGCTGCATGGTGTAGGGTGGTTTTTTGATGCTTTTTTCTTTGGGGTGGAAGATGATTTGGATACAGATCCCGTTGAAATGGAAATGGGCCACCAACTTTTTTTTACATAACTCCTTGAACAACTATCAAATATGACTAACTTTACCTTCGAATAAGGTGACCTGGACTTCAACTGGTGACCTTGAGGGGAAAGACTCAGTGTCTATTTATCTCTCACACTCCAGTTCTCTAATCCTAGTTATCTTGTATTACAATTATCATCATGAACATCAATATATTGGGCACACTAATAAGTTCATTGCATAATGGTACACAGAAATATAGAAGATACATGGTCCCAAATTAATGGAACATTTCTACTTGTCTTTCATGCCTTTGGTCATGAGGAGGAAAAAAGCATTCCAAATCCAAAGAAGGAAATAAAGGAAAATCTGAAAGAGCAAACATTCTGAAGTGAAACTATAACTCAGCTAATAAGCACTCTCACCATTAATTTAAATAATTTGACTGCATAATATACTGTTTCAAATCTGGAACACAATTTAAACTGGGACAGGTAATCATTACTTAACCTAGATTCTGCAGATTCATCTCAGACATGTCAGTTTTCCCCTTTAGTGAATGTTCAAAGACCTGCCAAAAAGATGACACAGGGAAAATATTTCAGAAAGTACAGTATCTAGTTTCTTGGGTATCAAGGCTACCATATAAAAAACTAAACAATACAGCAACATTGAGGAAGGGCTATCAGGCACATATAACTGTGTTTGTATAATCATAATCATTCAGAGATTGGGGCATTAAACATTTTATAGGTATTAATGTAAAGTTTCCTAAAAACCAAAAATCATGAAGAATAACTTTGTTAGCAATCCTTCCTGGGAACAGAGGCCACTATTTAAAAGGAATTTTTAATCAAATGATCCATTAGAAAAAAAATTCCTCTGCTGTAGTGATCTAGAGTTCACAGAAAAGTCTGCCAGTCTACTGACTAAAACACAGCAGAGTACATACAAACACACACAAGGATACAGCCCTATAGCTCAATAAATGCTTAGTGAGGATTGATCCTCACTGAAAACCATGGATGAATTCCTGGCCCTACTGAAGTCCCTGAGAGTCTTGCCATTGACTTCAATGGGTGTGGGATTTCACTGAACTTGTACTGCTGTGTGTGACTGCAAGAAGCCACAGAGAATCAGTCGTGCTCTGCATGGGTCCTCTCAATGCAGAATCAGAGCCTTATGTATCTATACTAGTGCAATATTGATAGCTAAGTGGAAATGATCAACGACTGATATAAAAATACAGCATAACCTACCATTTTTACATTGACAAAGGACATTATCTCTGGCAACATGGCATATGGCAGCTCCATAGAATTAAATTTAAAAAGAGTCATTTTTTCTCATTACTGTAAAGCACCTATCGCATCTACCTGAGAAGGTTTGGTGTAAGGACAAAAGAACTGGCCAAACAACAATTTAGAGTTTCTTATTCTTTATGTACTAATGCTGTGTGTTCTCTGGCTTCTCAATTCTTTATAATCAAAGGAATCTTTTTTCCAGTCTGTGTAGATTCTATGGAGCAGCTGGATGTTTTGCATAATTTTCTAAGAGATAACCAAGTTCTTCAAATTTTCTTAAAAAATAATACCCATTAGAATTGATCTAAAGTATTCTATTGCTTGGTTCTCCAATGCAGAGAGTCTTTGCTGTCACCTGGTTATTATTTCAGTCATACAGTGCTTCTTTTTACCCTTCAGGTAATGTTTGTGACCTTGCAGTCATGGTGGATTCTGAGTTCTCTTCTGAAGCCCCCATCAATCATATAATTAAAGTCTCTTACTACCCATTTAGGAATCTAGCCAGATTGAGGCATATGTTATTTAGGCATTTTATTGAAACATTAATTCAGTAAAGACTTTTGTTTATTTAAACATGATCACTGAAATTCTTCTTTGTACATCTTCTAGCTATCACATTTTAACATTTACATTGTGTAGAGAATTTAACAGTTAGAGTCTTTGGCATCTAAGTACTTCCATCATATTACCCCTACATAAATTAGGGGTATAGTTTCACGAGTTGGTTTAAAAATTTAGCTGCTCATTCATAAATCTTTGTTCTGACTTGGCTCTTTTTTGAATGTTCACTCTTCAGTTCATAAACTGCTTTTATAATAATTAACCCTGTCAGTTCTTCATCACTGAGGCAGCCAGGACAGGGAGGTTCCTGGGGCATCTTCTTAGCACCTGCATCGACAAGCATTGTGCCAACCTCATTCCCTGTGGTCAGCGTCTTGACTTTGCATTACCTGGTGCTAGGGGATGACTAAGCAGCACCGACGCAAAGAGCTTAGACCTCATCAAATGCCAGAGAGACAGAAGTAGAGTTTGGTATATAGTGTGCCAATTTTCACAGCCCTGTTTTCTCTTCTTCCTCTGATTCTAGCATAGCTGATAAGACTGCTCAGCATCAAAAGGCAGAAGAGCGACCAAGAGCCAGCTAGGCAAAATGACAAGCTCACGGGAATCAGACTGTAGACAGCCTATGGGTTTCAAATTAAAACCCAGTAGGAGCAGATATGGACCAGTAAACTACATATATTTGCAGTCCAAGGTAATTCTAGCCATAGGTAATAATCTGGGATTTGCACTCAATCAGATGTCACGAACAGTGTACCTGAGGATATACAGTCATGGAGATTAGAAGATATCTGTTAACATCATCAAACACTGACAAGACTATCCCGAGCACAGAAAAGAATAACACAAAATATCCTATGAAATCACACAACACCTCTAAAATTTGTTCTGTATTTCACTGAGAGGAAGAAACAGCAGGGAGGGGTGATAGGAAAAGGAAGAGAAACAAAGAAAGGTGAAAGATGGCAAGAATGGGAGAAACTGACACACTTGTTCTCTCTGACACTTAATGAAAGAGATAATGAGGTCCAATTTTTTCAGCAGTCTTCTGAATATATAAACCATCCAAAGACACACAGCTGAGAACTGCATGACTTGTTCATTGCCATCAGCCATTATGGCCAAAGAAGAATTGAAATCTTTTCTTTTTTCCTTAAACTTGTTTCTTTGGGAGACATTTAATTCTGAATCGAAATGTGACACAGTTGACAGATTGTTTATGAAAATGCACATGTTTTTCAGAACTGGAAGAATGGCATATCTCAATGTGGTACCAATCCTGAGGAAATGAGGAAAAAAAATATATGCATGCATGCATGCACTCTTCTTTAAGCATGTTGCATAGTCCACTTGAACTCAATAGGACTGTTCACATGCTTATACCTGAGCAGATGTTTTAAGTGTTTGCAAAGCTGGGGCTTAACTTTAGTTTTCACAACAAGAACCTGTAGACTTTCACACATCTCTTCTCCTATAATGGTAAATGAGGAAGTACAAAAACAATAAAAAAAATTAAAAAAAAAAAAACAGAACACTTTTTGGTGGGATGTAACTTCAAGTTCTCTCCTTACAGCTGAAATTTTGGATTGCGTTGAAAATTGACAAGTAAGTTTTAAAGCTAAAACTACAAACTGTGAATTTAACGTATTTTTCAAATAAAACACTGCCAGTCTACAGTCAGGTTTGTAACAGCTTAACTGTACTTATTTATTAGAGCATGAAGACAGTTCATAAGCTCACAAGACCAGTTATAACCTATTAGTGTAACATTCAATTACATGCCTGGTCTCTTCATTTACTTTCTACTCCAAAACTGATAAAACAATGCTATATTAATCTACCTGTTCGCTGGACATCAAATGCACCACAGCTGAAAGTCAGTGCACTGGGCATTGTACCACTCTGAGGGATCAAAGGGTCTTTTTTAACTTTTCCACATCCTTGACCTCACTTAGTTTAACTACAGGCATAGAACACAAGCAATACCTTTATCCCTGAAACTTCACACTTACCAAGAAGAAAAAGGAAACACTTCGCAAACCCTAAAATTATTTTTCTATAAGCCCAAAGCCCTAATAACTGACAATTGTGTTGTACGTAACACAATCTGAATTAGTAGTGCCATTATAAGGTTAATGAAATAGCTCTAAAAGTTTATTTAGCAAAATAACTGTATATTATATAAAATATCTATAATTGTTTTTGTCTATCTTTAGGAATTTTTTTCACTAACCTGTTTTCTATGTGCAGCTTTATAAAAATTATAGAAAGCAAAGAATAGAAGGATAAGTGCAATAATTTAAAAACACACAAAAACATTTCTAAACAATATTAGTTTTAAGGCCCCAGTCCTGAAACTCACTCAGGGCTCTGATCATGCTGGGTCAGTTGTAGGACTGGGGCTAAATGCACTAATCCAAATAAATACAGACAAAAACATATTAATAATTTATCAAAGAAATAATCCGGTTGAGGCTAAATTCTTTGTCAGTATCTGTACATTTAACCCACCTTCACGCATCATTTAGTGATATCAATAAGACAAGAAATAGTAGGGAGGTATATAGTTTTGTGTTTTTGTTTTGGGGTGCTTGGTGCACCAGCAGACTTGCCAGAACCAGGCAGGGTGACTATCCTGGATAGGCCAGAATAATCCAGAAATTGGGTGTGGTGGGCACTAGGTGTATGCATTAGCTAGGTGTATGCATTAGTTGTTTGAAACAACTTGAATGATTTCCATTGTGGGCAAGCAGTCAGGCAGGACACATGCGAATCACTCTCTGAGAGTGGAACCTATGAGAACTGCTTCTTGTTACTAAAGTTTAGGGGTGGGGAAAAATCCCTGAGGATGTTGTCTTTGAAAGAGCAGTTAACTGACAATATTTTCAACTGTTTCAAGGATTATAAGTATATTGTTATGTAGTCATATACAGATATACTGTAGTTTCAGTAAACACTAAAGGAAAGGTATTTTTGTGTCATTCTCCAATCAGAGATTGATATATCTGTATCTGTTATACAGATTTCAAAGTCCTAATAAGGTAAGTGTGTCTGTACATTGCAGATTATCCACAAATATAATGTTTGTTTTTAAAGTTATAAGATACATAGAGTATATATGTGACATTAGCCTGTTGCCTTCCCCAAACTGTTACTCGTCCACCGACCTACTCAACTCTGCAAAGTCATATTTATTTTTATATTTATTTTTGTTGATTTTTTTCAGATTGGAAAACAAAAACAGTCCATAGACCAAATGCTATATTAATTGGACAGAAAAAGATGAAATCTAGGTTTTAGCTCTAAAATTTAAACAATTAACTCACTCACCAAAGCCTGTGCATTTTCAGCAGTGTCCTTAGTTATGGAATTCTTTGTCAACAGAGGTCACCCAAGACTACTGTCTTATATCCTTTAGGAGAGTACAGAATCCATGCTGCAGATTCTCAGCTGATGTAAACTGTCATAACTCAGCAGGCTTCAGAGAAGCATTAAAAAATTTATGTTAGCTAAAGACCTGCCCCCTATCTTTATACAAGACTTGTAAATCATGAACCACAGGATTAATCCAAGATTTTTCCCTGAATATCTGTCTGTACTTGTAGGTAAGCAGCTTCAATTTGACAGGGACAGAAACAGAATTTTCTTCCCTTCCCAGTAAATCCACTCACAACTCTCATTTATCAGGCAACTGGTTGAACAAGTTCCTGCACTTGACACCTGCCACATGCTAAACTGTGACAACTTTAACCTTATGTTCTGACCTACCACACAAGGTACTGAGCTGCTATGGGAAAGGTGAAAAATCCAAACTTGCCTCGACAAATCTGGCTGTGAGGGAAAAATTTCTTTTCGGTTCCCAAAAAGGAAGTTAACACAATGCCTACATTGGACTTAAACTCCCAGTCCCACACTAATCCCAGGGCTAAAGGGGTAGAAAACTGCTAATCTGGGTATGAGAGGGGGTTCATGCTGGAGGAGACACAGGGTTTATTTACCCTCCTCTGGAATCACAGGGCATCATGGCTTACTTGAGCCGCACCTGTCCAGTGATGGCTTCCCCCCTACCTCCCAGACACCCTCTTTCACCTCACCCGCAAGGGGTGGGGGGAACCTTCAAGGAGCCACTACCCCTTTTTCCCTGCCAGTCCAGACAAAGATGGCCCCCTTTTCAGGCATACAAGAAACTAGTTCCAAGAAAAAACCCACCCCCCCCGCCCCAACCTCAAAGGAAATATTTGAGTATTTAGCGTGACAGGTAATGATGAAGTCTGAAAACATCTACTTTTGTCAGTATATGTTACTTTCTTAATGTTAGATGACTTTTTATACGGATGTTAGAATTTTAAAAGGAGAATGATAGAATGTGTAAGAGTCAACATGAAAGACTAATAACTTCTGGATGCTCCTTTTAGAGTCTACTGGGTAAAAACTTGTTTGGTACACATAATAATTTTGAAATTTACCTAAAAGAGTAAGTTTCTTCCGAATGAATACAGTCTGACAGGTAAATATGTATTTTGGAATGCAAGCATGCTAATTTTGAAACCAAGTATTATTTACCAGAACAGCTTAAGCCTATCCTGTAAATCCTTCTTTGCACACGGATCATTAGCTTAACAGACCACAAGACACCATCACAGCCATCTTGTGGAAATCTGACTGCCGACAGCTGTGGATGAAGTCACCTTCCTTACTATATATAATTGAGAAAACAAAAAACAAACAAACAAAAGGCCCAAACACGTGCAATATTTTGTAAATTGACATAGTCCACTGAAAGATCTAGTTCTCAATTTTTATGTTGTATATTAAACGGTCTAGTCATTTTTGTAACAACTGCATTTTATTTTTCATGTACATGTGCACTGCAAACATTTAAAAATACTTTACCATCCTTAAAAGTGGACAAAATAAACTTTCTGAAAATGGTTACAAAATGTTTTGCACACCTCTTTCGAGGACATTCTATTTATCTTTCAAGACTGGCTTTCTTCATCTTTTTTTCTTTTGGTTTTGGTTTGTTTCCACAAACAGTTCAAAACAGGCATTTATAATAAGGCTGGTACAAATTAAGCCACTATAATCATATGATTTTAAGTATGCTTCTTTTTTAAGGTATGATGCCTGGGACTGGGTGTCTCACCCAGCATCCAAACTTGACCTCTCTCTTTAAAGGGACTCAATTCCAAAACATTTTGAGGTTTGTGCAAGTTTTTTTAAGGGGGAAGGTAGAGGAATCAAACATGGCCCCATGCCCTTCAGCTACTGTTCTTAATTCTTGACCTACAGGGGCAAATCTCACAGCTGAAGGGAGCGTGAATCATAGGGGCCTACTACTCTTTTTGGTACTATCACTTTCAAGGCATCGTTTCATGGGGTAGTCAATTCCCTCAATCCACTCAAGAATCACAAGCAGAAAAGGGTGACACACTCAAAGCAAGATGACAGTAATTCCTATGCCAGATTTGACTGCTGTATGTTTTTATAATGGAAGGGCAGATGGGAGTTTGTGCCAGAACACACTACGAGATTGTGAACAAGGTTCCTCCCTTCCTGTGAGATTTTGTGGAGGATGAGGAACTGTGGGCATCTAACCCCTTACACTACTTCACAAATCCCAGCTTTCCAGTCTTGTTTTGCTCTCTGGAGTATTAATTTAAAATGCACATTTGGGTTCAAGAGAGGAGCAGGATCCATAGAAGAGTTTTCCTTTGGGTGCACTTGGCTTGAGTAGCCCAACCAAGCCAGCCTATGAAAACAGAAGGGAGGCTATGGGAGCAATGAGCTTTCTGGGCCACTCCTGAACATGGACCTGAAGAAAACAGCAGGCTCTCTTGGTCCTCTCTTGCTGGTTAGAGGCTGCTGGAGTGAGTATGTGGTCCCATAGATTCCATTTTCCCAGGCTGATCTATCGCTCCAGGCAAGAAGGGGAAAAAGGATGTGAACTATGGAATAGCCCATTAGATATGTTCAGAATGAATCTAATCTTTTTCTTTTTTTAAAAAAAATATAAACTACCTTCCCCATCTCATCTTTCTTTTCTCCTCTTTTTCCTGCAACCCTTCAAATTATCATATCACTGCTGATACAAAAGCCTTATTCTTTGCAGTTCCTGCCACCTAGAACAGCCCTCTTGTATCTCTGTACCGCAGAAATGCTCTCCAGCTCTTTTCAGATCTCATCCTAAAACATTTTTGTCCTCTGTTTATGCTGCTTAATTACTTTATCATGCTGTTTCTGACTTGATCGGTGAATGCTTTGATTTATTCACTGTGCAATATTATGTAATTTATACCATTCACTTTTTGCTCTCATATTTTTAACACTGGGGAAGTATATGAAGATTGACTTAGTTTGAATGGCACTGTTCAAAATAAAAATGTTTTTATAGTAGCATTAACTCAACCATGACTCACTCTATATATTTCCTGATATATATTCGATGTCATATGCATTTCTACATTAATGTACATGTTTAAAAGCAACACTGACAATATGCATCCGGACCTACATGGTCGTTGTGCTAACCAATGTGCTGGAGTGGTGTAATGGCCACTTTGTCTCTGCATTCTATAGTGAAGGGAGGGTTGGGTATCTTTCTGGCTTCCCCCCATGGGGGGGGGGGGGGGAAGGGTTCACTCCTCTCTTTGGATACTCTTAAACCTTTCCTACCAAAGATGGCTTATTCCTTGAGCTCATCACAATAATTCTGAAAGAGCACAGTTTTTGCCTTTGGAATAACCAGATTATAAATGTCAATTATTAAAAAAAAAAATCATTGCAAATCCCCCCCACATCTTCCACTACTTTCAACACAGAAATATTTGAACTTTGTCCCACACTATCAATAGATACTCAATATATTATTCATGAATATGGAAAAAACTTTTCCCTCTAAGTACAGTTGAAGATAAGGTTGTCTGCCATGTAGTGTCACCTCCTTCCCTGGTTACAGTTCTAAAAAGTGTTGTTATTTAAATGGGGGTGAAGAATGAATAGATTCTCCAGTCCTCACCTTCCTCTTTGAGGATGATATTCATCCCTGTGCAGAAGGCCAGTACAAAGTTTATATATCACTGAAATCCAACAAAAGAGTTCAAAATAAAGACTTCAGCGATACTGTATATAGATCTTATGCTGGCTCTTGCTCAGGAGTAAACTACACTATGGAAGTGCATACACTCCAAAGGTTTTGAAAGGGAACACTTTTTTGTGTATATTTACCTTAACTATTGGCAGCCCATCATTGCAGTGGCCCCTCTATAGCCTGTCTGACCTTCTGTCCCATATGCCACCATAGGTAGTGCAGAAAAGCCCAATCCTTCTCACTACCCCCTTCCATGTTTCCTTTCATTCCATGGTTTCATTTGTAGACCTCTAGTGGAGGGATCAATCTTTGCACCTGGTAGAGCTTTCAGAAATTGAAAAAATACTAGCAAAATAATTGCAAAACCAGAATTAAAAACTGAAGACATTATGTTATTAATTAAGGGTGAAATAATCTCCAGCCATTAGCATTATTGGCTTAAGTGGGCCATAAGGTTTTATATAGACCCTGTGTGCTGAAGCGAATTAGCCTACAATGCTCCTGAGTTTACACTTCACAAGTGTCATCATGGGAAATGTCATGTTTACATGTAACAAGTAGTATTTTCTATGTTCGATTATTTTAGTAAAATATTCACTGCAACATTCTAGTTTACAAATGGTGGTCAGCAAACCTTTGGGTCCATGATTTTCACTTTTCATAACTTACTTGTATTAGGAGCCTACAAAGTCTAAGCATAATTTCATTTTCAGCACATAACATTATAACACTATGTGTCCACCAGGTATTTAGTCTTGGAATTAATTAATTCATTCATTCATTCAGTCATTCATTTTTGAGGGATTCTTTATTGAAGGTATGATTTTTGTATATGAAAGTTCAATTGACTTTAATGGGAGTACCACAAGCAAAATTAACTCCCAAGAGGATAGATAATTTTATGTCATACTAAGGATGTTGTAGTCTAAGAGAGCCATTAACCTGCGAGACATCAGGTGAATTATGACACAGAATAATTTTGAACAATCCTACCATATTATATTTTCCTCTATGTGTATTTTTTCACATGTTGTTACATATAACATATACAACTGTTTATACTGGACAAGCATATAATAAATTCCATAGCACAGTACAGCAAAAGTATGTAAATATATGTTAACCTGCTATTTCTCAATATAGATTAATTTAAAATGGAATCCATTAAAGGACAATTTGTTCTTATAATGTAACTTCTTGCAAACAGCAATTTGCCTTTCATAGCACAGATTCTTTAATGTTATGTTGAAATTTCTATTAACAAATTAGACCTCAGATGTGACGTGTTTTCATTTTATCACATTCTCTTAAATTGATTGTGGACAGCATGCAATTTTTATTCAGCACTGTTCACCTCTTACCATCATCACAGAATAAAAGGGAGAATGCACAGTTTGAGCAACATCTGGTAATTCTGAATAGATAGTGTCACTTGAACAAACAGACCTTATTTAATAAATTTTAACTTTGAATGACAAAAACTCTCTTTTGTACGCATACAGAAATTGTGATAAGTAGTTGGTGAAATGCTGATAAAAAACAGCACAGTGCTATAGACAAAGGATAATAATTGCCATAAATTGTGAAAGAAAGGAAGCATTTCATACTAGATCCTTGTTATGTGTAAGAATTTAAATCCTCTGAATTTAGTAAAATTGAAGATTTTAGTGATAATTTTGAAGCCTGTAACAAGATGTTTCAATTCTCAAAAATATTTAACTTGACTGTGAACTATGTGGCTCAGTAAAAAAATACACTTAGTTCCCATCTGTTTTTTGGTCTTGTGCTCACTGTACAGCTCAGGCATTTAATTAAATCAATTTACATTGACTCATTACTTTAAAATAACTGAAAACAGAATGAAAGTTAGCATATACTATCCAGCTCAGTGCATACAGAAACAAGAGTCCCACAACTAAGCTAACACTGAAAATAAAACACTTCTGTTGGATGACAGACTTTCCAAGGCACACCTAAAATGAGTTCACAAGGCAAGAGAAGATTAAAGAAAAAAAATGAAATGATTCCCTGGAACCACCTCAATTCAGTCCATTCCAAGATGAAAGATTCAACACAGTATCCCAAAACGTCCTCTCCCCCTGATTCAAGTACAACTATGTAAGTCCAGCAAACTTTGGCAGCCATTGCTATGTTTACAACCCATTCAGTCACTTTTCATCATCTTCTTCCTCTTAATTTAACATATTTTTCTATGCTTCACTGGCCATTTTGTAAATTCTAATTCAAAGTGCTTTGATTTATTGATTCTTGTTCTACTCCACCATCTTGGTGACAGCCACTGTTTCTGCTCCATACATCATGTCCAGCAGTACACATATCTGATCTTTCATTTAAGAGTGAGGGAGCTTGCAATTCATAATCCTATTCAGCCTTTTAAGAGCTTCTCCATCTCTATTCATTTTACTTTTTCCACAGTTGCATTGAACACAATCTGGGAGTTTGGCAGAATTGAAAGCCAGATACTAAGCCTGATTTTTGCAGCTTGGGGCCATCTCTAAACATTATACTTACACCTAGAGTTGGCTGGAAAAGAGAAATCCATTATTCCCATAAAAAACTCTATTTTTGCATAAAGAACATTTTTGGATAGAAAATTCCCAACCAGCTCTGTTTACAATTTAAAACGTTTATTCTATTCTGGACAAGGTACATCAACAATGATTGGATGTCTTTTTCAATTTAATGTGATAAACCTGATTCTGGGAAATTTAAGTAAGCAACAGTTAATAGGTCAGTGATAATGTCAACACTACTCATTTGGAATATAAAATAGAAGCCATTATGTTTTCTATTCTATGTGTTGTATAAAATTATTTCATAACAAAGTCCATGTTGCATGCCATTAGGTATGTTTTTTTTTCTCTCTAATTGCTCTTACAACAAGAATTATAAGACTCTTGAACGCTACTGCCTTGATAAGGAAAGCAACAATTACAAAAAAACCCAACAGAATAAGATTGAGTGAGAATATTTTATATATAGCCTGATACTCGTTTAAGGTGCTATTTAAAGCTCCCCAATATCCCATGATATCCCATGATATTTTAAAAGGTGTGACTTCTGTATTACTCTAAATAAAAAATCCTTGCATCCTTAAGTGAAGATTAAAAGGACTACAGGTATTTGGGTGTATTCATTATTCTTAGTCTTGTCTTCTCTTCTTTACTGTAATCTGCTTTCATCTCACATAATTTAAAGCACATTTCAAAAAGGAATTTAGAAGGAATTATTCCTTGTTTAACGTTAGAATTTGCCATTATGTATTAAATATGCTGTTCATCAGCAAGGATGATATCAACACAGCTAACTTTGAAGCAGACTGAAACATTGTTACAAAGAAGGAGCAAAAACATATTTCACCAATCACTTTTACTGAATTAGTTTCAGATGTTATGAGTCTTTCTCCTATTTTTTTGTTTTGTTTTGTTTAAGATATTGTATCTACTCAGTTTCTCCAAATTATCTGTGATAGATTGCATGGAGGGAAAAAAAAGATAAAAAAGTGTTGAGAGAGGTTGTAATCTCTTCTTAAAGAGAAGATACATATCAGTTCAGCATTGATAGGCATATATATAACAAATCATGTCAGTATTACAATCTTCAGTTGACTATTATACGTTTAAAACAAATGGACTTTGTGCTTCGGCAGTAAAATAAATAGTACTAGAGCACCTAATTATAAATTATATGCAATTTTGGTTAAACAGTAATAATGACTTTTGCTTGTCATTCTGTAAGGAATTTAAACAACTTATGTTCTTGTAAGAGCAATGATTGAACAATTATACTAGTACTAGTATTTGAAGGAAGCACTCTTTCTTCTGTCATTCTACCTATCTAATCTTCGGTTTCATACAGACACCCATCACCCCAGTATCTAAGAGCCTCCCACATAAAATAAATAGCAATAGCCAAATTCTAAGTGGACTTGATGGAGACTATGGCATTTCTCCATTTTAATTACCTCAATTTCATTTTAACTTAAATTACGTTAACATGTGTTTTATAGCGAGATATTTTACATGCTTTATTTTGCAATAGGGGGCTATCGGAGTTGAGAAAAAATGATTCTCTACTTTTTGTAATGGTTGTTCTTCAAGATGTGTTGCTCAGGTCCATTCTATTCTAGGTGTGTGCACAGCTGTCAGTGACTTTTGCCCTAGCAGTATCCGTAGGTTCAGCTGTATCACCCCTTTGAATGCCACGCTCATGCGTCCATATATGAGGCACTGCCGACCCTACGCCCTCTCAGTTCCTTCTTGCTGGCAACTCTGACAGAGGGGTAGGATGACAGTTAATGAAACGGACAAGAGCAACACATCTCAAAGAACAATGGTACAAAAGGTAGGTAACTGTTTTTTCTTCTTCGAGTGCTTGCTCATGTTGATTTCATTCAAGGTGACTCACAAGTAGTATCCTCAGAGGTGGGCTTGGCATTCACAGTTTAATGACTTGTAGTACTGCCCTACTGAAGCCAACATCATCCCGGGCCTGCTGAGTAACTGCACAGCTCAGGCCAAACACCTTTATCTGAGGTCCAGCAGGTGTACCGTTTCTATTTTGCCAGATAGGGCGCTCTGGCAGAGGGCTTTCTACTGCCCAACAGGACCTGCTCCTGCACACTGCTACTACTGCTCATTCAACCATGCAGCAGCCAAGCCGCCAGGTGCAGCGCTGCCAGGTTTGGATGCAGAAGACTGTTGTGGTTTTGGGACAGCAGGTCTGGCCAGAACGGTAACTGTAAGAGCAGCCACCAAGAGATCCAGCAGTGCGCAGAACCAGTGCTGGCCTGGCCAAGCCAGAGCTATGAGGATCACCTTTGCCCTGTCCTATTTGATCTTCATGCACACTCTGTGAATTAATGGTACTAGGGGAAGGCACAAAACAGAGCCCCTGACCACGGGAGCAGAAAAGCCTCCGACAGGGAGCCTCTATCGATCTCTGAAATTGAGCAGAAAATGTCGCATTTCCTGTTCTGTCTCGATGCAAACAATCCATCTGGGGAGTTCCCCATTTGTGGAAGATGAAGCTGACCACTTCTGGATTGAGCGACCACTTATGCCGAAACGAGAAAGTCCTGCCAAAGCGTTCTTGGCTCTGGGGAGGTGAGCAGCTATGTGATGGATGTCACGCTGCAGACAGAAGCCCCAGAGCCTGAGGGCTTCCTGGCAAAGAGCAGACAATCTGGCCCTACCTTGCTTATTGATACAGCACATAGTTGCTGTGCTGTCCATTAGGACCTAGACCACCTTGTTTTCTATGTGAGGTAGGAAGGCTCGGCAGGCCAGGCAAACTCCTCTGAGCTCCTTGACATTGATACATAGGGAGTCATTGTGACTGGACTAATTACCTTGGATGGTGAGATTGCCCTGGTGAGCTCCCAACCCCATGTCTGATGCATTGGAGACGAGGGTCACTGACAGGGATGGAGTCGTGAAGGTAAGCGATGACAATACACGGTCCAGAACTCTCACCACCCAGTCCATTCTATGCCTGTTGGGGATGTTTGATGCCAGCGACGCCTGAAGGGGCCTCAGGCGAAGCCGTGCGGGCTGAACCATGAAAGTGCAGGCCACCATGTGTCCCAATAATTTCAGGCACGTGTGAACGATGGTGAGAGGGTAGGCTTGCATACACGAGATGAGGTCCATGATTTCTTGGAACTGAGCCTTGGGGAGGAAGGCTCTTGCCTTAGTAGAGTGGAGAACTGCTCCAATGAATTCTATGCGCTGTACTGGGGTTAAGGTTGATTTTTTTTTCTTTTTTATTAAGAGCCTCAGGAAGTGACAGGTGGAACAAACCAGATCATGATGCTGCCACACCTGATCCCTGGACCTGAACTTTAATAACCAGTCATCGAGGTATGGGTACATTTGAACACTCTGACGTTGGAGGCAAGTAGCCACTGGTTCAGTGCACTTTGTGAACACTCTTGGGGCTGATGAGAGACCAAAGAACATTGCTGGGAATTGAAAACAGTGCTGGCCCAGCACAAAACGAAGGAAGCACCTGTGCCCCAGGGAAAATGGAAATACGGAAATACGTGTCCTTCAAGTTGAGGGCAGTGTACCAGTCTCCTGGATCCAGGAAGGAGATGACGGAGGCCAGGGAGACCATGCAAAACTTCAACTTCTTGAGAGACTTGTTGAGACAACACAAGTCTAAGATGGGTCAGAGGCCTCCTTTTGCTTTCAGGATTAGGAGGCACTGGGAGCAGAACTCCTTTCCCTTCATGTCCCAAGGGACCTTTTCCACTGCTCCCAGGTGCAGTTGCTCATGAGAAGGATCCTTGAAGAGGGGTCGGAGGGAACGTCAGCCACGAATTGCAGCGTGTAGCCCCGAAAAAACTGTATTGAGCACCAAAAGGTCCAAGGTTAGCCAAGACCATGCCGACAGGAAGGGCCAGAGGTGGTTAATGAAAGAGATGGAGGTTGGATCCAGTGACGTGACTAGGGCGTTGTCCTTGAGCACAGCTCAAAATGACTGCTTCTGGCCTCCCTGGTTTCTGGGAGAGGAGGATCAGGCTGAGCAGTCAGGTGGGAAGATGACAGGTGTTGCCACTTAGACCCGTTATCTCTGTCCTTTCTCCTGTAGGAACCCGATTGGGGATTTTCCCAGGACCTAGACTGTGGGGGCGAAGGAGGTGGAGGACGGAACAGCTTCCTGGCCTGCTGAGGAGTGTGAAGGCTCAAGGAGCAGAGGGTGGCCTGGTTATCTTTAAGGCCATGAAGCCTTGAGTCTGTGAGCTTGCAGAAGAGCACCACCCCTCAAATGGGAGGGCCTGAATAGTGGCCTGCATCCCCTGAGACAACTGGAATTATTGCAACCTGGAATTGCTCCTCATTGCCAGTGTGGAGGCAATCATCCTGGCTGCTGAGTCAGTAGTGTCCCATGCCATTTTGAGGGCTCCCGTCACCACCGCTGTACCCTCACCCACCAAAGCAACAAACTCCTGGGCTCAATCCTGTGGGAGGGCCTCTTTACCTTGTTAAGGGAGTCCCACAGGTTAAAATTTTATCTGCCTAACAGGGCCAGGGAGGGAACATGGGACCGGCATTACTGGCATGCCCCATGGGTTCCAATTTGACCATTGACTGGGTCACTGTCCCTGCTGCCATGTTGTCATTTTGGGTACCGTGCCAGTCTCGTGAGTTGGTGGCAAATCACCCCTTCTTTGCTAGAGGTTGAACTCCCAGTCCGGCTCAGACCAATATCCTTCTGGTGACCAGGGTGGAGCCATCAAGGCCTGAGTCTGCCGACTGACTCTGGTTGGTGACTGGCGAGGCAAAGGCGAGGAACAGCACCTGCCCGACAAATGGTACTCGGGGAAAGGGGACCAGTGCTGTGACAAGGAGCGACCCTGCCTGGGCAGGTGCCAACATCTGGGGAAAGTGACCTGGGCCTCGACGATCTCTGACGGGAAGCTTGCCAGTAATGGTGGCACGGGGACTGGTGCCTCAACTCTGGTGTCCCACGTCTTGTAGGTGGAGAGCATGTTGAGAACGTGGGCGTTCTAGTAGGAAACCTTGGATAAAGTGAAAAGGTCTGAGGCTGTGGAGATGGACATCTGTGCCTGCTCTATGAGGTGGTCCAATGATCATCTTGCCCTTAGATATCAGGGGTCTTAGCTGAGTTTGCTGCCTGGTGCAGCATCTGCGGTGCTGGTTGACCTACTTGTTCTTTAGCTGCTGGGGCCACTTTGGACAATGAGGGCTCTGGGCAAGACCGGAGTCAGAGGCAGATCCCTGGTTGGGCTGGGTGTCCAACCTGTGTGGTACCCTGTGAAGCCCCGGGGCAGGCACATGGCCTGACATCGGTCCTTTACCCAAAGCCCCTTTCCTTCTGGTGCCTGGGGGCTCTTCTTCTTTTGCCAGTTCTTAGGCACTGGCAAGGAGAAACCTTGCTGAGTGGAGCCTGGTGCTGGTGGTGTGCTCTGCACTGAAGCCGAAGTGCTCAGCGTGGGGTCAGAGTGGGAGGATTCCGATGCAGGATGCAGTGCAGCCTCCATAAGGAGTGCCCTCAAGCAGATATTTCACTTACTTTGGGTCCTTTTGGGTTCATGTAGTCAAAAGTTTTTACAGATTCAACACTTGTCCTTTCTATGGGATTCCCCCCAAAGATTTTTTTTTTTCATCAGAAAAACAGCAGCATTTGGTAGATGTTAATGGCCATGGTGTATTTAATCAGTGCACTTATAACAAACTGAAGAGCAGAAGTGACTGGTACTGGTGTTGAGGGTGAGAATTTCAATGGCATGAAGGTCAGTTAGGCACCCAGCTTCCAGTGAAAATGAGTGAGAGAGAGGAGGGATGGTGCAGTGGTTCAGGGGCTAGTCTAGAACTTGGGAAACCAGCTTCAATTCTTTGTTACAGAGAAAGCCATTAAGGGTCTATCTACCCTGAATTGCAAGTACCACTGCAGCTTGGGTAGGCATGCTTACGCTAGCTTTAATGTAGCAAGCATGACTAAAAATAGCAGTGAAGATGCAGAGGCACGGGCTCCAATATGAGCTCGCACATCGAGTACATGCCCAGGGTCCCAGGTGGGCTTGTAAAGCCTGTGCCACTGTCTTTTCATGGCTAAGCCATGCTCACTAAATTAAAGCTAATTCAAGTGTACCTATCTACACTGCAATCACGCATCCAAATGCAGGGTAGACATATCCTAGTGCCTCAGTTCCCCATCTAGACAATGGGGTTAATACACCTTACAAGGGTTTTCTGAGGATGAATATATTTGAATGTGAGTGCTCAGACACTTCAGTAATGGGGGCCTACAAATTCTCAAGATCGGTAACTGCCTTTGAAAATCATCCCCTGAATGTGAAACACAAGCTTTGGTTTTTTATTTATTTATTTTTTTAACCACAAAATCAAAGATATATATTGGAAACTAATACAGCTAATTTAAATTTATCATAACGTGATTTTTCTGCTTATCTGTGAAAGTAAAGGTTAATAATGGACATGATAATTCCACTTCCTAGCCATCTATAACTCTATACCTTTCACGTCTCTTCCAGGGTAGGGCATACACTAGCATAAAGAAATAGTTTCAGGGATTAATCACAGTCCTAGCTGTGTGAAACCTGTGAATTAAATGCTGTTTCCTTTGTGACCTAAAAAAAGTCAAGTTTTAAGGCCACAGTTTTGATATAAATATATGAGATGATATCTAAGGCAAAAGATATCCAACATGGACAGTAAGGACCCCTGCTTTTTAAAAGAAATGTGACTGGAAGTTTATTTTATCTCATCTTTTTTTCTGCAGAAGGGTAGGAAGTTATAGTAGAAAACTCTAAATCTGTCAAATCATTGATATTTTTGGAAACATGCCACTGATGAATGTTTCTTCTTTTTCCACTGCCCTTCTCTGCAGGAAGACTTCTATGTTCTGGTGAGGCTCCCTTGGTCTCTGAAAAAGGGCACTTTGACACTGTCTGCAATTAATTTTGGTTACCTAATTACTAGAGACTATGGCATCACTGAACAATAATCCCTGACAAATTGACCGTTATCGGTACTTAATGATCAGTTTGTTAATTAATTGTCCTAATGCTAAGGGGTGCATGGGGAGAGAAACAGTTTGCAAAGAAAAATAATAGCTATTAACAACAGTAAGGTTTAGTTTGGGACATACTACTGTGATTATAAATCTGAAATACTACTATTACTAATGAATCCTGAAGAAGGAAAGTACTGTAGCTGAGCAGAGGTAGCCTTCCATGTTAGGAATGAACTGTGTGAGGAAAAGAATTATCTGCAGTCATCAAAGAACATGTTTCACCAGTTAGACTGTGGAGCACATCCCATTACATTTATGGTATTAGATACATGTGAAAGTTTTCTTAGGGAAAAAAATCATAAGAATGAACACTGGATACAATCTAGATAGTAGAAAGGGATTCGAATGAAAATTTACAGCACAATTTGTTATTCACTTAGACAAAACTCTTTGCAAGGTTTTATGTCCTTTCAGTATTACTTATTTAATTTTTTGTAGAGGTAGTGCTCTGAGAATTACAGTTAGAATCATAGAACCATAGCATTAGAAGGGACCACAAGGGTCAGCTTGTCTAACCCCATCCCAAGATGCAGGAACTGTTGTGCCAAAACCATCTAAAACAAATGGCTGTCCACTTAAGGTGTTGCTGAACACTCTTTCAGGGACACACAAAAACTTGCCTATTTTACCACTCTCTGTTGACGTCTCACTTCTAAATGGAAAACAACATGAGTGAGCAGCAGACGCAATAAGGAATACTGGTCAGAAGAACAGACATAAACAGGAAGTAAGAGACTGGTCTCCAGAACAGAAACTTAAATTCCAAACCTCTGTTCATTTATTACTGCTAGGATAACCATCCGGTTGGGGTCCTAGCAAATGGGTACTTTTCCACACCACTAGCTATAAAGCACAGTAAAGATTCTCAGCTATTAGAATACCAAAGCCACTGGGGTTCCTGAGAAATCTTGAGGGTGATTCTGCTTTGATGTACTGGCAGATAAGTTCAGAAAACTCTGGGGCATTTTCTTCTAAATAAACATTTTAGCCTTGCTATCAAATGTGAGATCAAGTTTATGTAACATTTTTCTTACAAAGTATATCAATGCTGCTTCTTAGCCATATGCATCAGCACATTAAAGCGGAAAAGTATTAAGAACTTACTTGCCTTCAGAATCCAGAACGAATTCCCTTCCAGTGAAAGATCAATTGTGCAGCACGTAACCTCTGTGAAAAAGTAATCAGCTTTTCTTCTGTGAAACTGTCTACACCCTACCATCCTGAATCTATACAATACCAGGTTTGGTGGGCCTTATCTCTACTCTCCTTCTCACTTCCCAAGAGGAAGGTGACTTGGGTACAAGTGAATCTGATCTGCCATGGCATGTGAGAATTAATGAGTGAGATGGAGAGAACTAAGCTGTGTGAGAGAAAGACAGAATGGGGAGGGGGAGAAAGGGAAAGAGAGAGAGAAGGAATGGGGGAAATGAGAAACAGATGGTATTAAAAAAAAAGGGGGGAGAATAAAAGCAAAAGAATAGAAATTCCAGAAGGAACAGGAGAGAGAAAAAGAACAGGAAAAGGGTAAAACTTACTTCAGTGGAGATGCCCAATAGAATTCTGAGGAGGATTACAGGGGAGGAAGTGAAAGTATCACCACAGTGGCATTGTTGCCACAGAGGTGATATTTGGAGGCTGTTCTCCGCTTAAACGTTTTTTGCAAGACTTCGTATCTCCTGGTTAAAGCCTGATTTTTCCATTAAAAGCAGCGATGTAAAATAGTATAATTTTACATTATTGTTGATGCGAGCACATTTACCTTCTTGTGGATGAATGCATGCTACTGGATGTGTATATAACAGCTGGAAACTGAGCTGAGCACTGCACAAAGCAGCCTCCCAAATCTAAGTGTCATGTACTGCCCTTTCAGACTCATTCTGGTTCTGAGAGATTTCAGTCTGGGTAAAGCTAACTAGGTTAGTCCGGACATACACTAAGACAGGGGTTCTCAAACCAGGGATTACATAGTTATGACACTGGGGTCGTGAGTACATGCAGGAAAGAGAGTAACAGCTATAAAACATATAATTTCAATCTAGCATTATAGAAAATTATACATACCTGTCCATGACAAAGGAGTGTATTTACTTCAGCAAGTATTGTAAACAAATAATGCAGCAATCGGTCCTAAACAAAAGTATTATCACCACTTTAAGTAAACTGGACTCTGGAGACTGTAGTATTGTGCATGGAGGTTTGTTTTCTTTGGACTAAAAACGTGGGACTTTGTGCTGGGAGGAGTGGCTACAGTGGGGCTAAGACAAATTTTGGGGTAGCTATACCCAATGCAAGCCTCTCCCCACCCAGCGCCACCCCTGCCTATGTGTCCGTCTATTTAAATAATAAATTCCATTTTTTCCCCGATCTCAGTGTTCTGATTGGTCTGCAGTGTAATGCAGCTCTTCAGCTATCGATCAGTCAAGCCCTCTGATGTTGTCTTTCCTTGCTGTGGGGAAAGGACACCAGGAGCAGGAAGCTGCTGGAGTCTTTTCCTGAGGCAGAGTCTTTCCCAGTTGCCTCACCCGTGCCACAGTCTTTTCTCACAGACAGGAAATGCTCCAGCACTGGGGAGCTGGCAGACTTTCCTTGCTGCAGGGAAGGGCTTCAGAAGTGAGAAGTTGGGGCAGAACGTTTCTCCTCTGCACTGGTGAAAGGCTCCACAGCGAGGAGCTGCCAAAGCCTTTCCCTATTGTCTCTCTGTGCCAGGGCCTTTACCCGCTGGGGAACCTTCTCCAGTAGAGAGGAAAGTCTTCGGCAGCAGGACACTACACTGTTAAAATATGCTGTGTAGATGGCATGGGCAAGTAGAGAGGGTATGAACTTGAATGCATACTCACACCCTTCAGGTTTGTCTTTACATATGTACACTGTGTGTCTCAGTCTACACTGTTATTTACACCTATGTTAGGGAACCTATGCAGTCATGTACTCTACATGTGGTCCCTAACTGACACAAAAAAAGGAATTGCAACAATCTTGGCACTCCAGAAGGCACCACAGAACTTGGTAGATTAAGAATCTCCTTGCTCAGCTGTTAAATATAGTTATATTTAGCACACTTTAAGGAGGCACAGGAAAATAAAATTCCTCCTGAGCCCACATTGTCCTTTTATGCCAGTGCTAACTTAAAATGCTGTACATCATGAAAACAACATTACTCTGGTGGTAGAAACTTATGAGGGATGTCTATATCATATTACATATTAATCTGAAGGCAAGAGGAGAGAGAACTAGGGGATTTAAAATAAGAATATTTTAAAAATTCTAGAATCTATTAAACATCCACTAAGAAAGCAACCTGTTTTTGTTTGTTTTGGGGGATGTTTTTGTTTTTAAATGGGAAAGAAATGCAGAGAGGTCTTGAAAAGCTATTAATCTGTATCAGCTAATTTAAGAAGTGTGAGTTTTTTACTGAGGATTTTCTATATGTGAGGCAAGCAAAGTTAATCCCAGATTCGCTGTGTTAAATTCACATTTCTGAAACATGAGACTTACCTGCACAATAAATTTGGAACTGCATAACTAGAAAGGGGCTACAGATTTGCTTATCAGTTCTACCAAATATCACATGAATTTATTCTACAGTTTTTCACCTGCCAATAATCACAGAAAAGTGAGGTATACACTTTTAACCTAGAATCTACAATAACCTACACAAACTGCATAGCGAGATAAACAGGGCCAGTTGAATTAGCTGTGAGACAGACAGTGGGCATCTCACCTAAATCCTCTTATTTAAGTATTTGAAATATCTGAAACAAATGTGCCATATAAGAGAAAAAAAATATTGTAACCCTGTTTTAGAAGGACTAGCTCTAGATACAAAAGGCTAGTTTATAGTTTTTGTCTATTCAATCCTTAATCTCTCAGAGGAGATAGAAAATGGAGGATTATTATGGGATGATGACAGCTATACATTAGGAAATGAACCAAATAATCCCAATACATGGGGATATTTCAAACCATGAGTTTATCCCAGGCAATGAGAGAATTTATCAGATATTCATTGCACCTTGGTTTGGTCATTGACACCAATGCAAATTGAGTGTAGAAAAGTGCATCCAGTGTGAGAAAGCTGAGAGTTTTCATTTGGTAGCATTTTTCATGGATTCATAGATTTTAAGGTCCTCCCTTCAAAACTTTACTTTGCTGTAGTGCTCACCAAAAACATGGCAAAAGTTAGACTGCTGGTGTGCTGATAGGCCCTGGTCATTGGCAGGTGAGATTGAACCTAGGATCTCTGGAGCTAAATGCATGATCCTCTACTGCATAAGCTAAAAGCCACCTGACTCTTAGCTAAGGCTGTAGCAGACTCATCAATCTCTTGGTAGGATAGGTGCCACTATAGGGGACAAGAACACCCCAGATTACAGAGAGCATTGCCTACCATGTTGACCAATGATTCATGGTTTGTTTATCCCCGCCACCCCCCCACCCCCCAAAAACAAACAAAAAAAACCCCTGCTGTATCTGTACATTGTCTCTTGTCTTAAACTTAGATTGTAAGACCTTTGGGGAGGGACTGTTTTTTTGTTCTTGTTTGTGTAGCATCTAGCACAATGGGGTTCATGACTAAGGCTCCTAGGTGCTATGGTTACACTAATAAGAAACAACAGTAAGGCCAAAAGGTCTGACCTCCTATGTAAGACAACCCACAGAATCTCACCATTAATTCTGCATCAAGCCTATGATGAAAAATCCACCACCTCCACAGTAAGTTGTTCCGATGGTTAATGATCATCATTGTTAAAAGTGTGCTCCTTTTTCCTAGTCTGAATTTGTCCTGCTTCAGTTTTCAAGTCTTGGATCTTGTAATGTCCCCCCCCCCTGCTTTTTTTTTGGTGCTAATTTAAGGATAATCTATTATTAGAAGTCTCTTCACCATGAAGGTACTCATCCCATCATCTCTTAGATTCACAGATTCTAAGGCCAGAAAGGACAATTATGATCATCTAGTCTGACCTCCTATATAGCACAGATCACAGAACTTCCCCAGAATAATTTCTAGAGCCGATCTTTTAGACAAACTTCCAAACTTCATTTAAAAATTGACAGTGAAGGAGAATCCATCATGACCCTTAGTAAATTGCTCCTGTGGTTAATTATTATCATTAAAAAATATGCCTTATTTGAATTTGTCTAGCTTCAACTTCCAGCCACTAGATCATGTTATACCTTTCTCTGCTTGATTGAAAAGCCCATTATTAAATATTTGTTCTGCATGCAGGTACCGTACTTACAGACTAATCAAGTCACTCCTTAACCTTTTCTTTATTAAACTAAATAGATTGAGTTCCTTGAGTCTATCACTACAAGGCATATTTTTTAATCCTTTAATTATTCTTGTGGTGCTTCTTTGAACCCTCTCCAATTTATCAACATCTTTCTTGAATTGTGGGTACCAGAACTGGACACAGTTTTTTAGCGGGAGTTGCACCAGTACCAAATACAGAGAAAAAATAACCTCTGTACTCCTACTCAAGATTCCCCAGTTCATGCATCCCAGGATGGCATTAATTCTTACGGCCACAGCTTCACACTGGGAGCTTATTATCCACCATGACCCCCAAATCTTCAGAGTCACTGCTTCCCAGGATTGACTCCTCCATCCTGTAAGTATGGTCTACATTCTTTGCTCCCAGATGTATATATTTATATATATTAAAACATTTATTGTTTGCTTGTTCCCAGTTTACCAAGCTATGCAAATCGTTGTGAATCAATGATCTCTCCTCTTCATTATTTAGCACTCCCCAAATTTTTGAGTCATCTACAAACTTTATTTGTGATGATTTTATGTTTTCTTCCAGGTCACTGATAAAGACGTTAAATAGAGTTAAACAGAACTGATAGCTGCAGGACCCCCTGGAAACAAACTCATTTGATGAAGATTCCCCATTTACAGTTACATTTTGAGACCTATAAATTAGCCAATTTTTAATCCATTTAATGTTCGCCATGTTTAATTTACATTATTCTAGTTTTTTAATTAAAATGTGGTGCATCACCAAGTGAAATGCTTTGTAGAAGCCTAAATAAATTACATCAACACTATTACCTTTGTGGAAGTAGCGCAAGAACTGACAGGTATTTGAAGGAGATTTGAATGCAAACAGTCCCCTCTGTGAGCAAGAGTCAGGCTAGCCATAACCCTAATAACACGAGATTTGTAGAAGTGAGGATTGTGTGAGGCGACTGGGAAAGAACTGTGTGAGAAGTTGTTGAGACCTTCTGTTAGATAAGTATGGAATGTAGACTATAGTCTAAATAGAAGTGAGAAAAATAAGATATCAGGATGATCTATGTATAAACAAAATGCAGCTGTTGCTCATTATTGTATGTAACAAAAGGTATAAATGCTTGCTGTAATTGTTTAGCTGTAGAGAGACCTGCCTAGGTGGGGGAAACCCTGTGTCCAAGTGCACTCTCTCCCTCAATGCAATTGCTAGAGAATAAAGTATCTGACTTGCTGCACCCAACCTGAGAATGAGAATTATGTTTTTCTCCAACACCTTTATCAACCAAACTTGTGATCTTTTCAAAAAAGACAACAAGTTTGTTTGACAGGATCTTATTTTCCATAAATTGATATTGATTTGAATTAATTACACTACTTTCCTTGAGTTCTTCATTGAGTCCCATATCAGCTGCTCTACTATCTTTCCCTAGATCAGTAGTCAGGCTGACAGGCCTATAATTACCTGGGTCATCCCATTTACCCTTCTCTAAAAGTTAAGCACATAAATTTCTTCCAGGATTTTAGAACATCTCCAGTGCACCAAGACTTACTGAAAATCAAAATTAATGGCCTAATGAGCTCCTCAGCCACCACTCTCAAAACTCTTGGATGCAAGTTATTTGGACTTGCTGATATTAAAATGTCTTACTTTGGTAGCTTCTGTTTAAATCCCTCAGATATACTAGTGGAAAGGAAAGAGTGTTATTACCATATGATGAGATTACTTCTGTTTTTCCTCAAGTATTGAACAGAAATATTTACCTAACACTTCTGCTTTTTCTGCATTATTGTAGATAATTCTACCATTCCCACCAATGGATCAATACTTTTGTCAGAATTCTTTGTTGCAAATATATTTTTAAAACTCCTTATTGTTCTTAACTCTGTTGGGCATAGTTTCTTCCTTGCGTCCCTTTCCTTCCCTTTATAAATTTTCTCCAAATTCCTAACTTATGATTTATATTCATTACTATCAACTTACCCTTTCTTCAGTTTGTTACATATTACAGCTGCCTTCACTCCTCCTCTAAACAAGGATAGCTTTTTAGTCAGCACAACCTTCTTCCTCAATTGGAAGATTGTGGCTTTTGGGGCATTTCGTAAGGTGTTCTTAAATTATTCTCAATTGCCATTCACATTTTGCCTTATTAAAATATTCCTCCCAGCTGATTTGGCTTGTGGCAAATTGCTGGTATTGTTCTCTGGGTCTCGCGCTTTCTCTTCTCTGGGGTAGGTTCAGGGCGATATTGCTTGCCTCTGAACCAGTTCTTAATCACTCCCCTAGTGTCCTTGGAGGAGGGGAGTGGAGAGGGAGGGACCTGGGCCGCCTTCTACTCCGTCCCGAACCCAGGGCCCTGGGTTGTGGTGAACATTGACTAGCGTTTCTTCCCTGGGTACTCCCTCTCATACCGTCAGCTTGTGAAGGGCTTCTCGCCTCTCATCTATACAGGCTGGTGCCCTTACTAGGGTTTCTGTTGGCTTCCTAATCCACCCGCAGCACTCCTCAACCTTCTATTCTCTCTGGACAAACTCTTCTCTTCTGCAATCGGATCTCTTGCTCCAATCCAACCTTTCTCCTTCAACTACCACCCCCTGTCGACTGAAGCAGGGGTTTATCCCCATGACTGGAGTCAGGTGCCTAAAGTGGAGTCAGGTGCTCTAATTGGCCACAGCTGTCAGTTAATCTAAAGCAAACCTTCCTCCCTTGGCAGGAATTAAGGCCCCTGCTAACACTCTTATGCTGCCCTCGGGCATGCTGTATCACATACCCCCCGCCCTGCTCAACACCAAGGGGTTGGCTACTCGCGACGAGAGCAGTGTTGGCGTGAGAGGCCATCGCGTTGCCGTGTGGCTTCCAGCCCTAATGCTGGACCGAAAATGAGAAGTTGCAAGGAGAACCACCTCTCACTCTGGTTTCTTTCCTTGTCCTATGCATCCACTGGAGGGGCGTGATCAGTCACAAGGTAACCGCGCCCAGAGATAGTAGCGGAGAGTCTCCATAGCCATTTATCGCAGACTCACAAGCGTATCTTTTGTTCCCTGGGAAGAGCTTCCGGCTGAGGTAACATGGGGCTGCTCCTCCTCCCTACCATCTGGGAAGAGGATGGGCACCGAGTCCCACCTCCGAGGCTCGTCTGCAGGATGAATTCCTTCTCGAAGTCTGGGCCATGAGTACCGGATGGCAGCATAGGGCTGTCCGCAAATCTGCAAATGTGCGTCCGCCCATCTGTCCATTCACTATCTGGGGCCCCGAGTTTTATCAGATCCGTCAATGGCCCGCTCTTGTGCAAAGATGAGGGATGAACTCTCCGATAGTATCCAACTATACCAAAATGCTCTGACCTGCTTGCGGATTGTCGAGGCCAATCTTGTATTGCCTCCACTTGTTCATTGGGCTTCACCACCCCTCTCCCTATGACATGCCGCGAGTATTTGCTCAGCTAGTCCTATCACGCTTTCAGAGGATTAGCGTGAGACCAGCCTTTCGCAAGCGTCCAGCACTGCTTCACTTGTCCAGGTGTGTTCCCAATCAGGGCTATGTATATCGTAGATACGGCTGCAAGTTGGATGGTGTAATAACTTACCATCAGTCTTTGGAATGGGCAGGGGCCCATGGAGTCCGAAAGGGAGGACAGTGTACTGGAACAGGCATCGGGTGTAGAAAAAGCAGTCTTTCCTGGCATCCTGGCCAGGTATTTGCCAATATCTTGGTCAGATCAGGGTGGTTAGGTATTTGGCCTTGCCTAACTGATCGACCAGCTGCGTCAATGCGTGTATCGGTAGGCATCGAAGTGAGACTTCATTTAATTTCCGGAAGTCGTTACAAACCTCAGGGCCATCAGGCGTGGAGTAGTACGATCGGACTGGACCACTGGCTGTGGGATTCTCAATGACCTCGAGTTCCAGCATCTTCGCACTTCCATCCTAATTTCTTCCCTTTTAGCTTCCGGTATTCATATGGTCTTTGTCACCCATATCCGGGGCTGGTGACAATATAGATGTTGGACTAGTTCGCCGGTTGGGTACAAATACGTCCTGGTTCGGTATCATTTCAATGACCTTCCATCCGTTGTTCTGGGTTAAGTCAGGAGATATCTTTACCTGCTCCTGCGGGCCGTTGCCTGAGGTAGAGCTCCGTCGAGTGACCAGACACGTCTCTCTGTCATGCCAGGGCATCAGTAAGTTGATGTGGTATATTTGCTCTGGCTCCGGCGGTCCTGTGTCTAACCTTATAAATTCATTCCAATGGCTCCACTATCTCATATGGTCAGTGCCACTGGCTAGGATTGGCTTTCTGTGGTCGGCACTAACCCATCACCGT
>NC_133777.1:28176061-28191976 GCF_003597395.2 Chelonoidis abingdonii
ATATTAGGCGCCATACCGGCGCCACTCCAGGGGGCGACCTGCCAGCCCACCAAGTGTTGCTAGGGTAAAAGTTTCTCCGACGAACGTGCACGCAGCGCGCGCACACCTAACTGGAATGGATATGAGCAAGCACTCGAAGAAGAACCAGAAGATCTGTTAAGTTATAACAGCTGAGCTTGCTTTTGGGACTACAAAAACGGTGTTAGAACAGTCAAACCGCAGACTTGGCTAGGGATGACAAATAACAGGAAAAACCATAGATGGAAAGGTAATGGGTCAGCTTGCTTGTTTTTAATATTATATCCCAAACAAGGCAATTAACATGTGTAACGAGTGTGCTACGTTTTGCGGTTTTAACCTTCATAAGCTTGGTAAGATTTGCAGAAAGCAGAGCAGCCTGCCTCTTGCGTTGGGTCATGCTGTCTCTCCCTGCATATATGCTTGTATGAAATAAAGAAGCCTCAGGCTATCTGATCTAAAATCAATCGTGTGGTCAATTTTCCACAATAGAGTCTACTTTTTAAAATATATTATAAATTAGTATATTGTGAGATACCCCAATGGAGGATAAGGTGCCAGGACCGCTTAGCTTTCCTCCAGAATGAACCATTTGCCCTCCTCCCCTAAGCAGAGAAAATTCCTTTGTGAGGATGTATGTATGCATGCCTAGAGGAAACAATGTGTCTACAGCCTGGTCTTTTCTTCACTGAATTTCCATGATGCACTTTGTGAAGGTGAGCAGGGGAAGCAGGTACTAAGGATTATTTGCCCTATTGTACTCTGCAGATTTATGTGGTTTGAGGGAAACAGATTTCGCTATGTGATTCTTACAGTGCCTCCAAGATGAATCTCCTATATCAGACTCCTCAGAAGATAAAAGGGACAGGCAAAGGGGGGGCTCTTTGTTGTTAGTGCTTTATGTTCAGGTGAGTAAAAGGCACTGAACATCTGGAAGACCTCTTTCTTATGCCTCCTCTTGATCCTCTTCCCCCTCAGATGGACAGAGAGAAGTTTCTGACAGAGTCCTGGGTTCAAAGAGGGGATACTGTGTGTCTTAAAGTGAACACATGTCCGGTGTATCTTTCTGGATTCCTGTCAGAAGCCTTCCTACTTTCCTTAGCCTCGTGTACCATGCTGCACTCCGCATGTGTGAGCAGAGAACACAAAGTGGGGAGAAAAGGAATTCTCTCTGCTAATAAAGGCAGACACTGACAGCCTGGAGATTTAAACCCTTCCTCCCTCCCCTTTTTTTCTCCATCTTTAAATTTGCTCTGAAGCTGGTCTGCAAAGACAGAAGAAATCTGGCAGTTTTGAGTTTATCAGATGTGGAGCCACACTGCTCCTGTCTCTGACTGACAGATTTAGTCTGCCTCCCAGGCTACAAAAACAGAGTACACATGTCATGGATATTTGGCCATCGTTACAAATAAGAAAGGGATATAACATTCAAGTTGAACAATCAGTGTGATAGCTGACAAACATCTTGCTAGTTCCACGATTTTTTTTTTAGACACAAATTCTTTCAGTGGGGTTATTTTAGGGGGGGGATTAGCTGGAAGGAAAGATAAAGGAAGAGAGAGGGCAGGAAGTATTGCAGCAAACAACCAAACAGCCTGGGGAATAGAACATTCAGAGTGACAACTGCAAAAAGCAGTCTGATGACATCATCCATGTCCATGGGCCCTTGCTTGAATGGCTTCCTGCAGCACCTCTGGTATCTCTGACTCGTTCTTCCCTGCAGTTTCTTTCCTGAAGTCCACTTGGCTATGGGGAATGGGGATGCTATCAGGCTTAAGCTCCTCTAAGCTGATATAACCAGCAGAAGATGTGGCACAGTGTGTTTAGTCTCTTCCTAAAGTGTCATGCACACTTATAATACTATGTACAAATATTTAACAAAAAATCATAAAAGCTACCATCCCAGGTATGTATTTGTAACCCTTCTGCCAGGCCGAATTGATAGCAGCAAGGGCCAGGTTCAAAACAGAGGGGTCCCTTCCCTACAACATAATGCAAACCAGCTCAAGCCCCCACCCAGTGACCTGGGAAAATCTTACACACACTCCTGGGTGCCTCGAAGAGGCAATACTTTCCCTCTCGCAAGCACAGAGTCTCGGTGTAGCAGAAAAGGTTTAATTACACGAGATAAACAACAAGAATTAAATTGGGAAAACACCTCAACTAGAGTTCATAGACCAAACCATGAGCAAAGACCCACCATAGGAAATTGGGCCGTGTCCTCTTCCCTGGGCTATTGAGTCCAGCAACCCCCAAATCACCCCAAGATTCCAAAGTCCTATACCCCAAATGTCCCTAGAGTCCAGCAGCCCAAAGATCACCCACAGTCCCAAAAGTCCCACAATCCAAAAGTCTCCGTCCCGGGTCAGTGCAGCCCCAGAGTTTGAGATTCTATCTGCAGAGGTCTCCCCCTCATCCCAGCCTGAGTAGAAAGGGAAACTTTACGTGGTCTGGGGCCAACTGCCCTGCCTCTACATGGGATTCTGCTTCCGCCTTCTCCACGAACTGTTCCGCTCTACCAGCGACTCCACTCTGCTCCTCCAGCCGTCCTCACAAACTGCTCCGCTCCACCAGCTGCTCTGCTCCACCAGCCATCCCGTGATCCGCTCCAGCTGTCCCCGCAAACTGCTCGGCTCCGCTCGCTCCGTAGGCCACTCCACCCGTCCCACAGCTGCTCCGTTCTGCCAGCTGCTCTGCTCCACCCTGCCAGCTGCTCTGCTCCATCAGCTGTTCCGTGATCCGCTCCAGCCGTCCCCATAAACTGCTCAGCTCCACTCACTCCGTGGCTCCACAACTGCTCCACTCTGCTCTGCCAGCTGCTCTGCTCCGCAGTATAGCTTCAGGTTCTCCCACTAGTTAGCACAGTATTCAGTGCTCTCAGCTCAGCAATTCCAGCTCTTTAGTGATTTCAGTTCTTAGTGATTTCAGTTCACAGTAGGGGAGCCCCAGTGCTAGTGCACCATTAGCCCAAAGTGAGTTCAGCTCAGTAACCTGTATCTAGATTCTTAAGGGAATCAAAAATCAACTCTGATGTTCCACAGTGAAGAGAGGAACAGGTGGAACTGGTGCTTCTGGCTCACACAAGGAGCCTACACCACCAGGTACAGATACCTGTCCCCAGCCTCTCTCTATTCACTGTGTTTTGGAATCCATGTCCCCTGTCTAGCAAGTGCTATTTAGCTGACAGTGAAATCCTTTATCATAAAACAGTTTCGTAGTTCCTCATTTACTTAATCAGGGTGACAATACTTTATTTCTCCTGCCCCAGTAACAAAGAAATTGGGGATCCCACAGCTGTGAAAGTAACCATTTTAGGGTGCCGTGGGCTATGCTAGGCAGAGTGGCTGTGCCTATGCAAACACGATCAGCCTCTGAAATTCTTTTCCACACTCATCATAATTCACCACCAGATGTCAGGGTAGAGCTCATCCTGACCCTGCTTACATAGTTATTGATACTGACTCTTTAAAATGTTCTGGAAACACTAGATTATTGGACTAAAATAATGGTTCTCAACTTTTTCTATACTGTGGATCCCCGGGACTTCCTTCCCATGCAGCAATATGGGAAGGGCAGGATCATCTCAACCCCCTGACACCAGTGTAACCTCCCAGGCTGAGGAACTTTGGATTACACTATAAAAATGCTTCCTATTACTGAATAAGCTGTAACAGGTAGAACTATGCCTCTGTTTAGGCACTCACATATATTTTATCTAGGGTTAAAATAAAATATACCAATAAAACAGGCAAGATGAAAACCATAACCATCCTTTTGTTCTAAATTAAATGTACAAATGAGAATCTCCCTATTGACTAATTTAACTTTTTTATTCATTAACAATGGACAGCCTGGAAGAAAGAAAAAGAAACACCCAGCTCTACCCTGGTCAACAGTGAAACTCACTGAAGGTGAACTCACCACTAATACAAAGGTTAATGGACAAGAAATGCAAGATGCATTCTTAAAGCATCAAGAGGACAACACTCCAAAATCACTGACACTTTCTAGTAGGAGAAACTAGCTAAAGAGAAAGCAGGGCTGCAGAATTCCTATTTTGTCTGACACATTTAATACATCTCCATTTTTAACAGTACAATGTGACTGTGAAACTAAATTAATATGAACCACTGTTCAAAACTAACAGCTCTGATCCAAAGGATCTGATTAAGTGATCAACAACCATGAAACATACTGTGTCTAAAATGTTGTTTCTTAAATTTTACAGAAGACAAACAATTTAAACAATGTTCTACAACATGCAGTTTATACTACTGGTTAACAGGTCAAAGACAAAATAAACTATGCTGTCTAAATACTGTCATTTAGTTGCCAGGGCCAGTTTGGCACATAAACATATCCAGTACCCACTAACCGAGAACAGCAGACCTGGAAAATGACCATTTTGAACTGGCTTCTCCACAGACCAACACCAAAACTTCAGTTCTCAGAAATAACACAATGTCTAGAGTTGCTTCTGTTTTCAAATATGAGCTCATACAAACAAAAAAGAAATCATAAGACTGCCAAAGAATTGTACTTTATATACACAGAGCATATAAAGTATGCATCTAAAAGTATATCTATAATGTATAAACATGATCCCATATTGTTTGCATTCTGGTAGAGCCCTAATGTTCTAGGCATAGTTTGAACATACCGAAAGACACTGTTCCTGCCCTAGAGAGTTATTTATTTAACACACTAATAGGAATACATAATAGGGTGATCTGACAAAAAAGTGCCAGGAGCCGCCGCTGTTGATGCATAAAGGATCTATTTATCATGTCTCGTCTAGACGCAATAAATCGATCCCCGAATCAGCACCTGTACTCCACCTCGGCAGGAGGAGTAAGCACAGTTGACGGGGGAGCCACGGCGCTCGACTCGCCACCATGAGGACGGCCAGGTAAGTCGAACTAAGATACTTCGACTTCAGCTATGCTATTCGCATAGCTGAAGTTGCGTATCTTAGTTTGAACACCACCACACCCCAGCTATTGTAGCCCAGGCCTGAGTGTAGCCTTCATTGATTTGAGATCAAACATACCATTCTCTCATTAGAAGGGAAAATCTATAATGGCAGCAGGCTGTAAAAGGGATCCAGTTTGGGAATATTTTAATGACGTTCCTCTACCTGTGGGTAAGACAGACAGGCATGCATGCAAAATGCAAACAGTGCAACAAAGAAATGCAAGGCTTGCTTGCCCAAATGAAACACCATCATGAGAAGTGTTCCTTCTCAGGAGGAAGCTGCGTTGAAGATGATGAAAGGAACATGCAGGACTCTTCAGGTTGTATTTCATACTTTCTTAAGGACTGCCTCCCTTCTGAACTATTCTTGAATTCTCATGTTTGAACAAAAAATATAGTTGTTACTCTATGGTACTATCATTTTAGATGCAGTTGTGATAAAAAATAATTGCTGAAATAGGCAAATATTCCTTTTACAATTTCACCTTTAAAGTAGTACTGAGTGTCTGCACGCAATGAGATTACTAAATCAGCAGTATGGTAATAATAATTAAATAACTGCATTGACTTATTTTGTTTAGGTGAATCCCTCCTCAACCTACAGGATTCTGAAGACTATCCATCTTCAAGATCACCATCATTTTCTATAGTTTCAGAGTTATCTGCCAATGATAGTGTTTCAGTCACATCATGTATGTCACATAGCCACAGTATATCACCTGTAGAAAAAAAAACAAACTCCTCCATCATCCAGAAATAACCATAGATAAATTTGTGATAAGAACCAGCAGATTACAAAAAGAGGTAATTGATGGAATAACTCTCCTTTCTGTATGATTGAGAACCCAACTTCATTAACATGGTTCAGTCATTAAGACCAGGATACAGTCCACTCAACAGAGCAGATGTTGGAGGTAAATTGCTGAATAAAGTGTATGAAAGATAAATTTAGCTGTGTGCAAAAGGTCTAGAGGGTCAAATTGTTAACCTGAGTCTCGATGAGTGGAGCAATGTCCACAACGATCCTGTTGTATGTGCTTCTGTGACAACAGAAGAAGGGAATGTCTTCCTTTCAGAAACAATAGATACATCAGGAAATGCACACACATCAGAATACTTACAAGAAGTAGCAGTAAAAGCTATAACAAACTGTGAAAAAAAATTCAAATGTCAAGTACGCAGCTTGATCACAGACAATGCAACAAATGCATCCAAGATGAGAAGAAATTATTCGGAAGATGGTGAAGAGTCCCAAGCTAACAACATACGGTTGCAGTGCTCATTTGATGCACCTCCTAGCCAAAGACTTCAGCATTCAGAAATAAAGGCTAATGTTGTTGAAATTGCAAAATACCTCCATAACAACCACTTTGCAGCAGCTGCTCTGAAAAAAGTAGGAGGAACCAAACCCACAAGACATGCAATGGAACTCAGTAGTGGACTGTTTTGAGCACTGTATCAAGAATTGGCCTAATCTGATGACAGTTTGTGAACAAAATTGTGAAAAAATAGATGGCACTCTCACAGCCAAAGTTCTCAACATTGGCTTAGGAGAAATGTTGAACACATGCTGAGTACCCTGAAGCCTATTTCTGTAGCATTGAACAAAATGCAGGGAAATGGCTGTTTTATTGCTGACGCTGTTGAAATTTGGAAGGAAATGAGTGAGATCTTAAAAGAGAAATATGCAATGACAAAGTTTCTCATGACCTGGCTGACAGTCGATTTTTTTTTTTAACATTTCATTTAATTATTTTAGTTAAAAACAATTTTAACAAAAACAAACCTGATTTTAAAAAACTTGAATATTTAATTAAATTTAAAAATTCATATGCTTGTTTTGTTAAAATATAATATGTTTGCTGTTGAAGAAAAAAATCCAGAATACATAATATTGTTGTTTCAGTTAAATAAAACAATTTAAATGTCTGTCTGGTGATATTCTCCTCCTAATACAGCCTGGCAAGAAAATCATCCAAATATATATGATTAACCTGTTGAACTGGAGATATTTATGAAGTCATTGGGAGGTGAACTCTCTGCTTCAATTACCTTTGGTAAATGAAATAATTAAACAATCATTCATTTTCTGATATAGGTGTAAAACTAATCTGAAAAGTTTTCAAAATAAATCACTTTAAAAATGTATAGTGTATACTTTCTAAAAATGAAACCCACATCTATGTTTGAGTTGTGAAGAATATGTATTAAAGTTATGACAACCAACAAGAATGCACTTCTATGCAGAAAACCATGATTAAATCGAGTCTTCCTGACTAGTGATTTAAATGAAATCCATCCTGCATGGCAATGAAGTGACATATATGATAATAGAGTGAAATCATAAATACATTAACCAACAGAAAAAGGACATCTTAACGTTGGTAAGAGGAGGAAATTCAAATAAGGAAGAGGGGAGAAACCCCTATTGAATATGCATTAGATATGGCAACATCAGCATAACATATTATAAAAGCGGCATCCCAGGGCAGTAGAGGAGAGAGATGTAGTCCTTGGGAGAGGCCAGAATGATGGCAACTGGTGAAGATGAGGAAGGTGACGGTGATAAGGAAGATAATGGCTAACATTTCAGGTTGTTCTGCAAGAGATAGCATGAGTACGGATGTTCAGATATACTTTCTGTATTATCTCTATCTACCTTAGTGAGTGAGAGTGTGTGTAACTTTGCTAAATGTATTAATAAATTCTTAATTTGTAAATATAAAAAAGAGTTCCTATAGTGTGAGTGTTGTACCTGTGTACACTGGAGTTCTCAACAATATATTTTTAATATTGGGCCTAATCTTGGGACAAGAACCTGTCAACCCTCAAAGTGATAACTAGGAATTTTTATTCATAATCTATAAATCAGGCTAGATGGGGAAGGGCAAAGTAGTGCCCCCACCCTCTTGCTCCTGGATGCACTGCCTTGGTTGCTGGGGCTAGCAGCAGGGATTGGACTCTGCCCCCCTCTGGAGTCACCTAGGGCACAACGCTGTAGAAGCAGGCAGCCGGTGAGCTCTCCACTTTCCCAGGGGCAGTGGGGCTCAGGCTTTAGGCAGGGCGGCAGGCTCTGAACATGGGGCTTTGGGCTCCAGGCCCTGGCTGCATGACGCAGGCCCCAAGATTTGGCCACACAACTTTAGGCCCCGTCCTCCAACCACAGAGCTTCAGGCTCCAGCCCCCAACTACCTTCACCATGCCTCATCTCCCCTGGCCCCCACTGCATCCCACGACCCTCTAACCAGGGCTTAATTTGTCCCCAGGCCTGCCAGGGCTGAGTAAGTCTGCTGTGAAAAATGATACTTGTATGTTTGTTTGTATCACTTTTCACAACAGATTTACTAGCTATCAATAAATGAATTACAATTATTTGGACATGTCTATGTGCATATTTATCTGGTTTTCCTAAAGCTAATTAAGTATTTTAAGAAAAATGTGAGGCCACCAAAAAATCTGTCCTGAGAACTCCTGGACTAGTGACAGCCTCTTATTACAAGTCTGGCACTATATTGAAAGGAGAATTAGGCTGATTCTAATGAGTTCAACTCATAAAAATGCCTTTGAAGTGTCCTTCTTAAGACCCAAGTTGCACTGTTAAGTATATGCCAAACATTTCCTGATGGTAGTCAACTACAAGATGTTCACTACCCTCACTCCCTACTTCAAATCTCACAATAAAACATGGTACAGTACTATCAGTATATTCAGTGTACACACATAGCCAGCCAGCAACTGGATTTACATTTGTATGTCAAGTACTGTTGTTTCTGTCCTTTTATACTTTTTCTTTCATAAGAATTTTGTTTGTTCAAATGACTAGTGATGTCAGCCTTAACTGCCTACTTGCCCACTTTAAATCTGAGCTTTTTAATAGCTCTCTCTTAGATATAGATATGAAGCCAATTATGAAACACTAAGTTATAGGAGACACTGTTTATTGAACTAATAGTAATAACAAAATATGCATCAAGGTATATTTTTTAAATATCTTTGTCAACTAGAGTAACAAGCAGCATTTCTAGGTCTTGCATCCTTAGGAAGTTATTTTAATGTAACTGATACTTGATAATTATGGCCCTTTCAATTTAGTATGTTTTAATTTTAGAACAGTTCCTAGATGCACTATAGTTATGGCATCATGTTTTATGACTGTACTGCACTATATCGCACCTGAATTACAGTATTTAAAATTAAATTCATTGAACCATGATAACAAAGAGAATCATTAAGAAAGGGATAGATAATGAGACAGAAAATATCATATTGCCTATATATAAATCCATGGTACACCCACAACTTGAGTACTGTGTGCAGATGTGGAAGCCCTATCTCAAAAAAGATATATTGGAATTGGAAACAAAAATGATTAGGGGCATGAAACTGCTTCCGTATGAGGAGAGATTAATAAGACTAAGACTTTTCAGCTTGGAAAACAGACAATTACGGTGAGGAGACACACTCAAAGTAACATCCCTACACAAAAAAATGAAGGAGTGCAGGCTCAGATGGTTTGGTCACGTAAAGTGCATTCCTGACAACTGTGTGTGTAAGAGAGACCAACAAAGCAAGGCTGAAGGGAAAAAAAACAGAGAAGCTCATTCAAGAAGAAGGGGTGGGATGTCATAAAGATATGTTAGCAAGTAGTGCGATAGAAGATAGGTACTGAACAGAGCACTTTGGAGGGAGATGACCCATAGAGCAGACCCCTTTTGATGGGATTAATGTAAGGAAGAAGTTAAAACAGTGCAAATCTGTGCCGAGACCAAGCCTTAGAAAGGATAAACTATTATGAATGAGATCCATGAGAGGTCTGACTAGGGATTTACAGAGCTCATAAGGATGGCTTACTTATGTAGTATTAACTGCTTCACTGTTACCAAATGTACCAGGCACTGTAAGTCCAGTCCACACACACCATAGTTCACTAAATATGCCTGTCCTCACTTTCTATAAATTTCCCTGAATGTACATTTAAAACAGCAAGAAACTATGCAGAACATTCTATGACCTTTATTAACATAAATTCAAACTGCAAAAATTTCATAGATTCTAATAAATCACTTTTCTGTGATAAAACTCTGTGACAAAACAGCATCTAATTTGCTTTTAAATTTATTGTAAAATCTACCCCACTCCAACTGCTCTATGTTAGGTAAAGTACTAACATGGTGTAAACAGGCACTAAAAGTCTCAATTCCGAGTGAGTGACAATTTCCCTGCCTTCCAAAGACTGTCTTCCAAGAACCCCCTTGCAATCACCAGGCTAGGAGGCATGCTGGGGGTGGGAAGTGTGTGGTAGCAGAAGGGTGAGGTAGGGGCATCTAAATTACACTATGGATCTCTCCAGCCCTCAGAGCAGTGCATGATCAGGTGGCACAAAGGTGGCTTAAAGCGACCTTAACCCACCCTGGGATCTAAGTTCCACACTGTATCTCTTACTAATTTAGCACAGAAACTCATTCAATATGTTTAAAAAATTAAGATACCTGCACAAACACACACATACCATATTTTAATTAAAGAGAGGGAAATGGATAAGTAAAATTCCCCATTTCTTATCAATAATTACCCATGACATTAAATGTTAATTCCTTTAAACACATATTTTAAAAAAAAGGTTTGGTTTCCTCAAAAGCCTAGGCTATCTCAAGGGGTTCTAAACTCTGATGACTTTTACATCAAAGAATTAAAATTACCTGTGACTAACTGTTTTTGACCAATGCCGAAAAACGCTGCTAAACTGAGAGAGTTCCAGATTTACAAAAGACTTATGTACCTATAGTGGTTGCATGTTTCTAACCCTTGCAGATCATGAAATAATTAGGACTGTCAATTAATCGCAGTTAACTCATGTAATTAATTCAAAACAATTAAGCGTGATTAAAAAAATTAATCACGATTCATCACAGTTTTAACCATACTGTTAAACAAGAGAATACCAATAGAAATGTATTAAATATTTTTGGATGTTTTCCTACATTTTCAAACATATCTATTTCAACTACAACACAATACAAAGTGTACAGTGCTCACTTTATATTTATTATTGATTACGAATATTTGCATTGGGAAAACGATAAATAGCATTTTTCAATTCACATCATCCAACTTACAAATGTAATTTTTTTTTGTTACCTAACTGCACCCAAAAACCAAAACAATGTAAAACTTTAGAGCCTACAAGTCCACTCAGTCCTATTTTTTGTTCAGCCAATCGCTAAGACAAACTAGTTTGTTTACATTTACATAAGATAAAGCTGGCCACTTCTTATTTACAATCTCACATGAAAGTGAGAACAGGCATTCACATGGCACTTTTGTAGCCGGCATTGCAAGATATTTATGTTCCAGATATGCTAAACATTCATATGCCCCTTCATGCTTCAGCCTCCATTCCAGAGGACATGCTTCCATGCTGATGATGCTCGTTAAAAAAAAATAACGCATTAATTAAATTTGTGATTCAACTCCTTGGGGGATAATGGTATGTCTCCTGGTCTATTTTATCCACATTCTGTCATATATTTCACATTATAGCCATCTCGGATGATAACCCAGCACGTTTGATTTAAGAACGCTTTCACTGCAGATTTGACAAAACACAAAAAAGATAGCAATGTGAGATTTCTAAAGATAGCTACAGCACTCAACCCAAGGTTTAAGAATCTGAAGTGCTTTCCAAAATCTGAGAGGGATGAGGTGTGGAGCATGCTTTCAGAATTCTTACAAGAGCAACTTTCCGATGTGGCAACCACAGAACACAGACCACAAAAAAAGAAAACCAACCTTCTGCAGATGGCATCTGACTCAGATGATAAAAAATGAACATGCTTCGGTCATACTATTTTGGACTGTGATCAAGTAGAACCCATCATCAGCATGCATGCATGACCTCTGGAATGGTGACTGAAGCATGAAGGGACATATGAATCTTTAGCGCATCTGGCACGTAAATATCTTGGAACACTAGCTACAACAGCGCCATGCAAACACTTGTTCTCACTTTCAGGTGACACTGTAAACCTAAAAGGGGCAGCACCATCGCCTGTAAATGTAAACAAACTTGTCTGTCTGGGTGATTGGCTGAACAAGAAGTAGGACTGAGTAGGCTTGCAGGCTCTAAAGTTTTACATTGTTTTATTTTTTGTACATAATTCCTCATTTGTAAGTTCAATATTCATGATAAAGAGACTGCACTACAGTACTTGTATTAGGTGAACTGAAAAATATTTTTTTTTACAGTGCATTTATTTGTAATAAAAAATGAATATAAAGTGAGCCCTGTTCACTTTGTATTCTGTGTTGTAAATGAAATCAATATATTTGAAAATGTAGAAAACATCCAAAAATATTTAAATAAATGGTATTCTATTGTTTGTCAGCACGATTAACTGCAATTAGCTTTTTTAAATTTTTGTGATTGCACGATTAACTGTGATTAATTTTTGTAATCGTTTGACAGCCCTAGAAATACTGGACCACCAAAGCATGTTATTCTTTTTACCATCTTGTCAAGAAATCAATGTTTAATACAGCTAAAGAATGATAACACTGCTTTCAAATGGCATAAGATCTGAACTGAAACAGGGGAATAAACAGATAGTTACAAGAATATTAAGTTAATGTCTTATATCTATAGCCCACCAGGACTTGAAATATTGGCAAACCAGCAACAATGTTTTCAGATCCAGTAAACTTTTTAAAACATTTTTCCTAGAAAAGTAATCAGAATGGCATAAATGTAAAAGGATAGGGGCAACAACAATCAACTAACAGTAATAAAACACACTTTGCACTTACACAGTTACCTTCCACCAGAAGACATCAAAGCACATTATAAAGTTAGGATTGTCCCCATTTTACACATGGGAAAACTGAGGCACAAGGAGACTGCATGGTTTGAGCAAGATCAAAGTACTAGACAACTGGAAACAGAACCAACGTGTCTGGATTCTTAGTCCTCCCACTTCCCACTTTTAACTCCTAGATTACCGTGCTTCCTCCTGCTCAATACTATCTAACCTTTTAAAATTCATACTAACTACTGAAAGAGATTGCTGCCAAATAGAACTACATAGATCTTGACGGAAACCCTGAACACCACACTTCGGAAAGGTTGTCCCAATTAATTCCCAGTGGGCATGTTCTTCACTTCAGCCCTTATTCTGTAATAAGCAAGATGTGGTAAATGAGGGTACGTCTACACTGCACGATTATTTCGAAGTAGCTGGGTAAAGCCTCAACCCCTCCGTTCGTGAAAGACAAACAAACAACCATTTCACGCTTTTTTCCTGGGTGAACTGTGCGGACGCCATAACATGGCAAACATGGACCCTGCTCAGATCAATACCGCAATCGTGGACGTTGTAAACACCTCGCGCGTTCTCGTGTAGTCTATGCTGAACGGGACCTGCAAAGCCAGGTGACGGAGGAGGTGGCAGCTACGGAGCGCGGGCGATGAGCGCGATGGAGGACATGGACACAGAATTCTCTCCACCTGCGGGCCCCTGCGCTTTGGAGATCCTGCTGGTAAGGGTCCAAGTTCTAAGCCGTTGAACGCCGATTTTGGGCCGGGAAACAAGCACAGCGACTGGTGGACTGCATAGCTTTGCGGGTGTGGGACGATTCTCAGTGGCTGCGAAACTTTTGCACGCGTAAGGGCACTTTCATGGAACTTTTGACTTGCTTTCCCCTGCCCTGAAAGCCGAATACCAAGATGAGAGCAGCCCTCACAGTGAGAAGCGAGTGGCAATAGCCCTCTGGAAGCTTGCAACGCCAGACAGCTACCGTCAGTCGAGAATCAATTGGGAGTGGGAAAAATCTACTGTGGGGCTGCTGTGATGCAAGTAGCCAAAGCAATCATTAGCTGCTGCTAAAAAGGTGTGACTCTGGGAAACGTGCGGGTCATAGTGGATGGCTTGCTGCAATGGGATTAGCTCGAGGGGGGGGGGGCATAGATGACCCTATCCCTATCTTGGCACTGAGCACCAGTGCACCCAGTAGTAACGCAAGGGGTACTTTTCAATGGTGCTGCAAGCACTGGTGGATCACAAGGGACGTTTCATCCTAGTGGATGGCCAGGAAGGTTAATGATGCTAGTCTTCGAGCACTGCTCTGTTTAAACGG
The DNA here is from genome assembly GCF_003597395.2 of Chelonoidis abingdonii. NCBI lineage: Eukaryota > Metazoa > Chordata > Testudines > Testudinidae > Chelonoidis > Chelonoidis abingdonii. The sequence continues at coordinate 28,190,183 of NC_133777.1, forward strand.
CTACAGCAAGGGAATTACTTCCAGACCAGAAAATAAACAGTTGGGATGTTAAAATGTATGTTATCCTGGGTGACCAAGCCTACCCCTTGATGCCATGGCTAATGAAAGCCATACCGGCAGCCTGGACAGTGGTCTGAGCTGTTCAACTACAGGCTGAGCAAGTGCAGGATGGTGCTAGAATGTGCATTTGGCCGTTTAAAGGCGCGCTAGCGAACATTACTTACTCGCTCATACCTCAGTCAAACCAATGTCCGTTTTGTTATTGCTGCTTGCTGTGTGCTCCACATCTTTGTGAGAGTAAGGGGAGACATTTATGGCGGGTGGAGGCTGAGGCAAATCACCTGGCGCTGACTACGCGCAGCCAACACCCGGCGATTAGAAGAGCACACCTGAGGACGCTTGCCAGTCCTAGATAGAAGTCTTGAAAAGGTTTTCAGCCGGCCAGGTACGGTGTTGAATCTGTTGTGTTTTTCCCTTGATGAACCGTCCCACCTTGATTGATTATTTCGTAAGCAAACCACCCTCCTGTCTCGATTACAGGCTTTGCAAGGAATAATAAAGTATCGTATGTAAAAATCCTTTAGTTATTCATTAAAGTACAATTATCATCTGTTAAAAATCATGAGTTTTCTTACGAGATTTCCCCTGTAAGCACCCACCCTCCCCTTTCGCTGTATTGCTGTATTACAAAGGAATATAAAAAAAAGGCAGAGAATTCAGGAAGGTGTCACTGGCTGCTTGCTTTGGAGGAGGGGGAAGGGACGGCTATTAAACATTGTAGCGTAATTACAGCCTTTTCCCTTGCACTCTGAGGGGTGTGGAGAGTAGGCGAGGGTGCAGAAAGCCTTTCCACGCGTTCTTCCCCATTGGGTGAGGAGATATGGGCGTGGGCGTTGCAGGACGGTTTATACATGAGGGGCTGCAGCGGCACTCTGCTACGTGCGCTTTCCTGAAGTATCACTCATGCCGTTGGAGACTTTCAGTTTGAGAAGGCGGCAGATCCAGCGTCGCATCTCTCCAACGCTGGTCTTCCTGCCTAGCCTCTCAGATCGTTCAGTGGCATCTTTCCTGTCTTTGGCTACCACATCCTCATCATTCCTGTTTGATCCTCTCATTGCGTATTACTAATAATTTTCTGTGAACATTTCATTCGCGTCTTCTTTCTTCCTCCGCCATATTCACAGACGCCTCCGTGAGGCATATGGACTTCAAGAAATGTGTACTGCATGGGAAGCAAACCAGGGTGATAAGTAATGTGGAAAGATTTTTACCTTTTGTTTAAAAAACGAAAAAGCAATATAGTACTTTTCACATAGAACAGCTATCCCTTGAAGAGCACTTTGATCTCTATAAAGGGCATTTTGTATCGTTTAACTATAGTCAGTGTCTGTGGTGACTGGTGTGCACACACACAGACGCCAGGTAGGCCAACCGTAACGTCCATGCGGATGGTAAGTGAGGCTTTAAAATTTTTTGACTTCTCGCCCTCATATACACGTGATCTATATGAGCCTTGACTCTAAGAGGAACGCTGCAAGCCAAACCCCCTCTTTCACATCCACCAACAACGCGCTGGCTCTATCAGTTCGATCGCTGCTAGTTGATCACCTATCATCACCCGCAGCGCTGCTGAGCAGGAAGATCCTGCTTGCCAGACGCGAAACTGTCGCGAGTCCCTGCTCCATCCGCCCGCTCTGGCCAGTGCAAATCGCCATGTTGCCCCTATTTACTTCCTGATTGTTCTATTCAGGGTGAACATGATGATCTCTTCCTGACAAGCACCGCAGGAGGCAG
>NC_133777.1:28193411-28199952 GCF_003597395.2 Chelonoidis abingdonii
AACGTCCCTTGTATCCACCAGTGCTTGCAGCACCATTGAAAAGTACCCCCTTGCGGTTTTACTTACTGGGTGCACTGGTGCTCCAGTGCCAAGGATAGGGATACGGGTCATCTATTGCCCCCCCCCCCTCGAGCTAATCCCATTGCAGCAAAGCCATCCACTATGACCCGCACGTTTCCCAGAGTCACAGCCTTTTGTAGCAGCAGCTTAGATGATTGCTTTGGCTACTTGCATCACAGCAGCCCCACAGTAGATTTCCCCACTCCCAATTGATTCTCGACTGATCGGTAGCTGTCTGCGTTGCAAGCTTCCAGAGGCTATTGCCACTCGCTTCTTCACTGTGAGGGCTGCTCTCATCTTGGTATTCTGGCTTTCAGGGCAGGGGAAAGCAAGTCAAAAGTTCCATGAAAGTGCCCTTACGCGTGCAAAAGTTTCGCAGCCACTGAGAATCGTCCCACACCCGCAAAGCTATGCAGTCCACCAGTCGCTGTGCTTGTTTCCCGGCCCAAAATCGGCGTTCAACGGCTTAGAACTTGGACCCTTACCAGCAGGATCTCCAAAGCGCAGGGGCCCGCAGGTGGAGAGAATTCTGTGTCCATGTCCTCCATCGCTCTCATCGCCCGCGCTCCGTAGCTGCCACCTCCTCCGTCACCTGGCTTTGCAGGTCCCGTTCAGCATAGACTACACGAGAACGCGCGAGGTGTTTACAACGTCCACGATTGCGGTATTGATCTGAGCAGGGTCCATGTTTGCCATGTTATGGCGTCCGCACAGTTCACCCAGGAAAAAAGCGTGAAATGGTTGTTTGTCTGTTCTTTCACGAAGGAGGGGTGAGGCTTTACCCAGAACCACCCGCAACAATGATTTTTGCCCCATCAGGCACTGGGATCTCAACCCAGAATTCCAAGGGGCAGGGGAGACTGCGGGAACTATGGGATAGCTACGGGATAGCTACCCACAGTGCAACGCTCCAGAAACCGACGCCAGCCTCGGACCATGGACGCACACCATCGAATTAATGTGCTTAGTGTGGCCACGTGCACTCCACTTTATACAATCTGTTTTACAAAACCGGTTTATGTAAAATCGGAATAATCTCGTAGAGTAGATGTACCCTGTGTGTATCATGTAGCCAAAGATATGAATATAGACTATAAACTTAACATTAACTATCTGAGCTCATTTTTTCCCCACATACTTGTACTCAGAACAGTTCTGACCTATCAGCCAAGGCAATCAATTGACTATCATGAAACTTACTTCAGGTAGGCAGCATGCAAGCTTTGTTTTTACATGATACATTCATTAAACATACATGTATTTAAATATAATTGTTGTTAATACTTCATATACCAATTCCCCTTCCCAAATTGCTTCTTATAATAATTCTTTCAATTCCTTTGGCCCCAGTCCAATTTGTGTCTGGGGTTGTGGACTGCTGCTGCTGTGTCTCTCTATGTCTATACAGCGAAGAAAAACCTATAGCTGCGCCATCCCAAACAACTTGGGCTCGCAGGGCTCAGGCTGCAGGGCTGTTTCTTTGCTTTCTAGGCTTCCTGGCTTGATCTGGATCCCGAGCTCTGAGGCCCTGCCACCTCACAAGGGCCTAGACCCTGGGCTCCAGATACAAAGCAATGAAACAGCCCTGCAGCCTGAGCATGAGCTGGCTGGCATGGGTCAGGTGTGAGTGTTTAGTTGCTGTGTAGACATACCCTAAGGCTTCCATGCTCTCTGTACTGACCAGCTTCCTGCAGCCACACTGGCTCCTCTGCTGTGCAGTTAGTGTAGCCAATGCAAGGGAAACAGTTCCATAACATGAGAAGCGGCATGGTCAAGTGATATAAGCATGAGTCATTAGGTAGAGAAACTGTGCATCTCAATTACCTCATAGGTACAATGGGGGATAACAACCAGCCTCACGAAGTTGTGGTGATTAGTTAATGTTTTCAGAGTGCCATACGTGGTAAGAGGGTATGTGTACGTGTGTGCGTGTACATGTGTGCTGCATTTGCAAGGGAGGATTTGAAGGTACAATGGTATATTGGTGAAAGCAAGAGTGACAAAAGTTAGATTACAGGAAATAAAGACGCGAGACATATCAGAAGAAAGGAAGCATAGGGGTGGAGAGAGACAACCAACACAGCAGAGAGTAATGAGAGAAAAAAAGCTGCCTTACCAAGAAAGGAGAAGAAAGAATAATAATAAAGAAACAAGTAGCTACAAAGTAGAAAAACAATCAGAGAAAACATTATGGAAATGGACAGAAGGGTGGAAGGAGAAAAGTGGTAAATAAACTGTACAAGACAATAGGAAAGGAATGGGCAATCTTGTAGGACAGTGAATTTTTATTTATGCTCCTCTATTTTAATGTACTTCCCATGAAACATCTTACAACACAAAAGGCTTAGATAACTCTTCTTTGAAGTCAATGAATGGACTCCCACTGACTTTACTAGACTTGGAATCTGAGCCCAAATTTGGGAGCCCTTGGATTTGGAGAACTTGTTCCATTGATAATCCTGGCTATTCTGGAGTCTATAGTTAAACAAATGATAACAAAATAAAATAATCTACAGTTTTTAAATGGATACAAAACTGAGGTTGAAGAGGGCCGAGAAGCCACCCTACTTGTTTTGTTGAAATGTTTCTGACTGTGCAAAGACACCAACACAAGAAGTCAGGCCCCAATTCTCCAGTGGCAACACCTCCAAACCCTCCAGGTTCTCTGCCTCCTCTTCCCACAAGAATCCTAAATCCAGATCGTTTCCCCACTAGCCTCCCACTATCATTCATACACACCTCTGGCTGGCCCTTACCTTCCTCATTCCTTAATTGGTGTCCCAGCACGCTTGGCTGCCCCTGGTTCCCCCAGCTTTGCTATTTCTAAGGTTTTCAGGGACTAGGTTACTGCATCCCTGCACCTGCTCCCACAGCTCTGTGTCACACCAAGGGAGGAAATCAGTGACTATTTCTCACCGTTGAGACAAGTGACAAACAGAGCCGCACAAAACTTGGCAGGTATGGAAAAGACACCATTTAAATTCTAATGGCTTTTCAGCCACTGTAGCTCTGTAGCAAATTTTCTCAAATATTTATGCCTGGTTTTAATCCATTAGCCAGCTTGTCAATCATGCAATACTAATAGGTAAAGTTTCATAGGGTTTGGAAAACAAGATCTCAGTATTTTGGCTGTCTCTGATTGCAGGCAGTGCACAACATGAATCATTTATTTCAGGTATTTAATACTACTCAAGTTAGTTTCTGTTTCCTTAGAAATTAAGTTGTGTTTCCAGCAGTAGTTTATTTATTAACTCAAATATTTTTCTACAATTTGTTATTGATGCATTTTTTAGGTGACAACATTTTTCTTTACTTCCATTTTGTAAGCTACTATCAGTAGTATTGCCAAGCTTTCTATCATTGCTAGTATTATTACGCTAGTTTATTTGCTTTTTTTCTTTATACTGAACACTATCTGAGTTGTGGTCAAAATGACATTTACCTTCAGACATAATTAATCCACATTTTGCTGAGATATATGTCTCTGTATATGAGATGAGTGAGCTGTAACTGATCTCATAACAACAAATAAGATATTTTATAACTAAAGTTCCTGCCTGCCATAGCATTCTAAATACATTTCATGCTTATCAGAATAGAAAAGGCTGACCAGACGTCCGGATATTATTGGGACAGTCCTGATTTTAGGGGATTTGTCCCGCATCCCAACCTTACATCGGTTGGGATGCCCTTTGTCCCAATATCGGAGACCGTCCGGACAGCAGATGCGGTGCCGCCGCTCACCGCTTCCTGGGGCATCTCCCAGCGCCCACCTGCTGGCAGGAGCACTGCCTGCTGCAGGGGTGGGGCTTGCAGGCGCCAGGAGCAGGCAGAGAGCCCTCCACTCCCCTGCACCCGACCTAACCTGATCTGCGACCCTAGGAGCCAGGGGGACAAGCCTGCCAGATGCTTCCCAGGATAGGAGCTGCCCCAGGAAAGCACCACCGGGAATCCCCACCTTGTCCCCTGGCAGGTCCCTCTGGCTCTTAGGGTGGGTGGGCTCTGCGTGCTGCCAGAGTCTGCAAGCCCTGTTCTGCAGCTCCCACTGGCACTTTTCCTGGCCAATGGGTCTGGCAGAGCTCACACTTGTGGCAGGCACAGTACATGGAGAGTCTGGAGACTCCCCTCGCCCCTCTCACCCTAGGAGCCAGAGACCTCCCAGCAGGGCTGGTGAGTGCAGCCAGGGAAGGGGGCAGGGTGTGATGGTGAGTGTCTGTGAGGGTGTGGAGCGTGCTGGGCTGTGGGGGAGATTTGTGTGTTTTGGGGTGCTAGACAGTGGGGGCCTGTTGGGAGGTGCAGGGCAGTGGGGAAGGGGAAATCTTTGTGTATTGGGAAACTAGTGAGTGGGGGGTTCTGTGTGGGGTGCTGGGCAGCTGTGGTGAGGCTGTGGGAGTGGGGCGCTGGGCGGGGTGTGTGTGCACTGCACTGTGCATTTGCAGTGGAAGGGTTGTAGGGGGGTTCTGAGCATAGTGGATCCAGGGGAGCTGTGTGGCACAGCATGGGTCGACCAGTTGGGGCTGGGCACCTGTGTGTGTGTGTGTCTGTCTCCCCATCCCACAGCTTGACCAATGTGTCCTGATATTTCACTCTTGCGATCTGGTCACCCTAGAATAGAACCAACAAAACAATAGAAACCTGCCAAGAGAAAATGGCAAATATAATGCAAAATACTTCAACAAATTACACAATATTTTAGTCTTCTTTTTAAATATACCAGAACCATGGAACTCTTCATTCCCAGAGAGAAGGCAGCCAAAATGCCTGGGGTACAGAGGTAAATATAAGATCTGTATAGCAATCTCTGTTTTTTTTCATCCTATTCCCAATATATGAAATTCCCTCCCTGAATTGGTTCACTAGGTCATTATTCTCCCCTAAAAAGCAACTTCTACTAAAATGCCCACATGGAGTGATTCATCTAGGTAACATGAAAAAACTTGTTCAGCCATGCTTCAAATGCCTTTATATCTATAATTTTATTGCTATAGACCAGTGCTTCTCAACCTTTCCAGACTACTGTACCCCTTTCAGGAGTCTGATCTATCTTGAATACCTCAAGTTTCACTGCACTTAAAAACTACTTGCTTACAAAATCAGACATAAAAATACAAAAGTGTCACAGCACACTACTACTGAAAAATTGCTTACTTTCTGATTTTAGCATATAATTATAAAATAAATAAACTGGAATATAAATATTGTACTTACAATTCACTGTTTAGTATATAGAGTAGTATACAGAAGTCATTATCTCTATGAAATTTTAGTTTGTACTGATTTCGCTAGTGCTTTTTTATGTAGCTTGTTGTAAAATTACACAAATATCTAGATAAGCTGATGTACCTTATGAAAGAACTCTCCATACCCCTAGAGGCACACGTACCCCTGATTGAGAACCAATGCTATAGACTATGTTCTTCGCCCCTCAACTCGTCTTAATAATTGGTTGTGTCACGTGTTCAACTAGAGTGTGAGTATTTGGGGGCAGGGAACAGTGTAAACTCCTTGGTAAAATGTTGACCCCCTTGATTTCACTGGGAGTAGGATTTCTCCCATGGAGATTTTAAGTTCTCCCTGCCTTGAGTGGCTTTCTGACCTAGCAGGTGAATGCTACTGAATTATATTGAGTACACACAACTTCTTCTTTCCACTCCCCCAAACTCCTCTTCTCTTCTTGCAGTGCAAGTGGAGTTTTAAGGCTCCAAAACCATAAATTAGTAAGTTAATAATAATAGCTTTAATTTTGCATGCCCTAGAAAACAAAAGCCCTGCCCTTCAGACTTAAGACAGACAGAATATAGGTGTCCAGCAGCACAGAAAGTCATTCTGAATCCAGTCCCTTTGAGGCTTGAAAAGTGAGTTAAAAGATGCTTAAAATTGATGTGCGAGATAACAGGCAGCCACTGTAGAAAGCAAAACAGCAAGTAGTTAAAATACCCTCTGCCAAGACCCAATTACAGTTCTGCATTAGCTGCAGGCATTGATCGGCAGCTAAGGTAGCTCCATGTAATGCATATTGCAGTCAACCAACTGCAATGTTATAAAAGTACACAAACATCACGCTTAGGGTACGTCTACACTACCGGATTATTCCGATTTTACATAAACCGGTTTTGTAAAACAGACTGTATGAAGTCGAGTGCACACGGCCACACTAGGCACATTAATTCGATGGTGTGCATCCATGGTCCAAGGCTAGCGTCGATTTCTGGAGCGTTGCACTCTGGGTAGCTATCCCGTGGCTATCCCATAGTTCCTGCAGTCTCCCTCGCCTCTTGGAATTGAGATCCCAGTGCCTGATGGGGCAAAAATCATTGTCGCGAGTGGTTCTGGGTACAGCCTCACACTTCCCTCCGTGAAAGCAGCAGACAACCATTTCACGCCTTTTTTCCTCGGTGAACTGTGCAGACGCCATAACATGGCAAGCATGGACCCTGCTCAGATCAATACCGCAATCGTGGATGTTGTAAACACCTCGCGC
>NC_133777.1:28200474-28330324 GCF_003597395.2 Chelonoidis abingdonii
AGGGCAGCCTATTTTCGTCCGACCATGGTTAGTAACCTTTACCATCCATGCATGTAGCAAGTAATCGAGTATCACTGCACTGACAAAAGCATGATCTGCGTAGGTACCGGTGATTGCTCGCATTCAAGAAAACAGTCCGTCCTTTATCTCGCTGTGTTATCCTCAGAAAGGTGATAGTCGTATTAGTAAAACTTTCTGTTGAAACTCAGGAATTTCAAGTAAGGGGACAGATGGCTATTCCTATTGGACTTTTGCCTGTTGTTAAAAGAAATCCTTCCTTGCACAGTGCCAGCGGAAGGGAGGGGAGGAAGGGGAATAGCACCTGAGATCTTTTTCCGCGTTTTGGCTATATAGGGAATCTTCCCAGCTACCAGCCACACAGTGGGGGTGGGGTGGAGGTGGGTGATTAGCCAGATGATCTTACCATGATATGCAGCAAGTGTGGGGGAGGGGTAAAGTGATCATCCCACCAAATTGATGGGGTGTGGCTTCTGCTGCTCGAGCATAGTTAACAGGAAAGAAGCATCAAAGGGCTGAACGAGATTGCTTTTGTAATTGGGAAAAGGAGGGCACTGTGTATACTGAAGAGCTGCTGGAGAAGCCAAAAGACAATGGCTACCATGGCTGCAAGCTGATTCTGATGCCGGCTGCATCTGTGAGATCTGTAACACCAGAGCCGCAGCACTTCAATATTAAGATGCAAAATGTCACCTTGTATGAAATCACATGTGCTAATGTAAGGGAATAGTGTTGTTCCACTGTGAAACGAGTATAACCATTGTTTCTGTAAAATGTCTTTTTAAATACTATCTCTCCCTTTTTTTCCCCTCCTCATGCAGCTGCACCATTTTTCAATGCCTCCTACTCCATCCCGAAGCTAATCTCAGGTAAGGCAGAGGAAAAAGAAGACGCGAGACAAATGTTCTCGGAATCATGGACTGACCCGCAATGAAAGAGCTCATCTGAATGAGTGGAAGACGTGGTATCAAATTACAGGAAAGTGCCAGTGAACGTGAGGATAGGTAGGGACGAACATGAGGATAGGAGAGATGCTCGAGATGCACGAGGTGGCGCAGGAAGATCAGAGGGTGTAGGCAGGGACATCAGCGGGGGCGGGATGCAACGCTGGGCTGCTGCGGATCAAACTGATATATCCGATCGTCTAGTTGGAGCTTTCAGGAAGAGCAGCGGTGGTACAGAGTGCCGCTGCAGCCCATACGTAACCACCCTCACTCACTCTCATGTTCCATGTTCTTCCTCCCGCAGACGGTAAGAACGCGTGGGGGAAGGCTTTGTGCACCGCTCACTCCAACCCCATGGGTTAGCCCAACCGAAAGGCTGTCATTACATTGAATGTTTTAGTGCCTTTTCCTTCCCTTCTCCTCCTCCCAAACCTTATACCAGATGCCTTGTCCAGTTCTCTCCCTCTTTTTTATAATTGACTTTTTAATAAATAAAGAATAACATGATTTTTAAACGATAGTGACTTTATTTCCTTAGCAAGTCTGTAATTGGAGGAGGAGGGTGGGTTGCTTACAGGAAATGAGTCAATCGGCGGGGTGGGGGTGGTTCATAGAAGGGGAAACAAACACAAAGCTTACACCATACCCTGGCCCGTGATGAAACTTTTCAAAGCTTCCTGATGTGCACCGCTTCGTGTGTGCTCTTCTTAATCGCCCTGGTGTCCTCGCTGTGTGTAATCAGCGCCAGGTGATTTGCCTCACCTACACCGCCGCATAAAGGACGCCCCCTTACTCATCACAGAGAGCGTGGAGCACAAAGAAACAGCAATAAAAGAGGGACATTGGTTGATGAGATATGAGCGAAATCAGTAATGTGGCCAGCATGCCTTTAAATGGCCAAATGCACATTCCTACCACCACATCCTAGCAGCTTGCTCAGCTGATAGTTGAACAGCTCCTGACGCACTGTAACCAGGCTGCCTGTGTATGGTTTTCATGAGCCATTGGCAATCATAGGGATGGCTGGGTCACCCAGGATAACTGTAGGCATTTAACATCCCCACTGTTATTTTCTGTCGGGCGGTAATTCCCTTGCTGCAGCCGTTTAACAGAGTAGTGTTCTTGAAGACGGAGTGTCATGACCCTCCCGGCCATCCCACAGTGGATGTTGGTGAAACATCCTTGTGATCCACCAGTGCTTGCCAGACCATTGAAAAATACCCTTGCCGGTTTTACTTACGGGTGCCCTGGTGCTCGGTGCCAAGATAGGGATCACGGGTTTCAATCTATTCCCCTCCGCCCCGCGAGCTAGGGAATCCCACTGCAGCAAAGCCATCACTATGACCTGCACGTTTCCCAGAGCACAGCTTTTGTAAGCAGCAGCTTAATGATTGAGACTTTTGGCTACTGCACAACAGCAGCCCCCACAGTAGATTTACCACTCTAGTCAATGATTCTCCCGACTGACCGGTTAAAGCTGTCTGGTGTTGCACACCTCCAGAGGGTATTGTCGCTCACTTCTTACCTGTGAGGCTGCTCTCATCTTGGTATTCTTGGCGTTCGGGCAGCGGGGAAAGCAAGTTCACAAAGTTTTCATGAAAGGCCTTAACGCGGCAAAATTTCGCAACCCATGCGAATCGTCCCCCGCCGCACAAACATTGCGTCCCCACCAGTCTGTGCTTGTTTCCTGGGCCACAATCGGCATTTTCAAAGTGGCTAGAACTGCGCCATTAACCTAGCAGGTATCTCCAACGCGCAAGGCCCCGCAGGTGGAGAGAATTCTGTGTCCATGTCCTCATCGGCTCTGTCCGGCGCTGCGTACTGCCGCCGCCTCCGATCGCTGGTTTTTGCGGTCCCAGGTTCAGCATAGACTGCACGAGACACGCTCTTTTTCAATTCTCAGGAGACTGCATTGTTACCTGTGATGATGAGCTCTGCGTGGTCACCTGTGCTGATCAGAGCTCCAGGCTGGCCAAACAGGAAATGAAATTCAGAAGTTCGCGGAGCTTTTCTTGTCTACCTGGCCAGTGCATCCGAGTTCAGATTGCTGTCCAGAGCGGTCACAGTGGTGCACTGTGGGATACCGCCCGGAGGCCAATACTGTTGATTTGCAGCCACACTAACCCTAATCCGATATGGTAACACCGATTTTAGCACTACTCCTCTTGTTGGGGAGGAGTACAGAAACCGATTTAAAGAGCCCTTTATATCAATATAAAGGGCCTAGTTGTGTGGACGGGTACAGTGTTAAATCGGTTTAACATTACTAAAATCGGTTTAAACGCGTAGTGTCGACCAGGCCTTAAGACTTGAGATTTAATATAGATTGTTATCTCTTGGAACCACTGAACTAAATATTAGTTTCAGTAAACCATCTTCTCCTGCAGTATTCCATGAAGTAGTTCAATGTCTGGCAGGAAACCCTTATCTTTAGGTCATTTGGCACAGTTTTTTGCCATGTCTAAGAACATCGTGCTCAAAATGAGCAGGAGCCGAAAGTGCAGAGCTCTGCCATTCTCTTCCCCAGAAAGATCTGAGGAGAAGCATGCTTCTAGATTTAAGAGAAACAGTCTAAAGGGAGAAGTTCTGAAGTGCTTACACCTACGTTACCACATATACCCCTATACTGCACACTGTAGTGTCACAAGAGTTCCCTTTTTGATTTACACTATTACCACTGGGTTCCAGTTCATCAGCTCCAAAATCACTATTTAATAATTTAGGGACATATCAAGATTATGGGAAGGAAAGGAAAGAAGACAAAGTTTACCTGATGGAATTTCCTTAATGTGATTTCCCCAGACCTCAAGAATTCAAGTCCCTGGAAGGAACAGAGTAATAGCTTTGCAAATGGCACTGCCCAGGGATCTATGTTTGTGTCTGTCCACAATCTCAGCTCCTTGAAGCTGCTCTCTAGAATCTTTGCATTATCCCCTAGTGGATCTTTACTCAGCGTGGATGCTTTATTAGCAAGGATTCCATTCTTGCATCTGTATGGCAGCAGCTGAAAAATGAAACCAAGAGGAATCAATGCTGCTCAGAACAGTAGCAGCATCAGATCATATATTTGTGGGTTCTTGAGGAAAGGAACTCATGGAGCACAGCTTCTCCCAGGCTTTACTTCATATCCCAATGCAAAGACATATGAGTTCAAATCCCTCCAGTGGTAGGGCTTCTGCAGTGTCATCTTGGGTGGGTGACTTTGTTGGACCACAAAGTGTAAATACAGGAAAGAGTTGCCCTGATCTTTGTCAGTCACTATTTCAGAAAAATTAATGGTTCCAGTGTTGGGGGGTTGGGGCGGGGAAAGCACACACACTTTACTGTAATAGTGCAAAACATTACAACTTACAACCATATTATTACTATGTTTATACATTACTATTGAATACTGGAGTATATATAAATAGAAGGACATAAAATTGATTAAAGAAAACTAGTATCTGTAATTACTTCTTAATCATCTGAGAGATGAGGTGGGTGAGGCGACATCTTTTATTGGACCAACTTCTGTTGATGAAATAGACAAGCTTCTGACCTACACAGAGCTCTTCTTCAGGTCTGTGAAAGGTACTTAGTCAACATCTGTCATAAAGCTGGAATATTGACAACCTTTGAAAAAACNCAGTGGTAGGGCTTCTGCAGTGTCATCTTGGGTGGGTGACTTTGTTGGACCACAAAGTGTAAATACAGGAAAGAGTTGCCCTGATCTTTGTCAGTCACTATTTCAGAAAAATTAATGGTTCCAGTGTTGGGGGGTTGGGGCGGGGAAAGCACACACACTTTACTGTAATAGTGCAAAACATTACAACTTACAACCATATTATTACTATGTTTATACATTACTATTGAATACTGGAGTATATATAAATAGAAGGACATAAAATTGATTAAAGAAAACTAGTATCTGTAATTACTTCTTAATCATCTGAGAGATGAGGTGGGTGAGGCGACATCTTTTATTGGACCAACTTCTGTTGATGAAATAGACAAGCTTCTGACCTACACAGAGCTCTTCTTCAGGTCTGTGAAAGGTACTTAGTCAACATCTGTCATAAAGCTGGAATATTGACAACCTTTGAAAAAAATTCTTCCCCATCATCAAACCCTGTGGCTACTAGCAAGGTACCATATTGATTTGATAACAATTTTGCTTACACAAAGCTTTGACTGTAATGTGTACAATAACCTTTAAGAAAAAAACTAAGAGTAGTAATAATTCAGGCTAGATGCCACAAAGCAATGCACAGGCTGCATTATTTTACAAAAGTTTTGCCCAGATTTGACAATACAGAGAGAATAATAATATAAATGATATTTATTTCAGTTCACAATTTTGACACAGTCACATAATTCTATCACATATTGTAGTATATTGTTTGTCTGAGCGGTTATTTTATTACATAGCTTTTCTTGGTTTGCTGTCTTTAACTGGATTCCCCTATAAACCACTAACCAGATTTCCCAATGTATTTTCAGTCATCCAGCATTAAAAGATCCTTAATTTGGTTCTTCTCAGTACCATGACTGAGATTACAAATGACCTTCGTTTGAATGTCATGTATCAAGCTTTCTATCACTGTGGGGGTTTTCTTTATTATAGTGCTCAAGTACAATATGTTTGATTTTTTGAAGCAACACTCAAATAGCTATATAGCACAAAATGGCTTTCTGAAATAAAGGTTTATATTTTGTCCAGACTTTAGTTAGAGCACGAGTATTTTACATGTGTATTATGTCTTTCAAGAGAACACTCAAAAGCACTTTAAAACCAGTAAGTAACCTTCACAATCTCCTGTGAAATAACTAACATATACAGGTATTATTGCGTCCACCATATGTGGGGTGGAACTCAGCAGGTGTTTAATGGTACACAGAACAGTAAAGATCCATCTGAAATCAGAAGAGGACAGTTTAAAGTTAAATAAAAAAAAAAAGTGGTGTATCCCCTTTTACACAGTAACACCAGGCTTTGATGACTCAAAGGGGGGAGCGTCACCTTCTAAATCAGGGGTTCTGAACCTTTTATTTTCTGACGCCCCCCTCCCCAACATGCTATAAAAACTCCATGGCCTGCTTGTGCCACAGCAACTGTTTTTCTGCATATAAAAGCCCAGATAGTGTTAGGGGGTAGCAAGCAGGGTAACTGCCCATGGCCCCACACCGCAGGGGGCCCCATAAAGCTAATTTGCTCAGACTTCAGCTTCAGCCCTGGGTGAAAGGGTTTGGAGCCCTGGGCTTCAGCCCCATTCAGTGAGACTTTGTCTCTCTGCGCTGGGCCCCAGTAAGTTTAATGCCAGCACTGCTTGGCAGACTGCCTGAAATCTGCTTGCAGCCTCCCCAGGGGGCCCCGGACCCCTGGTTGAGAACCATTGTTCTAAACCACCTGCAGCACTTTTTGAAGCACCCACATACTACCTAAAGTTACTGACCCCACCCTCCCTGTTTTTTACAAAGTATGACACAATCACAGCACAAGATGGTATGGTTGCAGGCATTCTAGTATATAGTAAAAGCTCCTTATTTGAGATGCTGCACTAAATAGGTTTTCATCCCATTTCAGTGGAATTCCCAAATAGACAAAAATACATCAATAATGTTACCATCCATAAGGTTGCTGAACTGTGGTATTCCTGTTACCTGAACAGGCCCATAAAATTGAGAGCCTTGGAGAACATGGGCATCTGGTAGATTGCCCAGTATGGAGACCTACCACATGTTGTTGACATGGTAGAGCAAGCAGCGATGAAAAACGTTTTTATACGTTTTCTGCATTGTAGGACTGCTAGAATATTTTAGTGACTCAAACAGGTAGAAACAGCACGGAAAAGAGGGGGGAAAAAAACAAAAAAACCTAAGCAACTCAATCACCAAGTAAGCGGATTTCTGTCTCCCTTAAGCAGCAGCCATTGCCATTGATTATCATTAGGTTTAATTTGTTTACCTACCAGTTGCTCTAGGTAAGTGTGTTTCTGCATTAAGAGGCAGACTTTATTTAGTTGATTCAGGTTGTGTAGAAGGAGGGGGAGAGACACCCCATAGGAGTGGGAGTGATTCCTCCTGAAGAAGTGTCAGTTGAACACCTGTTAGCTGGCTGGTGTGTAGGGGATAAGGCTTTAGCCCTACCTCCTCCAAACCTCTTTGGAGAAGTTTGTGCACCGGGAGGTGATAGCAGGGAGAACAACCTGCATTTAAGGTCTGTGGTTGGAAGAAAGGGGAAGGTTCCTTTCACCTACCCCCACTTTGCAAACCTTTGCAAGGAATAACTACAATCTTACTCAAAGGAGGTGAAATGAAGTAGCCTGGGAAATATGGAACTGAGCAGAATAGAGACACACAGATGTAGAATGTTTTTAAGTAACTGACATGCAGTGCTGGTCTCGGTTTGTGAACTCATAGGATGAGTAGCAACTCTCAGAGTAAACAAACTGTAATGTATTTATTTTAAAGGGTTTAACTGCAATTGCTCTTTCTGAGCCCACTGCTGAGGTAGAATTTTGCTGAAAAATGATGTCATTTGTTACCTAATAGTAAAAGTCCAACTATAAATGAATTTCCAGTCTGCTTTAACAATCAGCAAAAAATAAAAATAAGCAGTTTAAGTTTAAAATAGAAATAACTGTATAATACCCTGCCCTTATATTTGTAAATTGAAGTAAGTGTAAAGATACAAATATCCCAAGCTCTACACGCCCGGGCAAGCAAAGAGTATAATTCACACAATAAAACAACAACAAACAATAAATGATCTCACAGAAAATAGCCATTCAATTGAAAATGTAATAATTCCCATCCTTTAACTACCCAAAAACTGACAAACATGCTTCTCATGTCTCAGTCCTCTCCAAACGCCCATCTAGAAAGGCACACTTCGCAGCACAACCTTAAACTTGTTAGAGCTGGCTAGTGCAGACAAATGAGTAGGGAAGCTGAATGAATTCCAAAGGCAAGAAAACTTGCAGAAAACTACCTCAAAACAGGTCAAAAGGTGGGCTGATATTAACATTTTACCTACGCAGAAACTCAGGTACATACTGGCTTACTGCCCAAAGGCTTACTGCAAGGCAATGACATAGCTAACAGCAGAACCCAGGCATTCTGACTCCCAATGATACATACTATCCTCTAGATCACATTGTCCCCCATCCCTTCTTAGTCAGTTGTACACAAAGCAAGGGCCTCAAAAATGTATATATATTCATATACACACACATACACAAAATGAGAGGGGGGAAAAACAAACAAAAAAATCCTCCACCACATAACACACCATCATTTGTTTCCATGGTGATAAGTGCTTCTTTTCTTCCTAACTTTTGGTCTTTTGAGATGAACAAAATAATTGTACTTTTCCATTAAACAATGTATACCACAGGGAGACGAAGATGATAGTAATACAGAAATAGAATGATAAGAATCATCACAATGGAAGGAGAAGAGGAATCAGTTTCTTTGTGTGGACCACCTGTGATCTGTAATGTGCTCAGAAACCATGGTAATAAATACAGCATTAAAAAAACTTGAATAGAAATAAAGCTATTTTGCTCAAAGCACGTGCTATCATAATACAGCTCTTTATTTATCATCTGTATGACAGTAAAACCATCAGACCTCAACTATGATTGGATATCATTATACTAAGTACTGTATAAATACAACACAATTCAAATTCATGTTCTCAATAGCTTACAATCTAAAAACAAAAGAAAAGATGAGTATCATGGTTACAGGATGAGCTGTGCTTTAGACCCCTTTCAATTAATCTTGAGGACTTCCCTTTGGGAATAGGTTTCACTACTTCACTCCTTTTTGGATGTAACTATGTGTTCCTACCATTCTTTGAGTTGCATTCCCCCTGTTTATCAACCATGCTAACCCAACAGGCCATACTGTGTTTGACAACTGCAATCTCTTTTCCTCCGGGAGCCTGTGGCAGGAGCTGATTAAAATGACTCCAAAACAGCTGCTTCACAAAAAAAAAAAAGCATTGTTTATTCATTCACCCAAAAATACAGAACATACAGAAAAAAGGGCAAAAGGAAGCAAACAAACAAAAAGCCTACACTCCTTTACCTAAACCTTAATCTCTCCTTGCAAGCTTTGGTAAATTCCTTTCAGCCCTGTTACCTCCATCTCTGGGACTGGGAAAAGCAGAATGCTAGCTGCAATTTCTGTCTCACTTCCTCAGTGGATATGTCAGCATCTTCCTTCCCTCTCTCCCTCTTCCCATCCCACCCCGCCCCCAGGCAGCTGTTGACAACCCACTCAGACGCCCCTTCTTCCCTAGGCTAGCATCCGCAAGATTTTAGTTTCCTCTTTGATCCTGGCTCAGGTCTGGGAAAAGTAAACCTTGTCAGCCAGGTTGGGCATTCCCCAGTTAGTAACTCCCCTTATAGTTCCCTTAAGGAGCATTATCTCTGCCATTATTTCATTTCCTATTTGCTTCCCCAAAAAAAGCCTCAATTGATTTAACTCTATATGCATTCAGGCAGGATAAAATTAAACAAGTAGACTGAAGGGCATATGATATTCATAAAAGTTAATACATATTAACTCTCACATTCTCCACAGTGGGAAAGAGATTGAATTATTATCCCCATTTTACACATGGGAAGTGGAAATACAGAGAGATTAAGCAACTGCCCAGTATCATCAAAGAAGTGTTAAACAGCCTGGAATTAAAACCACATCTCCTAAACTTCCACCCAACACTTCAGTGAAAAACTACCCCCTTTTCTCCTGATGATTCATTAATTTATAAATAATGCTACACATTTATTATCCTAGCAAATTATATTATGCCGTAAGTTTAAGAAAGAAAGAAAAGGATTCTTTCTTCCAAAGGGAAATGGTAACATTTAAAAAAAATGAACACAGAACTCTCAGGCTCCAGAGCCATAGAGGGTGATCCCAACACAATTAAAGTGGATTTTAAAGCTCCCCTCACCATCTGATAACTACAAACCATCACAACAGTTATCCTGTGTTGACCCTTGTCCATATGAGGTTCCTTATTCCACCCAGCCTGTTTGCCCGATATGGCAGTTTATGTTGTGTCAATATTATAAAGGTATGTTGTTCAATGTTTGAGTGACAGAGGGAATGAAGCAGTCAGCAACACTATAGGAGAGAGCCATTCTCCTCTCTTCTCAAGGTATCCACACAGACACAGAGACAACTATCTGACATGTTTTATACTGTACAGATCTCTGTATAAAGGTGAAATGTGTAGTGAGACAGATGGAAGAATTTTAAAAGGTCACAGTCTTAGTATTTTTTTTTTTTTAACATTATTAAATCTGTGTTGTGGGTGTACAGTTTTTTTAATCAATGAAGAAATCCTCCCGGAAAACTTCCCAAATATTTATGGTATTTATTTTAAATGGGTGCTTCAGAAGACAGATGAAAGGGGGACTGGCTCACCTTCCCATGTGTGCAGCTACACACTGATTTTTTTAAAATTTACCCAACAACAGAGCGTGAGATGCTTGCACATTTAAATGAATTGTGCATTGTGGGACACAGGAGAAAAATTAATTTGTATGGGCTATCTGCCTTCCTGTCAGCTCCCAAATATTCCTGGGCAGCACACCACTTGAAAGGTTTGCTATAGCTACCCTCCTCCTAGTTATGTTGGTTTCAACATCATGCCAGCTTGTTTTGCTATATAGGTCAACTTGCCAAGGAGCCAAGTCTCATGATATTCTGTGGTACAGAAGGCCATGGATATTTTTTACCTGTACAAATCCCTTCATCACTGATTCAATTATGGGGGAAAATCCTTGAAGTGGATTAGCTGCTTCATCAGTAACATACAGACAACGATATGCACTAACTATTGCCATGGTGAACTAAGAATACCTCTATCATTTTTCATAAAAAGTGTGAAGTATGTGCAATATTTTATATTATAATATAGAAGAATATAATACTTTTTCAGTTGTTTCTGAATGCTCAATAATTTGGAAGGTTTTTGTATGTGTGTAGCATGCAGGAACAGCATTAGCAAAAGGGACATTTCTTTAAACCAACATTTAACAGATTTTCTCTATCTCCACATACACCACATCAATAATTCAAATTCTAGTACTCATTAACTTTGAGGAGGTACAGCTCCAGATTTAAACTTTGTGGTTCAGGTTAATCTCTAGCATGAAGATTTCTGTGTCTACAGAGTGCTTCATGACACTCATAAGTCAAGCCTAAAAAATTATATAGTTCCTGCCCAAACTATTATGTAGACTCGATGTTAAGCAAATGCTGCATTGCATTAAAAACACGGTTGCATTTAATGGTTTCTGAAGGGACATCTATATCTAGTTTGTATAACAGTTCATTAACTATGAAAAGTGTTTTGGGAAGCTTAGATATAAAATTTGCTATAGAAATAAAAATATTAAGATGAGTTGTAAACACACCATTCACATGAATAAGCAAACATTTTTTCAGGTTCTACCTCAAAATTATTTTCTCAGAAATGCAACTTTCCAAAAGGAAAAATCATCTAGTATTTCACAACTGGATGACTGATTATACATGACTGTGCTCTAGCTTTTAAAATGAAGGAGATTCTCTGTGTTATAAATACTGGATATGCATGATTCTCTAGTCTTCTAATTTTAAATATGTATTTTTTTGGATATATGGAAATGCTTCATTTACCAGTGAAGCAAATAATTTTGCAGACAATAAGAATACTAACTGTCAGGGAACCTGGAATGAGTACTAAACTGCCATTTGGACAATCTGAAATCTTTTCTCTCTTCTTAAGGAGATCGATCTTTTTCTGGGTCTGTTAAGGTGCACTAATGTAGGTTATATGTCATGGTCACTTGTTTTTGCTTTCTTAAGATATTTAAGATGGGTAAAGTTTACTTACTATGATAAGGAAAGACTGGAAGAAAGTTTCTGCTGATCCTGCTCATTATACTGGATAGAGGGAGTCTAGAGTTGATTCACTTTCCAGGTTTAAAATTTTAGATTAGGCATGCATTGCGAAACATGACTGCATTTGGGCCATGCACTAGGGAAGGAACTACTGTATATACTTGATCATAAGCTGGTTCAATTATAAACTGACCCCCGCAAGATGGATAAGTAAAAATGGAAAATTTTTATGACCCGTTCGTAAGCTGACCCTAAAATTCAGGGGTCAGCAAACTCTGGCTCCTGGGTCATCAGGATAAGCCGCAGGCAGGCCGAGATGGTTTGTTTACCTTGCGTCCACAGGCAGGGACGTAAACCTAAGTAAACAAAATGTACTGGTGCACCAGCTGCTTACCCTGACGGGCTGGGACAGCAACTGGTGGGGAAACGTTTTTCGGAGGGAGAAGCAGGGGTTCAGGAGAGTAACCCCTGTGATCACCCCCTACATGACCCCACCCCCAGCCTGGGAGGACTAAGGGAGGATATCTCTGTCCTGGCTGGAGCTGCTCCGGCAGGTGGGCAGAGCGGCTGCAGCCTCCTCCGGCAGGCCAGACCGGGCAGCACAGCTGCAGCATGTTCCACTGGGCTGGGTGAGGCGGCACGGCCGCAGCGTGCTCTGGGGGGTGGGGCTGAGCGGCATAGCTGCAGCCTGCCAGCCTCTGAGCTGGCTAGGAGGAGAACAGCGTGGCCAGAAGTGGAGATACTCTGGCCCCGCCTCTTCCCTTCTGGCTGTGCTTCCATGTGTTAGGGGGAGGGGCTGTGTCCCACCTCTCCTTCTCTATACTCATTCTAAGCCAACCCCCTCCTCTGGTGCTTCCCTTTTTTACTAAAAAAATTCAGTTTATGAACGAGTATATACAGTAAGTTACGTCCAAATGTCATAATCTACAGTAAATACTCCTTGATGTTAGCTATATTTTTGCTTACTGCATATCTTAATTTCCACCAGCACTCCAGCAAAGTTACAAATGTATTTGTCTGGTCAGTATACTGCAAGATGTTACTGTCTTATTTTCTATTTTCTCTCTTGTACAGCTATACTCCAACTCTTCTTAAGGCACCACTCCTGGAAAAATTTATGCAGGCACATAAAGTTAAAAAATGTGGGTAAGCATTTGCAGGATCAAGGCCTATATATGGAAGCTGTAAAGTGAATAGGAAGAGATTTTCTTCAGATTTTAAATTCTAAAGCTAATATTATGAGTACAGGTTTGTTAGAAAGTACCTTTAAAATAAAATTCAGAACCATAATTGTGCAAAAGCTTATACGCATTGTCAATTATATTCACGAGAGTAGTCTGACATCAAATGATACTAGTGTGGTGGGAGTAAGTTAAGC
Source organism: Chelonoidis abingdonii (assembly GCF_003597395.2). Classification (NCBI taxonomy): domain Eukaryota; kingdom Metazoa; phylum Chordata; order Testudines; family Testudinidae; genus Chelonoidis; species Chelonoidis abingdonii. The sequence continues at coordinate 28,213,702 of NC_133777.1, forward strand.
AAATGCATAAGTGTTTGTGGGTCTACACATATGGTTGAGATTTTCAAAAGTGCTCAGCATCTGCCTGACTCTGCTCCTGTTGAAGTCAGGCCAATGCTGCAGAATTTTGTGAATCACATTGATAAAGCTTAAGAATAAATCTAGTTAAGATACTGTATTTAAAAAAAAACAAACAATTCTGGCAGAAGGAAAGGATAGACAATATGCCCCAGAAAATGCAAAGGATTTGTTTATTGGTTAACATACATTTCCCTTGTCATCATAATTGGTACAAAGATGCACAAATTATGAGTCTTACATTTAATCTTCTTCAACTTGCACTTTCACAGAACAGTTAATTTTCATTTTTTTAAACATGGCTCCAAGCGCTGAATAGTTTTCATTTCTATTACACGAGTGATACCAAAATTACCAATGTAGACCTTAAAACTTCCTTTAAGCTATGGAAACTTTACCTACGCATAGACTTGTTTTCTCTGCTGATCATATATATTTAGATGCTGCATGACATTTTCTCATCAAATGATTGAAATTATACAACTGGGACTTCTGTCATCTCAATTTTAAATTAAAATAAACAATAGTATTTCATGATGGGAAAAACAAAAGTGATTGCATCTGTCTGTATATTTTATACTGAAAATACATATCCTATGATGTGTCAATATATAAATAATACAATTATAAAAATAAATTTAGAATATAATTTACACACACATTCTACCACATTTCCCTTTGCAGGATTCCAGAATCTGGATCCAGGGTGGATAAAAATCAATGAAAAAAAATCCAATTTTTTCTTTAATTTAAATCACATTTTTGATAAAATGCTTTTTGAGGAAAAAAACTAACTAAAGATAGTTTTAATTAAGATTCATTATAGCTTAAAGATATCTCAACATGGAATACGGATTATAAATTCTAATTCTATAGTATGAGACAATATATTCATGTAATGTTTAAGAAAAGTTTTGTAAATGAGTTCCAATAGTTCATGGATTAGGGACCCAATCTTATGAGGTTCCAGATCATTTAGGTTAATCTTTCTATCTACCCAACGAGACTCACTGCTCAGTCTAGAAGACACCATCAGAGATGCTTAGTTTTGCAGTTCTCAAACTGTGGATTTGTGTCTCCAGAGAGAACATGTTTGTTAACAGCAACAATGTTTTTAATAAATAAATAATAGAGGTGAGAAATAACAGATCTCAACCCTATTGTCTCTCTGCAAATTTGTGTACACAGAGTCAATCCCTTACCTCTCTCTAAAAGTGCAAAGTTCCAACAAGTTCAATGAATAGAAGATTGGTGGGGGCAGAATAGATCTGGACAAGGAGAAGAAGTCTGGAGATAAATATGAGAAGTGAGGAACTGGCAGTAGAAACAAAAATGAAACTGTTTGAGCAGCATATGACAGAAGTCTTGAGGTCTTTCTGATTGCAGCCTTCATTGATTTGAGATCAACCATATCATTCTTCTCACTAGAAGGAAAAACCTATAATGGCACCAGGCCATAAAAAAGACCGAGTTTGGGAATATTTTAATGAAGTCCCTCTACCTGTGGGTAAGACAGGCATGTGTGCAAAATGCAAAGAGTGCAACAAAGAAACGCAAGGCCTGGTTGCCCAAATGAAACAACATAAGGAGAAGTGTTCCTTCTCAGGAGGAAGCTGTGTTGAAGATGATGAAAGGAACATGTCTGAACATGCAAAATCTTCAGATTGGTAAATGTTTTCAATTTATATTTCTTTCTTAAGGGCTGCCTGTCTTCCTTCTGGACTATTCTTGAATTCTCATGTTTGAGCGAAAAATATAGTTGTTACTCTATGGAACTCATTTTAGAAGCAGTTGTGATAAAAAATAAATAGTTGAACTAGGCAGATCTTCCTTTTACAATTTCACCTTTAAGGTAGTACTGTCAGTGAATGCAATGAGTCATGCTAAATGAGCAGTATGGTAATAATAATTAAATAACTGCACTGACTTATTTTGTTTAGGAGAATCCACCCTCAACATATAGGATTCTGAAGACTATCCATCTTCAAGATCACCATCATTTTCTATAGTTTCAGAGTTATCTGCTAATGATAGTGTTTCAGTCACATCATGTATGTCACACAGCCACAGTATATCTCTAGCAAAAAGAAAAAAAAATCTCCATCATCCAGAAACAGCCGTAGATAATAAGTTTGTGATAAGAACCAGCAGATTACAGAAAGAGGAAATTGATGGAAAAACTGCCTAGTTTGTTTATGCAACAAACTCTCCTTTCCATGATTGAGAACCCACACTTAATTAACATGATTCAGTCATTAAAACCAGGATACAGTCCACCCAACAGAGCAGATGTTGCAGGCAAATTACTGGATAAAGTGTATGAAAGAGAAATTGAGCAGTTTGCAAAAGGTCTAGAAGGTGAAATTGTTAACCTAAGTCTTGATGGGTGGAGCAATGTCCACAACGATTCGGTTGCATGTGCTTGTGTGACAAGAGACGAAAGGAACGTCTTCCTTACAGAAACAACTGATACATCAGGAAATGCACATACAGCAGAATACCTACAAGAAGTATCAGTAAAAGCTATAACAAACTGAAAAAAAAAATGTTTAGTATGCAGCTTTAAATCAAATCCACCCTGTCTGGATCTATCCATGTATTGAAAAGATTCTACACTTAATTTAGATTGTAAGATGTTTGGGGCAGAGACTTTCTTTTGGTTCTGTTCTGGGGTCCTGGTCCATTACAAGGGCTCCTAGGCTATACAGTAATACAAATAATCAATAACAACAATTGACAATTTGCTGATGCCGCTTTATATCAAAAGTGATTGATCTCGAGGTTCAAGTTTTGCATCTGTCTTTTATAGAGACTTTTGGACTATAGATTTTGGGGCACGGTCTATTAAATGTTGGTGGAATTCACAAACCAATTGTTTGCAGGCATAGGTTTCCAACAAGCACATTGGGGCCTCCTGTTTGGTTGCATGGGATTTTATACACTTGTTAGTTAAATGAGAAAACCATTTGCAGAATATTGCATTCTGGCATGTCAGCTGGACTTGCAACATCTTCTGAAGGATTTTGAGTCTAAGAATACAGTGAAAAGTTTATACTGAGAAAATGTATTCTCTGTGACAGATCTGATCTTGCTCCAATAATCAAATATGATTTGTATTATCTGTATTATTAATATAATTTGAGGGAAAATAGTTCCTATTTTTCTCAAAGCATCATTCTAATGTCAACAAAAAACTCCTCTTTAATCATGAACAATAAAAAGAAATACACATGAATCAAGAAAAGGGAAATTGCTCATGCAAATTATGCAAGGAGGATATGGCATGTGGCACGCGTGTCAAAGAAGTGAAAGGCATAACACTTTGTGCATGGCTGTGGCATAGCACCTCAGCCATGCCATAAGTGTCACAGCACAGTTTAAGGAGAATGATAGCAAACACACAAGTTTGGACCATGTTTGTCTTCTATATTAATATGAACGACATTATGTAAGATACTATAATACATACAGCATTCTCACTAGCTGCTGCCCTTATAGCATGGAATATTCATTGTTCAATATTCAATTCAATATACAGCAACATTAGCAAAGAAGGGTGATGATTATGAAGTTGACATATCTGCTTTAACACTGATTTGCTAGACTTACAATACGTGTATTCAGTGAAAGAGGCTGCAACAACCTGTTGAGTGTTTGGTTGTTGGGGTTTGTTTTGTTTTGGCTGGGTCTAAAGAGGCTAATAAAACATCTAGATAAATGTACATTGATGACTTAAAAGTAAAATAAACTGATGTGGTAATTATTTATCTGTGAAGAATTTAAGAGCTGAAATCTCTGACAAAGAAAGGGAATTTACAGTATTTGTGACAATGTTAAGCTACAAAAACATCCATCAAGTTTACAGGACCTGAAAATTTAAATAAAAAACAGACTGACTAACTTACTCAGCTTTAACAATATTCTTTTGTCTGTATCCTTTGTAATTGAACTGCTTGACAACTTCATGCAGCTGTTAGTAACAAGCACAGGTATTGATTACTTCTGAATGTCCTAATGATGGGAGACTGGGACACAAACCATAAATGTAGAGTTTGATTCCAAGTGAAATTATAGTTCACCCTACAAGATTGCACAATAAATCGGTGAACAAAGCAGCCAACCCAGAGCTCTGGGGCCACTGAAGTGATGTTGACACATTACAATAATGAGAACTTGAAATACCTTGTGCCCTATTGATTTTTGAGCTGAATCATTCCCACTGTAGGAGATTACAAGACTCTGCACTGGAATCATGGCCCACATGGGAGATGCTGATGAAAAATACACACAATCCTACCAAAATAAAAATACTTTACTTGTACTCATTAAAAACAAATATCCTTCCTTTCTCCAGGCTTAAGGTTGTAATTCAACTAACATATTATTTAGGTCATATTTTTTATTGGACCAAGTTGTCCTGGTGAGAAAGACAAGCTTTCAAGCTTACACAATTCTCTTCAGGTTTGAAGCCTGTCTCTCTCACCAACAGAAGTTGGTCTAATAAATGATATTACCTCACCCTCCTTGCCTCTCTAATATCCTGCGGTCAACCTGGCTACAACAATGCATACATATTATTTAGCTATCTTAAGACTTTTTCCCCTTTCCCTTATCTTCTCTCTGTGTATTACTTTATGTGTCTATAATAGTTAAAATATCCCATAGAATTGAGACATCATATTATCATTAAGTTAGTGCACATGAAGCATGTTAAAATATGCTTTTCTAATGTTATAAACAGCTTTCACGTTTTCCTCTAATTACCAGCTTATTCTCTAGATAAAATAGAAGACTATGCACAAAATAAAAGAGAGTGTATCCAGCTAAAGTAAGGAATTCCTCATGTCTTTTTTCTAATTCCATCTGACAGCACTGAGAACGTATAAGCCGTTACAGAGGTGACCAGTCACATAAGTTAATTACAGTCCTGTCATGAGATAAAAGAACGGTAATAATTTGCTTTACAGCGAATTGCCATAAATCATTGTTGCCAAAGGAGAGAAAATAGTACTTCTACTGTTGCAACCCACTGAAAAATCTCATGCTGGAACACACAGAAGTTGGTGAAGAGAAACTTACAGTGTTTCACAAGTGTCATCACTATAAGTAACACTGCACATTTGGTATACTGTTCTCGGCAACAAATACTTTGAGCATTACACTAGTGCTGTAATTGTAGCACAACTGCAGAATAACCAGGCTTTATGTGCTTGGAAAAAAAAGAAAAGAGGATTTAAATTAGAGTGAATGGAAGTATACTTGAGTGAGGAATTTACTAACATATAGTAATTTAGGTCTAAAAAAGCTTTTACCTGTAAGTGCACTTAACTATGAAATGAGTAAGAAGGAACCAACTACTAGTTAAATATATCCTGAGGATAAGGAATTAGTTCCTCTTAGAATCCATTTGATTCTTATTTAAGGGCTATATATATTTTTTATCTCACACCTGAAATCCAATGCCACCAGCATGACACCAAGGCAAAATAGATGATAGAAAGAAGGTACTCATATTGTTTCCCATTACTATAGTAACGAAGCAGTCCACAATACCCCTAAGGTAGAAAAGTGTATCTATCTTTCCCATTGTACAGATGGGGAACTCAGGCACTGAGTGACTAAGTGATTTGCCCAATGTCATACAGAAGTCTGTTGACAGAGCAAGGAATTGAACGGAGGTCTCCCAAGTCCTAGGGCTATTATACAGAGGACAGATAGCATCTGTAGTATATTGTAAAACTTCCGTGCAGACAGACCCCTTCCACCAATTCGGAATCTAAATCCTAAGGGCAAAACCATTTGGGCATCTCCAGAATGAGATAGACTGACAAGGTCCCCTCTACCACTAACGCCTCAAATTTCCCCACATAATCTCATACCAGGCATAGTACATTCCCATTCAACAGGTAGCCATTGTGCTGACTACAGTGCACATAAACAAAGCTTCTGTTTCTACATCTGTTCAAGTGCTGAGTTTCCCACCCTCACACAAGGTTTCTGAGGCAAATTTGCCTATTTCTTCAATCAGCAAAGATTTACCTTAAAGTATCAGGCTAAAGAAATATTAACATTATCATCAATATCATTTAAAATAAAGCAACAATGTGGTCAAAGTAATAAAGAGCACATGAATACTTAGACAGAAAAAACAAAGAGCAACATGTAACAAACTGAAAATCAGAATAAAATAATGACATCTGACAAACACCCTCTCTGGGCCTCTAGGAATCAGAGGACAAATGGTAACCCTACACCACACTCCCAAAGAGAAAACCCATCAACCTGCTACCATTCCCTGATGACCATTGTGGTCCCAACTTTTTAACAAGCCAGCCATGACAGCTACATGCCATTGCCTGGTCACAACAGAAGAATGATAAAAGGCAATGGCCATGGTTTAACTAGGTAGCCAAATTTTAGTCACCTAAAATATCTTATGAATACCTGGCTACAAATTGTACAGTGCAGGTCATCATTCCTTAATCATTTCCACACAATGCCAGCCCAAGCCAGGTAAGACAGGGATTTTCCAGGACTGTAGGACATATCAACACACACTCTTCCAGTCAGCAGGACGGCGGTTATCCTGCCCCCTAACCTGGCCCTGCTGCGTCCTGCTCTTCCCCTGTAAACCCCCTAATACCTGTTATAGGGGGGAGGGCCCATTTAAAAGGGGACACAAAACACACACTCTTTTCCTCCTGCAAGCCAGAAAAGGTCTCACCAAATGGTTGCTGCAGTGAGCACAACATGATTTGGTCAGCCCTTTAGGGCAGTCACCATAAACTCACTCAATACTAACAAGCAAGGCAATCTCAAATTACTAATAAAGAACACACTTATGCTGTATGTGTTCCTTATTTTTAATTGCCTGTTTTGTATTCTGAACACTGAGTCTATTAGTGGGGATGTTAAATTACACAGTCTCCTTGTAGTTCTCTAACTTGCAAAAAGGGCAACATCAAAAACTCTAAACAAATATTTCATTTCATCTTCTGTAACACCAGTTTTCTAAGCATAATTAATTATATGGCAGATTTTTTGGATAATTAAATATTTACTATTGATTATCACTTGTGACAATATATATGTAAAAAAACATGTCAGCCTTTGCCACCTTCATCAAATTAGAATTTAGGTAAACAGAGGGAGTACTGTATCAAGCAAGGAAGTACAACTCATGAAGTCTGAGAAAACAAAATAACTGAGAAGTACTTTTATCATTTAGGTAGCATACAAATATTTGGGCAATTAAAATGGCTATGAATGAATCATTAACATTCAAAGCTTTGCAATGGGAAACAAACCACATTTTGTCCATGGTCATTAACAAGTACGCACAAAGCTATTTCCTGTGTTTTGTTTATTAGTAGTAATTAAAATCAAAGTAGTGTCATAGTTAGTAAAGTTTATTCATAGCAATAGAAAATAAAACCTTCCTGTACAGTAGATAGAATACTTCCATGTGATATATTACTGGGATATTTTTCTAGAGTTTGTAATTAACGGACAGATAAATCTGAATGGCTTTTGCATTGGCGCACACACACACACAATGCTGGATGAATATTACAAACTGTACATATATTTTTTTTCTGAATGTTAAAAGTGAATAAATAGGAAATGAGTCTTTTTTCTCCTTGGGTAGGTTATACCCCGGATTATTTTCTGAAATTCTGAATTATACAGTATGCATGAAAAATTATGCATGTGTATCAGCTAAAGACATCCTCATAGTCCATACAAAGGATCAGATTCTAATCCCAGATGCAAGATGAATATGATCCAATATGTCAAATGATTTTATTATCACAATTTTATGTCTGAAAAGAATAGCCAGGCAATTTGTTCTACATTTGAGGCATGAATCTGGCCCACAAAATGTGTTCAACTGCTGAATGTATATAACATTATTCAAAATGAACATTTCAAGTATGATATCCTCATGGTAAACAGTTTTCCAAAATCTGGACTGTAAGAGAATTTAGGTGAAGTAACAGTACTCTTGGCTTCAGAAAATCTGATTCAGATAATCTGAAGATCTATGTGTCACATCAGCATAAATACTTGGGAACTGAAAATCAGTCTACGCTGAAAGTTAAACTCAGTGCTCAACAAGAGTTAAGGAATATTGGTAATACACAGAACATTACATAGCATAACTGATGGTTAGCTGCTCATAGTATTACTAGTAGCAATTTACCCACGGTTTTCTCATTCCCTGGGATTTCTGTGAGCAGCCTGTGTCTCAGACTGGACATCACAGTAGAATGCTTCCAGGGGATCTGGAGTCTGGGATGCAGCACCTGTTAACCTGCCAGGCAAAGTCAGGGCTGGCACAGCACACAGGAGAGTGCTTGGGTGCCTAAAAGGCTGGTGGTATTAGGGAGCTAACACCCACCTACCAGAGTCAGGACTTCGCACTCTGGAAGCAGGTTGTTACAAGGTCTTGGGTACCCCAAGAGCCATCACAGGAGGTTACTGCACTGCAATTAGTAGAATCAATGTCATTTCATGTAACTACACTTTTCTTAAAAAAAAAAAAAAGAAAGATGGTCTCTTCCAGGAAGGTATCAGAAAGACTGTTAGGTAAGATACATACAAAATGGTAGTAGCAGTATCTCAGAAAAGCAGTTATGTCCTTTTTTATGTCCTAGAAGTCAGAGCTCTCAAGTGTGCTGTATTTTACAGGACATTCTGTATATCATTGTGGGGTGGAGAGGAGACATAGATAGAGATCCCACAATTAACCTATAGCCTAGGGAAAGGTGCACAGGTAAACTGAGAAGCAGAATCCCGTAAGTGCTCATCTCACCTCTACTGCCATTTACAGTTCTGCACTTCACAGGCTTTATTATAGGGTGAGGCCTTATACACTACCCCCTAAAAGGGAGATAAATATCATTTCACCCCTATTTTACAAATAAGTCATGGAGAAGTTGTACTATGTCACTTTTAGCAGAGATAAGAACAGAATACCAGTAAAGTAGGACTAAGCCTTATCTGCTCAGAAACATTGTCTCACTTGATGGATATACCAAACCTACCGTGTCTCTAACCACTACACTACAATTCCCTTTCAGACTGAAGATTCATTCTCATGATTCCTGATCTCCAGGATTCTACTGGTGTCTAGCAAATAATTGTGTAATTCATAAGCAGCATGTGCATCAAGTCCCCTTGTAGTGGCTATTTGACATAGATAATGGTTACCCTCTTAACTTAAGTGGCAGATGTCTGTGCTGAGGATCTGACAACCCACATGAGGTGTCCTTATGGTTGCAGAAAACTGAATTCAGAAGTCATCTACTTTTCTACTTAAAAAAGAAAAACATTCTTAAAATATGTCCTATAGTTAAAATACATTATAACTGTTTGCATGGCACAGAAAAATACAGGTGTTCTGCATTTCAGTCTTCTGTGACACATTGTAATTTTTTATGTCATGCACTGAGAAGTTTGAAGGTTGAGAGACATAAGAAATTTTGGGAAATCCTGTTCTCATCAAACTGTCAGTGCCAATTTTTCAAGTGCAAAGGGAATACATTTTGGAAAGCATATGAACTTTTGAGTGCTTTTCTGAATTTATATTTTGAGCCTTTTAAAGTTCATCCATTACTACAGACAATTCATTGAAGCCCTCTCCTCAATGTGCAGCTGTGGTGAAAAAAAGCTAGCAAAATGTTATGACTCATGAAGAATGGGATGTAGAATAGCATAAAAATTATAATGCCTTTATATAAATCAAAAGTGTACCCTTTTCTGGAATACTGTGTTCAGTAGTGGTCACCCATTTAATAAAAGGATACTACAGAACTGACAAGGGCTCAGAGAAGGATGATGCCAATGATAGAAAAAGACTGCATCGGGAAAAAAATAATCAGATGAAGATAAACTGAAAATACCAGAATTGTTTACCTGAGAAAGGAGATGAATAAAAGTATACAAAATAATTCATGGTACAGAGATGGTAGATTGGGAACTTCTGTTCTCCCTCTCATATAAAACAAGAACAAGGGGCTGTGCAACAACACTGAAAAGTGACACATATAAAAGGAAATACTTTAAAAAATGCATAATGCTTAATTAGACTATAGAGCTCATCGACACAGTGTGCCATTGAAGCTGAGAATTTAGGAAGTTTTAAAGGGGAACTGGATATTTCTATGAACAGCAAGAATATCAAGAGTAATAAAAATTAAAGCTTTTTTTTAAAAGGGTGTTTTAGAGGGATATAAAGCCTCATTCTCTAGAGTTTAAGTTAATCTCTTAAATATCAGTCATTATGATGAGATCTTCCTGGGGGGTAGGTTATCCCACATGTGCCTACTGTAGGGTTTCCTGCACATTCCTCTGAAGCTTCCATTGCTGACCATTATCAGAAATAATAATATTGTTCTAATGGACCACAGGTCTGATCCAGTATGGCAACTGTTGTATTATTATTTTAAGAATTACAGGCTGTTGGGAAGGTAATATCACAGCATAGGCCTTTTACAATACATTTGATAGTTTACATAAAATGTATTCAGGGTTTTTTGGAGATAACTTTTTAAACATCCTCCGATCAACAGAAATAGAGTAAAAAAATATATTCACAGATTTGAGATTTTCTATTTAGCCACAAGATGTCACTATTGCTACACACAAATTCAGAAGAAGTATATTTATCTGAACCCTTAAATAAAGATCAGAAATTGTTGCTTCACACATTTATATTTCTTATTGTTATAAAGATATCAGTGATGCAATTTAATGTAGCTCAAAGACTAAGTACACCAACCCATAGGCAATTTTCTAGATTAATGTCTTTGGCTAATGGTGAAAGGCTGTGTGTCGTGTTGAACAGAAACCACCAAGGCACATTGATGATAATATTTTAAGTACTCCAACAATTTTACTTTTATGATGTCAGTGGGATGTTGCCAGTGTAGTTTGCAATAATTGATTCCCCCCATCCTACCCCCTACCACCACCATTTTATTTCATTAAAGTTTTCTGAATCCCACAGTTCAGGTTCATCAAGACATTTTTCATTTAATCCTATTATCTTACTTCATGTGTAGGCCTCATCTTAAGTATACATTATGAATCCCATTAGGAAAACAGGGTTTTAATTAACGGTATAAAACCTACAGTTTATAAGCAAGCAACTCCCCTTGCATCTAGGAATATGTGATTTGCCAAACGAAATCAGATAACTGGTCCATCTATTTGGTGTCCTGCCTAGAAAAGTGGCCAATACTTGATACTTCTGGCGAAGTGGGGAAACAAACCTTAAACAATTGTTCAATGCTAACCACATGGCACGTTCAGCTTGGATCTGTCCTTTTATACAGAAAACGCCCTTCCTGGAAAACTCACTGAATGTTAACATGGGACCATATATACAGTAGTTCAGTTCTTCCTCACATAGACCTGGAGAGAGATTAGAGATACCTGGAGAGAACAGAGCCATTACAAACTGTACGTTTATAACCTTATAACTAAAGGGCTAACCATATAAACTTTTTACAACTAGATTTTGCCTCTGGCAGCTCCTGCTGAGAAAAGATTCAAAGTATCTTTTCTTAAGGATTTTACTTTCTCTTTTATGCCTGTGGGACATTTTATGCTTCCTAAGTCTCTTATGTGTGCCTCATTATCCCACACTGTGTTCCATATTTGGGCTATGGCAGGTTAAGAGGTATGACAAAATAATACATTTTAACTTCAGAACATCGTGAGGTGACTCATGTGCTTTGTGCAGTGAAACCAAGAAATATCCCAAAAAAGCCCGAACAGTTCTAATAAGTCTTTGGCAGCTCCTAAGGGGGGATATTTGCAGGGCCGCCCAGAGGATTCAGGGGGCCTGGGGCAAAGCGGGGGAGCTGCGGTGCTTGTACTCACCCAGCGGCGGTCCAGGAGTTCGGCAGCATTTCGGCTGCAGGGGGCCCTTCAGTCACTCTGCATCTTCGGCAGCACTGAAGGGCCCCCTGGAGCTTGGGGCAAATTACCCCACTTACCCCCACCATCCCCCGGGCGACCCTGGATATTTGGGGCTGGGTAACATGCTGTGAGAAGCCGAACAGATTTAAAACACTAAGTAAATTACAATGAACAACTGTTTTCTGTAATATTTATGGAAGCTTAAAATAATAAGAGTTTAAATAAGAAGAGAGCAGAAATACGAAAGAAGTACTAAAGGTACGCATACATAATAGTTTACTCGATTTTCCTGTCTCTCTAGCCATCTGTATTAACAGAATTATTTTTTTACGCTTCTACACAAAGAGAAATTAGAACAAAAAACATAACTGTAAATAAAGAAGATGATTGCCATGTTTTTCAATCCCCCTGCCTATTTGCTACAAGACACTGCTGTGTAACTCATGTCTTTCTTGTTAACATTTCGTGGAGCACTTCCACAAACATACGTTTGTTCTTGTTCTCAACATTTTGTTCTGTCACTGCAACAGATGGCTTTACACTGAAGCATATGAAAATATTAAATACTTTATAAACTGGTTGAAGTTTGAAATCCCTGTGACTAATGACTGTCTTGACAACTACTTTTTAATACAGATATAAAGAATTCTATTTAGTGCTGCCATATCACTTGTTCTATTTGCTACAGTATTTTTTAAAGCTACAAGAGCTTGTTTAACATCAGCATTGTTTCATTATATTGATCCAGCACTCTATACTTTATTCTACTGCCTGTTTGGAGAAGGCTAGTGCAACCACACTACTGGGAAGCTGGTGATAGAGACTAGAGGAATTATGGTTGGGGAGGGCAGGAGCTGACATTATGCCACTACAGATTCTGGAGCATGGTGGAAAAGCATTCACTAGTGTTCTTAATCCATCTTTAAGAAAAGATGTAGCATGTGCTCACCCGGCATCAGTTTTGCTGAAACACACTTATCTATCTCACAGCCTTGACCCCACATCATTCAGATACACACCTCTCTCTGGTGTGCAGTGTTCATGGGAGCACCAGCTCCCTTTCCTCTATATGAAGGACTCAAACAGGAATCTCGGAGAGGACGGGGTCTCCTCTTTCTCTTCACTCCCTTCATATTCTGAGGCAAATGTAGTTTAACCCTAAGTCTTCCCTGGCCAATTTTACATAAGACTGAAAGTGCTTTGAATAATAACTATGCAGACAGCGAGTTGCAATTGCTACTCCTGATTGGCTAAGAATCATGCACATCCAATTACTTTTGTTCCCTTGTGTCCCCACTCTAGCCTGCTTTTTTGTCTGACCCCCTTGTCGTGTCTTATCATTTAGACAGCAAGCTCTTTGGGGGAAGAGTGTCATTTTCTATGTTTGTACAGCACCTAGTGCAATGGGCCCCAGTCTGGTTGGTCTCTGCTAGCTATTCTAACATTAGTGTTAAATAATAATAAGCAGCCACTACTGTGCTCTCTAAAATGTTTGATATAACTTGACTCCCCCCCACCACAGAAAACCTAGAAGTTACTGAATAACATTATGACTGGGAGATGAGAAAGTGTGTGTAATTTCTACAATTGAAACTGACTTTCTAGAAAAAGTAGAGTATAGTCAGATGAGTTTAGTTTGCTTGTCCTTTCAAAAAAATTTATATCTCAAGTTTTTATGATAAAATTTTGCCAGAAGTCCAAATGTTTTCAAAGTTACAGGCAAGGCCTTGTATAAAGCAGGCAACAAATTAACTTGTTCCACTTTAGGTTTGTAGTTACAATCTTGTGCTCTCTCCCACTGAAGAAGATAATTTAGTCTGTAATCTTTGTAAATTACCATTTGATCACTCTAGATTACCAAGGACTAAATTGTGTCATGGTAGGGTAGCCCGTTTCCCAGTGACATTCCAGTTCACAGCCAGAAGAGTTCCTGGAATGAAAAGTAATCATCTGCTTCACCTCTGTAAGGAACTCAGCATAACCCCCACCTATGCCTTCTATCCCTTTTGAGTGCTGTGCATCTCCAGATAAGAGGGGAGAAGAAACCTTCATGGTGAGTGCACAGAACACAATGTGTTTGGTTCTTGCAACAGCCACATAAGGATGAGAAACATGCGTCCCTCTCTTCCACCACCACTGCATACTCACATACGGGTCAATTAGAATATATCAAGTTGCACATAGAGATTTTGTAATATGGTCCAAACTTAACTGCTAAAATTACCTAATCAGCTTTAATATAAGGTAGCTTTGTGCCATGTTTATGCTGCCCCCCTTCAATCATGAACCCCTGTTGCAACTCAAGAATGTTATAAGTTGCAGTCAGCTGCCAATGAAGGCCTATGAAGCCCCCTGTGAAGGCCAAAAGTATAAGACAGGTCCATTAGTGGCTATTAGCCAAGATGGTCAGGGACACAACCCCACTCTCCAGATATTCCTAAACCTCCAACTGCCAGAAGCTAGCAGTGGACAACAAAGAATGGATTACTTGAAACTGCCCTGTTCTGTTCCTTCTCTCTGAAGAATCTGGCACTGGCCAGGATACTAAGCTAGATGGTCCACTGGTCTGACCCAGTATGGTTGTCCTATGTTCACAGCCCTTCTCCTCTGATCATGCTGCCTACACTCTGTATGCCAGAAGCTGCAAAAAGACGGTAACATAGAGTCAGCCACTCCACTTGCATTCTGTCAGTGGGACTCCCCAGTGGCCACCTAAGATGGCTTTACAGCCTCACCCCCTGCCCTGTACTGCCAGAGGAGGGCATAATAGCCTACAATACCCAGTTTTATTTTGGTTTGTTTTTTTAATTGGTAGGATTAAATTAACTTACTCCATTGAAGTCTAACAGTAATTCCAAGAGACGGCAAGGACTGACATTTAGCAGGGCTAGACAACTGCAGAGTTAACTGTTGTTGAATATCCTAGCAAGGAAGTCTAGTACAAAATATTTCCTGCATTTTCAATATAAAAATAGCAAATTTAATATCCAGGTATATTCTGACTACTTGAAACTCATGAGTAGATCATAACAAATCAGCGGGAGAAAGCACAAGATTGTAACTAAAGGCCTCTTTTCTAAGGAACATTGAGTCTGGTTTATTCACCATGCTTGGACTGAGTTCTGTGATCACTGAGAGTCTAGTATCCAATATAACATTACATCTATAGATCTTGAGTCCTCACCAGATTATATTGACCTAAACTGTAGCCTGATTTGAGATCAAAGTCTAAATTCAAAAATATGGCTGAAGTTAAAAAAAATAGAGATGGGCCAACCAAAATTCAGCATTCAAAATGCCTATGAATTTTGAGGTAATTTGTTACCACTGACTAGAATAGACCAGAGTTAAGTCACTGTAAAGCCCTTTTCAAAATCCCACCTTATTTTTAACACTGTTGTTAAATCTACAGTATGCATACTGTGAACAATAATGCAATAGTAAGAGTAAAAACGGTTAATGTATGAACAATCTTTCCTTGATTTGAACCTACCCATCTACTCTATTTGACATCAACAAATAGTTAGTGTCCACAAATGGGTGAACAATAAGAAAATGTCAGTCAATATAAAAGGTTTTTAAGTCTTTAATTTTAAATCAATTTAGATGCATCACTTCTGCAGGGGTACTGGAACTAGGGGTGTGGTTGGTGTGGCAGCACCCTCAGGCTTGAAGTGGTTTCCATCATATGCAGAGTTTACAGTTTTGTTCAATGGTTCTCAGCACCCTCACTATACAAATTGTTCTAGCTCCACTGCACTTCTGTCTCTGAGATCAAGAGCCAGTTCAATGAATGAAGTTCCTATTCCATTCTCAACAGGGCACACAGATGTTCGGTCAGGGCTTGATCCATACCCCACTGAAGCCAGTTGAAAGGCTCTCGGTAACCATATCAACACCCTTCATAGGGTTTGGCTTTATTGGTAACTCGTAACACACATCCCTGTCCAATGTTGACTGTCATGAGGGTACCAACCAGGTCGTCCTCAGCCCCAGCTTCCTAGTTTGCTCTCCCTAGAGAGCTACTCTCACCTCCTTTTTATCAAGGCAGCAGTTAATGAGCAACCCCTCAGGGTGTCACAATGAGGTCACTAAAACATTAGCTTTTCACACAGGCTTCTAAAACCTGCTAACGGAATGGGTCAATAGCAAAATCATGTCAGCCTGCTACATGAGTGTATTTAATTGCATGTGGTTACAGGGCTCCCCCAGTAATGGGATAAGCACCTACCCTGACAGCCAGGACTCAGCTCCCTTATGAATCCTCTAATCCTTCACCCGTGGGGCAGGAAGGTGATAGTACCACAGGGGACCTATGTCTGTGAAGTCTTCAGGTTTCCCCTTACAGGCACAAGGTCCACTAGCTAAAATCCCAGGTCTCATTTACCTCTGGGAGTGCGCCCATTTAGCTTTCATCCGCACTAGACACAATCCACAACAGCTATATATTCCTATACTTTTGTTTAATTTTAGAATTCTAAATCTCTCTCTTGTTTACTCCAAGTGTTCCTCCATAATGCTTCCGTGAAGGTGAAAAATAACCCCAACAGACCTCAGGCAATAGGAAAAAATACTTCTCAAAAATATGTGATTGGTCAGATCCCCAGCGTCCTAGAAACAGATAGCTATCTATAACTATAGAAGGATGAGATTTAAAATTATTGGGGGGGGGGGAATGTGAGAGCAAGTTAGCTACCACTCCCCTCCCCCTCACCAGTAAGTGGGAGGCAGCAAGCCCAACGTGAGGAGGGAGCTGGTCAGTCCTAGCTTGTGCATGTCTCCTTCCCGCTTCCTCCTGGGAGCAGCACATCCCCTTTCTTGCTCCCATGTGGCAGGGGGAGCCATTTTTCAGGCATGGATGCTCCCCATGTTTTCTCATGGACTAACCAGACTTCTCCCCCACTGAGATGGGTTCTCCTTGTTACAGTAGTTTGTTGGTAGGAGGAAGCAATTAAAAAAAAATAGTTGCATCTATTTGAAAGAGGCTTTAAAACACCTAACAGCATGGTCACCATGTTTGCCCTTGGTAAGTATAATTGCTGCAAGTCAAGATCGTGTGATCCATAGGATATGTTCCTGTTTCCCTCCTTTGGGAACTAAAAAAAGGATGCTCACTTTCCAAGGAAGAGTGGCCTAGAATTATGTTTCAGATTGGTACCTCCAAGTGTGCAGAAGGAAGTAAAAGAAATGAAGATGATTTTGAAGCTGTGGTGTTGGCAGAATCTATACACATTTCATTGGAGTTGAATTTGTAATACTGTGGACAACTGACGACTTTCTGATGGAATGAAATGCTGTTTGGAATGGGATTTTATTCTTGGTTAGTTTTGCTCCTTGACAAGTCAGCAGTAATATTCTCTGGGAACTGCCATGATTAATGTTGTTTCATTTTTATGTGATATGTAAATAAAGTGGTGGCCTTGTGTGGCACTGGCTTAATTAATTTGGCAAGTAGGAAGGATGTGCAAAACTGATACTGTTCACAGCTTTCTAAATAAGCAAACTTTCTCAAAAGGAAAAATGTTAAATGATATTTCATGATCCATCTAGTCTTGCAGACTAATCTAACTAAACCTGTTTTGGTTTGCGTCTTTGCTTTGTTGTTTCCTATGTGACAAAGTTCCTCCTCTACCTTGGTGGGTCCTGTGCTTGTTGGCTTTGCTCACCTCAGTGATCTTTCCCACAGTCTGGGTCAACTCCTCCTGTGTCTGATCAGGAGTTGGGAGGTTTGGGGGAAAATCAGGCCCACCCTCTACTCCAGGTTCCAGCCCAGGGCCCTGTGGATTGCAGCTGTCTGTAGTGCCTCCTGTAACAGCTGCATGACAGCTACAACTCCGTGAGCTACTTCCCCATGGCCTCCTCCAAACACCTTCTTTATCCTCACCACAGGACCTTCCTCCTGGTGTCTGAATACACTTGTACTCCTTAGTCCTCCAACAGCACACCTTCTCACACTCAGGTCCTTGTGCCTCTTGCTCCCAGCTCCTCACACACACTTTCTCTCCTCTGGCTCCCCTAAACCTGACTGGAGTGAGCTCCTTTTTAAATCCAGGTGCCCTGATTAGATCACCTGCAGCCAATCAAGGCAGGCTAATCAGCCCATCTGCCTTAACTGGTTCTAGCAGGTTTCTGATTACTCTAGTGCAGCCCCTGCTCTGGTCACTCAGGGAACAGAAAACTACTCATCCAGTGCCCAGTATATTTGCCCTCTACCAGACACCTGTACCCCACTGGTTTGGGTCTGTCACACCTTTTACTGCCAATTACTAAACTTTCTCTATTTACATGGCTAATCTATCCTTTTTAATCAACCCGTTTATCTTGTCTACGTTATTCATTGGTATCATACCCCAGAAGTTTGGGACATCACAAAGTAGAAGCAGTAACAGAGCTGCAATCACTAGCTCTGTGGCATCACAGATTATGAGTTGGGCCAGAAAATCAGGATGATTAAATAGGAGACACCATCTGCTTACATATAAATATCTTGGTAATCAGCAGTAGTACAAAAGGAAAAATACATGACAGTCTAATGAGGCTTGAGTTACATAATGTGTTTTTAAAAGCTTGCCTGAATATGGCCAGTGGTTCTTCAAAGACACTGTTGCATTATTGTAAGTGTGATTAATCACTGAAATGATGCTATTTTTTGTTGCAAATCTCATATGATAGTTTTAATTCCAAGTTACAGGGAGAATAGTATCTTAAATAAGCAGCACTGAAATTCCAAAGCTGTTTCTTAATTTATAAAATAAATTTTTGTATATACAGATTAGAGAACCATCTAGTTAGGATTAATTATTTTAACTAATAGCCAAAAACAAGCCTTGTGTCTGTGTTCCGGTTCTTCTACTGCACTTCACTTTTCATTATCTAAAAATGAATTCCCCTCTACTTATTATTATTAGTAAAACTAAAACATTTAACTTTTTATAAGGGAAAAAACCATATGCCTAGCTCTTAGACACACATTTATAAAGTTAACAAAATAAATTCATATTTATATTTTCAGTGTCAGCCTGTTATTTTGGAGGAAGACTATCCAGCTAATTTATGGACCATGATCAGTTTATTTTTTCCCAGGTTAGAGTCACATCCAACATTATATAAAGGGTAGAATTCCATATACAACTTGTGTAAATAACTGAAAAACAATGATATCCAATATTAATATTAACCATCTAGACGTAGCTCTTCAATTATATAACTAATTGTCCTTAACAAAATACACATTTTCTTTATGCTAATATTAACTAAAAGAAATCCTTGCATTGATTCCTACAGGCAATTTACTATTCTCTCTAAGTTACATGAATCAAAATACAGGAAAGTAAATGAGAAGTTTCCAAAATCAAATAATATTACATGCATTCAACTGTCAATATTGCATTTGTTGATGGTGAAGTATTCAAATAAAAATTACACAGGTAAATGCAGAGGAAGGATTTTTCTAATAGTTTCTGTATTTTTTTGCAAGCACCTGACAAGAAAGAATACTCTGAATTCTTTATACAGCTGAAAAAGAAAAAAAAATGAAAGCATGTTAAGTCCAAGAAGTAAAATTGGACTTTGTCATTTTTAATTGCTTGAATTCATAAGCTATTTTTGCTGAACAAAAACTGGATTTTAACTGCCGACTCAAGCAAGGTCTCCATTTTAGCATTTTCAAAAAAGTAACTTTTATTGCAAGACCAATTGGGAGGGGGTAAAGACAACTAATTATCTAACAAAAATAGTCTGCTATTCATATGCAACCTGGTGGAAGAAACTGTATTGTGTTTTATTTTCAATGAATCTGAATGGTAAATCACATCCTATATAATTTAACCTGGATAACTGAAATCAAATGCTGAAAATGCATTATGAAGATCCATGTAAAGAAGTGCTTACATTCTATATATTAATCCCCAAAGCAAACACATTCTCACTACCAAAATTGAAGTTCATATTAAATAAAAGTATGGAATGCAAAATCTCATAGAATACAGTAGTTTTGATACTACTTTTATTGTCTCCACGTGCTTGTGAGACTCTCTTAAAAACCATACAGAAGAAGGCTGGATCAGAGTTTTCTGAGTCAATACACTACAGTTGAGCAAATATTCCTGGTTATAAAAATTAAACTTAACCCCCTTAAACATTTTGGAAATAAATGCTGAAAACACCTCTGATTAAAAGGACTTCATCAATAATTCATAGGGATTTTTTTTGTTAGCCTCATGAATGCCATTCCAAATATCTAATTTTCCCAAAATATCAGTTTTCTCTCATCAAGATGTAATGCAAGGAATAATGGATTTTAGGGGAGACTTGTTTATTATGCATCTTTTTAGACAAAGCTGCACTTCTTACCCCCTTCTGACTGAAAGATGTAATTTACATTACGCAAATCAAGCATGCCACTCTATTATTACTCTGAAAAAAAGTGGAAATATGCAATAGACATTTTTTGTCATACTAAAAAAGAGTACCTTTGAAAAGCCATTTCCCATATTTCTGTGTATGTTACTGAACTTGTATTAGTATTGACCTCTGTAAATGCTACTGACAAGAAAACTTTATTTGTAATATACTTCAAAACCAGAAAAAAAACAAGCTTTCAATATTGATTTCTAGATTAATTATATAACAAGCCCATTGACTGGAAAATAATATGACAATGCCGTGACTTTATTTTTAAAGGAACCAATATTTCTCCATAAGTGAATACGCTTAGAAAGCTGCCATATTGCTTTTCTATGAGGTAAGTTCCAAACTGCATTTCTGGTCCCCAAAAATTTCATCTCAACTACTGAAGTATAATCATACGAAAGCCCTTGGCCTCTTGTAAGAATTCTAAGAGCATAATGCCTTCTGATAAAATAGTTTGTAGAAAAGTGCCTGAAACCTAATATCCATCTAAATAAAGCAAAATAGACTGAAAGATTGCTTCAGTGAGCTTGAGTTAGCTTAAAAAGAACTCTCACTTAAATATTAAATATTTTAATAAAACATCACAACAAGTTTGGATAAGATGTTTTCACTTGTAAAAAACTCTACACTTTTTCTCAGAATCACTTTGTGCATTATTTCTTACCTTATGCTGCAATCACATAAGAACAATACTTGATCATGTTTCATTTCTCTCCCATTTCTGACCTTACATTTGGTTTGCCAATGTTTTTGTCATTTAACATCACTATAAAATATTGGTGATTATGCTGTATTAATTTAAAAATAGAGTGCAAGCCTCTAGCAAAATTAAGAACAAAATCAAAGTTTATTATTTATTGCATTCACATTTATTTATTTTATGGTAAAATGTATCATTTTATAAGGAAAGCCAAACAGGTAAGTGAAATGAAACAATTATGTAGAAAATATTAAGCACTCCTACTTTAAAGGAACTACTGAAATATTTTGACTCATTTAAAGTTCATAAATGTAGAAGATAATGCCTTTTGGAAAAGAGTGATCCTTTTATTCAACCGAATGAATAAAATTGTTTCATGGAAAACAGAATGAAGAAAAAAGTTTTAAGCCTACTTTCTTCCAAACCTAGCCAAGGCATTTTAATTAGTTTAATTAAATCCTCTGTTGATTTCTTGGCAAATGTAAACATATTACATATTAGGAAGATAAGGACTAAATATAAATTTTTTTATGTCACTAAAAGAAATACAGCAGGAACATAAGATTCAGTGAGCATATAACATTTTGAAGAGCAAATAGTCGGATACTATTTTTAGCAAGAGAAGTACAATTCACTTAATCCTTCAGTAGATATAAGATTGAGTGAATGATTATGTGAACACATACATACATATCTTTAAGGATCAAACTAAAAGTCCATTATTGCTGCTTTTTCAATTATTCATAAATGAAAGCCATGAAAACAGGTATCAGTACTTCACTGATTATTGAGGAGAGGGATGCAACACAGATTATGGAACAGCTGTACAGGGTTTTGCATCACTTTCCAAAAGTCAAACTGTCATACTCTAGTATGTATCAATATAAAATGCAAATAATACAGTATTAACCGATATATATATTATGATAATTAAAGGAAATCAAAATGTTTTAACAGAATATTAAAACAATCAGACTTTAACAGAAGAGTGTTGCTTCATCTCTGAATTGTGTTGGAACCCAAAATACCAGTATTTAATACTAGCAGAAATAAATTACTAACTCCCTACTTATTTAGATAAAAGTTTCAATTACTTCTCTAACAAACCATATTTCCTTAATAGAGTATGTATGGGAATAAAAAAAAGATTGTTTTAGATCATTTTACATACTGAAATACAGAACTGATTAAAATACCTGAAAAGTACTCTAAGGTACGGTATTACAAATGCAGCAGAGAATCCTGTGGCACCTTATAGACTAACAGACGTTTTGGAGCGTGAGCTTTCGTGGGTGAATACCCACTTCGTCAGACGCAGGTAGTGGAAATTTCCAGGGGCAGGTATATACAAATGTGATTTTATAGCGCCTAAACTGAGATATTTGCTATCAGCTCCTAACTATGTAAAATACACAGTACACAACATTGCACTACATAACCGTGCTGGAGCAAGCAGTAAGTTGTCAAAAATGTATGGCACCCCTGCTCTGTCTGAAAAGGATTTTTTTAACACCTTATATTCCTGAATATTGTTCTACATTTTGAAACCTTTTTTTTTAAATAAAGAAAATGTTCAAAGTAGTTCACAATATACCAGTTACTCTGTAATCGAACAAGTTTGTTAGCCCTAAATCCATTTTTTTTCTGAAATATGCATATTCTTTCAGTATATATTTTAACAAAGTTTATTCAACTATATGTAAAGGTAGAAGAGTTTTAATGATAAAAATATTGCCGCACTCTATCCACTCATGCTCTAACATATACACTACACAATTACAAAGGATCAACTTTAAAAACATCAGTAAGAAAGTGCACCTGTTCTAAAATGCTAATGTATCACCAATAGGAAGTATTCAGGTACCTTAAATTCCTTAAAGATGTCACCTGTTTGGTCAGTAATCCTGTAAAGTGTCTATTTAAAAGCAATACCATATCTTAGAAAATTATTCCTAATTAGATCTTTGCAGTATTTCATATAAATGCTAATATATATCCCATCAAAAGAAAGTTAAACATCTCTTTGAAGATGAAGTTCACACAAACTTCCGTCAGGCACAAAGAAAGGATGAACAATTAATCCCACCACATCTCAGTTTCTATAAGCACTGTATACGTCCAAACACACATATTCAGCCACAAATTATACATACATAAACGTAAGCACAGTTCGGTACACTTACATACCATATACCTTTTATAATATAAAAACCCATCAGCATGCTTCTAATATTGCTCTTGGGTTTTATTCCATCAATTGCTCAAATCCCTATTCTAATCACACAGCCAGAAGCCACATGCAAACACTAACCTCTCTGCATTAATGTTCAGAAGCCACTGAAGGCAGCTACACAATAACAGCAGCCAAACATGTCAATTTGCCCCCCCCCACCTACTCCCCACCCCCCTGCATCTCTGTCAATGGGTTTAATGTCTGTGCTCCACATCATTTACAAAGGCTGTCTTTACCCTTTTTCCTCTCTCTCCCTTAAATTGTTTAAAACCTTCTTCTGCCTTACCTGAAGGGCATCTCCCACGACTGCAATTAGCTGCCAAGATTTCATTGTCGGCTGCAAAGTGCCTCCTGTTTCCTCACCAGGAGAACACAAGAGAAGTAAGAGGAAACAGCAAACGGCACCCACGTGCTGGCAATATAAATGACTACAGACATCTGTCGTGCTTGCTACGCGTTTGCTCCGTTCTGCTTTTCTGCCTGCCTTAGTGCTTGTATCAGGTCTAGATGCACCTATAGCTCATAACCCCAGCAAAGAATAAAATAAAAAAAGCACACAAAGGAAAGATACAAAAGGGCTACTGATGCAAGGCAAAACCAAGGCTTTCAAGGTTGGCTTGGCAAAGATTATGTATGCCCCCACAACCAATATATGCATATTAGACATGCAATACTATAATACTCCCCATTCCCAGTCTTTTACTAGAGCTATTGCTAGCTCTGTGTTGGTCCAACTATCTCTCTCTACTGCACGTGTCCCTTCCTTGTTCTTTCAAGCATTAAATATGTACCACATGACAGAATAGGGCACCTTGCACAGTCCTCTGAGTCCACACTTGACAACCAATTTTAACTCAGGAGCAATGACATGTCTGAAGGCAGAATGTAAGCATTTCCAATTACTTATGCTACACCTACATAATTCAAAATGTCTATGGGACAGTATTAATGACTTCCAGTATGCTATTCTATATATATTGATACAAGATGAAAAAGCCATTCTTCATCTTCCCTCCTTTTTCCCTGCAGTATCACTGATAGGCTTCATCCAGTAGAATTGCTCTGGTTTATTTGTATATAACAGCGGTTTTAAGCAGGCTTAGCAAGAACAGTCACTCCCCTCTCCCTACTCCCACAAAATAAATAAAAAAGCTAAATAAATAAATAGAATATCCAATTTAAGGGACCTTTAAACTGGATGTGTACAGTTTACATTACCCAATAAAAGGTTTGGCATTGTGCTAAAGTTTACAATAAAATAAATAATCATCACCCTCATTTTGCTGAAATATTGCATAATGGTGGCTACAAGATGAAATTTGCTTCTGAATTTGCTAGAAAATGACAAGACTCTGGAGATTTTTTTTTAAATACAAGAATATTGGGGGAAATTAACAGCAAATCCTAGACATGTTCAGCTGGAGACACAAACAGTTAATGAACAGTTTGACAGAGAGGGAGGGAAATGTATTTCTTAGCTAGGTTGTGTGCAGAAAACAATGTTTTGTTAAGCAAGTATATTTTACATTGTGTCCAGAAAATAAATTTTCTTTCTACAAATAAACACAATTGAATTGATAAAATCTGAATATCTAAAGGACCTTTAAAAAAAAAAAAGAGGCATCTAATGACATACTGTAGAATACATAATAATAATGGCACTTTGGCAATACTATGGTGGATTATGTCTTGGGCGTACTTAGAGGAAGTGGCTAATTGTGTACAATATATTACCATAATGCATAGCTACACAATTTTTGAAACATAATGAAGTACTAGTACAGCATCTTAACATTTATCACAGTTCCTCTCACACACACAAAAAAGAATGACTATACTGTATACGTTTTTCTTTTCTGCATATGCAGACCAAACAGAGAATTTGCATCCATCTTTGTCAAACCAGTGAAACACTAAGTCAGGTTTTCCAATAAAACAGAAAACATATTAAATAATAATACTACTCCAGATTCTGAATTTACAGTTAAAGCTGTTGAGAAAAATTACTTTAAAAGTCATATTCATCCCTTTTCAGGGGGTGTATCAGAGGGAAGAGAGATATTTTAGCTGTGACTTTTTTTTAAGTCTCTTTATTAAACCACATTTTGCAATGTATTGTATGTAATTTAAAAATTAGTGCAGCTGCATGGACTAGTGGATGGAACACTGGACTAAAGAGCCAAAAACTCAAATTCTAATCCCAGGTCTGATACTGATTTTCTGTGCGGCTTTGATCAAACTACTGAACTTCTAAGTTTCCCTATCTGTAAAATTAGGATAATAATACTTGTAACACCTATCTACATCACAGAGGGAGTTGTGCAGTGATTTGAGAATTAGGAGATATATAAGTGCTATGTATTAGTGGCAGAATTAATATGTTAACTATATTACTTAAATATCAGAAATGTCTTTGTCAAAAGAACTAGGTATCTCTAAACATAAAAGTTCTCTTACTATAAATACATCTTCCTAACCATGTCCAGATGCCATCATATTATTATTTACATCAGCAAGATATTTGAAGTCAGGTTTTTGGTTTGATATTTTTTATTTGTCTATTCATTCAAGTCATGTTTCTATCTTTAACCTTTTTTGATACTAAGCTCAGTATTACATTAGAGATAGCAGCAGCAATACACAGCCATTTCAGGTTACAAAAATACTAACCATAATAACCAGAGCAAGGTCATTCAGAATTAAAGCATACACAAAAACTACCATAAACTCTGTCCTGTTGTTTCTAGACATTGCAGCATATATGATCAGAGAACCCAGCAATGCTGGCAGATGTAACCTGCTGTACTCACTGTTGTTCCACAGAGACTGCAATTCTTTATTTCAAGTAGTGCACAAATTAGTTAAAACTAACTAATTAACCCATTAGTGACAAAAAAAATAAAAAAAAATATTAGTGAGGACAGAGCTTGTGTAAGGGTGACGTGCCCATTCACAAAAATGTCTTGATGTATTGGGCTTAAAAACTAATCATAGCATTATCTTAAAGTGGCACCATAAAATTAAAAATCAGATTTTAAAAAAAAAACTATGATTGTTATAAAATAACATTTAAAAATATGGTAATTGAAAAAGATCACAGAGGGGAAAAATCTCTGTTTTCAGTTTGGTTACTTTGCACAATTGACACCTCTGTATACAGTAACTGTCGCCATTTCCACTATATTGTCAGCCAGCTTTGTCTTCCATTTGTGCTCCTCCCATGCACATACCTAGCAAGAAGGGAGACAACTGTACCAAAAAGAAATAACTCTAAACCATAAAAACTGGCAGAGGTATTTAAGGGCAGATGTAGGCCCTGAAACTACTTGAGTGATTTGTATTCCAATCCTAGAAGTCCCTTCCCTGAACTATATGAGTGTTTGCAATTTAAACAAGAGTTAACAGAAGATTTTTTGGATTTGACTGATTAGATATTTTAGCATATTTAGCCATTCCCTGAGGATGCATGATGCATTTCTAGAACACCAGCACCTGTACAATACTCACAGCGTGTACCTCAGTTCTTTGCATTCCATTCAAGCTTTCTGTCAGGTTTCCCAAGGAAAACTTGGTGGTCTGTATGCATGAAAAGCAGATGGTATTCAAGGGAATAACTGTCCCTTTCCATAGCCTAGAGACCAAATTGTGCCCTTGCTTTTCTTTGAGTTTTGGGTGGTAGTATGGGGACTTGACCTGCATTACCATAGCAGAGGTGACATGAAATATTTCATTCGACAAGGCAGATGCTTTATGAGATGCTGAGGGAGCACTGTGTGCAGCAGCACTAACATCCCTAATTAAAATGTGTACTGTTCCATCCTCCTGTGCCTAACATCTTGGTCCTAGCAAGCACAAGGGACAAAGTATCTTGTCAGGCACCCTATGCTGCTGTCCATGCCCATTTGGCTTAGGAGTTCTCTCCAGGAAAAAATGTCCAGTGCTCAAGCCTCATGGATATATATCATGGCTTTCTCCAAAACAAGTATGCTACCAGCGGGGGTTAAAAGAGGGGAAAATCATTCTCCCTTTGTAGTACACTTCAGGAGCAGCCATTATTTAGCTCTACACCAGCATTACAATTAGCACAGTACTCTTTGGTTACCATAAGCATTGCCTGTTTTTTTCGTTCAAATTTTGTTTTCATAGATTTTCTTGGGATATTTCCAAGATGTAGTTGATATGAAGTTTATCAAAATTTAAATAAGCAACAGTGTGAAATGGAAAAAAAAAACAAACTCTGATGCAATCCATCTCACTCTCTCATTTCACCTCACCAAGAACTGGACTGAGCACTGGACTGGGACTCAGGAGATCTGGGTTCTGTTTCCCACTCTGGCATTGACCTACTGGGCATATTACTTCTCCTCTATTTGCTTCAGTTTCCCCATATTTGAAATGGAGATAATGATTCTGACCTCCATTGTAAAGTTCTATGAGATCTACTGATGAAAAGTGCTAGATATGAGCTTGGTATTATTATATGAACTTGATTCAATCTAAGAACTAACTGCTTGCATTCTTTCCCCAAGAAATTAGCTCAATTACTATTACTGGGTTTCCCATGCTCTTAAGAGAAATACTTTTAAAGATTTTTAAAAAGAAACCGAAACAACTTACTTTAAAATAAATGTATCATCACCAAAAGAAGACCTATCCTAAGTATGGTTCTCTAGTGCTGACACTATTATATACATCATTATAGAAAGCTAACAGTTCTGGAATTTTTAGCTTGTGATTGCTTTTTAGTGTAAATTACTTGATTAGGTATCCATCCAATTGAAATCTATTAAAAAGCAATACAATCTTTGAAGGAAAATGTTGATTATCCTTTCCAATGGAAGTTGTGGTAAAGATCTTGAAAGCAGTACTCAAAACATAATGTAATCCTGCATCTGTACAGCTTTGAAAATATTTTCTGTATGAGAAAGTGAAACACATGGTTTAGTTTGCAGTACATTTATGTATCAAACACATGACGGATCTGCACAGCTACCAGATTAGTGTCTAAATGATTTCTTTTTACATGTCATCTAATGATTCAGTAGCATTACGGAACGTGAGCCTAACGAAACAAATTTAGATGGAAAAGTATCCTGAGTTTTATGATAAACATGCAGTGGTTATATTTCTAAATGGCTTACAGTTGCTGTGTGTGGATCTAGGTTAGGTGACTGACACACTAAGAAACACACGAACAATCATATATCACACTCTTAACAATACATTCAGATCTCAAGGGAACCTATATGTGAGGAATCATGATTTTAGGCTGCCACTACAAACAACACTTAAGAGACAACTTAAGTTATGAATATTATTTAAACAAGTCTGTTGAAATTAGTATACAATAAAAATGGACTAAATCTTACTACATCTACAAGAACTTAAGAGTTCACACATATTGGGCCTGATCCTGCAGACATTAACACATTAGTAACTTTACACTGGGACTAATCCCATGTGAGTACAATTACAAAAATAAGTATTTGGTAGGATCAGGTCCATAGGATGTACATACTGTATTTTATAAAACAATAATCTTGGACTCTTTTCACAAAGTCCATATCTTTGTTCTTGTTACAGATCAATATTAACCTTTTAAAATATTGTTTTGTTCTGCAGATTTCACATACTACAGTTTAGTGGGAACAAAGGCAAGGCAAAAAAGAAATAATGAAACAAAACAGAAAATGCTCTCCCTGGAAATTTACAGATTTCAAATCAAACTTCTATAACCTAAGATGGTTGAGTAGCTGTCCATTTTATCTTAATTGTTTTTTCAACTAAAATCAATGCAATATTAGCTGAACCACAGATTCCTACCAATTGTGGATTCACGTTTTTAAGTGATTGCCTAACAAGAATAAAGTATGTCAAGTATAAGAATTTACAGTGTTTAGGCATCTGTTTTCTTATACTAAATAACTCACAAGTAATGCATATAACATTTGTAAAGTTTATTACAATTTTTAATTTTTATTACATTCTGCCAAAATGACCGCCCTGCACTGAAAGCAGGGGAGCCATTGTCCAGGCTTGCCGGAAGAAGACAGTAGTGCTTTATAGCGGGAGCCAGGGGGGACAAGGTCAGAAACTGCTGAGAAAAGGTGGTGCTGGTCAGCTTTGCAGGACTGACTCACCCCCTTGGAAAGTAAGGATGGAAGGCTTTAAAGGTCACAGGCAGCTCTAGCTTTTTTGCCACTCCAAGCATGGTAGGCGGGCTGCCTTCGGTGGCGCGCCTTTAGGAGGTCCCCGGTCCCATGGATTAGACAGCACGCCTGCGGGAGGTCCACCGGTCCTGCGGCTTCAGTGATGCCAAATCCGCAGGACCGGTGGACCTCCCGCGGAAGCGCCATCGAAGGCAGCCTGCCTGCCACCCTCGCAGGGACCGGCAGTGAGCCACCCCAGGCACGTGCTTGGAGCACTGGTGCCTGGAGCCGCCGCTGTTAAAGGTAGAAGCTCTGGCATTGGAAACCCCTTTCTCCACGCATCAGGCAAGGCAGCACCCACCCTCCCTCCCCTTGAGGTGTAATTATTAAGTGGGCTTGAACCTGCTGTGGGCATTGTGCTAGCTGCTCCTTTTTAGGGGGGGTGGGAAGGAATTTTTTCCTACACCACCACATTGGCTTCGGTGGAGTGGGGGGTTTTCGCCTTCCCCACAGCGGGTGTTAGGGAAGAACCTATTATGGTGAGCACAAAAGTGTGGTAGGCTATATGTTGCAACATATTTGGTAAGTGTGGGCAGGGCCGCCCGGAGTACATGGGGGGGGCAAGTCGGGCAATTTGCCTCAGGCCCCGGATCCCACAGGGGCCCCCACAAGAATATAGTATTCTATAGGATTGCAACTTTTTTTTTTTTTTTAATTATTTTAAATTGCTTTGCTCCAGGCCCTCTCAATTCTCTGGGCAGCCCTGAGCGTGGGGCAGATCTCCAGTGCAGGTACTCCATAGGGAAGGCATCCAGTGACCAGACAAATGGCTTAGTAAAGAACTTAAAAAGGTGGTGCTAGTTAAAGGAACGGAACGGCGGGTTTGGGGCTCCTGTGACTGGAACAGCAGGGAGCCAACCCCACTTTCTTATAGCCCACCTTACCCCTACTACGAGAGGAGGTGGATGGTAAGGTCCTGGCAATCGATTTGCTGGAGGGACCGGACAGAAAAAGAGGGGTAACTAGTGGAACCCCACCCCCTAGGTAATTACAAAATAAACAGGGTTTACCTGCAGTGCACACTTTTTATCTGCTGGATAATCCCAGAGATCTAATAATAAAGCTGCAGCCTGATTAAATCCATATCAAGTGTTGCCTGTCCTTCTTTCGCTATAGCTGGAACAACTTCTCAACCTCACCAGTCATTTACTGTTTTTATATAAAAGCAGCATACTTAACTTTAAGTTGCTAATCAGGCTCTAGTGACCAGAGTATTTTCATGTCAGTTACACTTAAATCACAAAGAATTATAGCAGCCCACAGAAAAAGTCATCTTTATTCAGCAAGTCACCTAAAAATATGTAGTTTTACTGTAGCATTCACTATAAAATAAAGATAAGCCACAAAATGCATAATATGGGTGCTATTTTTATACCAACTATGTTCCTAACCATTTAGCTGCACATCAGCTTTCTCATTGGATATGCAGATCAAAGGTTCTTCAGCAATAAAGGCAGGGCACAGGGAAGAGGAACGTTCATATTAGAATTTAACTACGATGTAACTTAAGTGTTATTGATCTGGTAAGCCCCTTGTGCAAAAACTGTCATAGATCAATACAATAGGAATGCTAGCAAAAATACAAGCACATCTACTGTGTCCTCCCCTCTTTCTGCCCAAAACTGTGCATGCAAACAGTATAACTGTGAACCTAACAAACTACATGCATGCACTGTGGACATCATTATTCAACAAAATAATTTATATAGTGGTATAAAATGTAAACTGTGCTTTATGAAACAAAAAATATAGAGTTGAGCCAGAGTAAGAGTTCAGATATGAAATTTGGTATGAATTCTGAAACATCAAAAAGTCAGGAGAACCTAGATCTCAGAGGCCATGACTACATGGCTGCAGATATTATTTTTTTAATATCAGATCTACTGCATTGGTACATCTGCAAATTCAAATAAGTAAGAGTTCTCTATCGAAGAGTTATAGGGACCTTTAATTTCCATAACAAGGCACTTCATTGTACAGTTACACTCATATTTGCAACAATTCTGAAGTACTTAAACTATTAATACAAAATTAAGTTGCAAAGCCAAATAATATTTTACAAATGATGTTTCAGATGTCTTCACCATTAGCCAGAGTTACCACCCTGGAGCACTGACCAAAATAATATTTTTAAAAGATTACACTGCACTTCCTTTCAATTTACTCTAAAAATGCTACCGAACTTCAATTCTAAACAAACTGCAGTTAACTACATTGTTTTAGTGTTAGGCTCCATAACTTCTTTTCAGGGTTCTAAACTCAAAATGTTTCCCCACTTTGTAACCATGTGCTTTGGATTGCAACTGTGTGCTTCAGCTTTTTGCTGAAACTAACACTTCTACTACTGTGAATGCTATTTAATCTGTATAACATTGCTGAAAATCATTGTAACACAATAACATTTCGACTAAAAGGGTGATATAATACCTGCAAAGTCAAAGAAGATGGAGCTCACTGTATCATAAGCAATGGACATGGAGTTAAAGGGCCAGTGTCCCCTGGAGGGACTGTTATTGACCAGACAGCAGGAAAACAGGGAATGTGCTTAAACGTAGTAAAGTTCCATTTGTTCAATTTAGCCTGCATTCAGATTCATAGATTCCAAGACTAGAAGGGACCATTGTGATGATCTAGACTGATCTGTATAACACAGGCCATTGAATTGCCCCAAAATAATTCCTAGATGAGATCTATTAGAAAACAAAACCATCCAATCTTGATTTAAAAGTTGTCAGTGATGGAGAATTGACCACAAGCCTCAGTAAATTCTTCCAATGGCTCATTACTCTTACTGTTAAAATTTTACATCTTAGTTCCAATCTGAATGTGTCTAGCTTCAAATTCAAAGAATCACAGTAACGTAGAGCAGGAAGGCACTTCAAGAGGTCATCAAGTCCTCCCTCCTCACTTAAGTGGGACCAAATAAACCTAGCCCATCCCTGACAGTTGTTTGTCCAACCTGTTCTTAAAAACCTCCAATAGTGGAGATTCCACAATCTCCCTTAGAAGCATAATCCAGACCTAACTTCCCTTATAGTTAGAAAGTTTTTTCCTAATAGCTAATCTAAATCTCCCTTGCTGAAGATTAAACCCATTACTTCTTGTTCTACCTTGAGTGGACATGGAGAACAACAGCTCACAAGTCTCTTTATAACCGCCCTGAAAACATTTGAAGACTGCTGCCCCACAGGTTCTTTTCTCAAGACTAAACTTGTCCATTTTCTAAACCTTTTCTCATATGTCGAATTTTCTAAACCTTTTATCATTTTTGTTGTTCTCCTTTGGACTCTCTCCAACTTATCCACACCTTTCCTAAAGTACAGGACCCAGAATTGGACACAGTACTCCATCGGAGACCAGTGCCTTGAAGAGCAAGACTATTACCTCCTCTGTCTTACATATGACACTGCTGTTAATACAACCGAGAATATTACCCCTTTTTGCAACTGCACAACATTGTTGAGTCTCATTTAATTTGTGATCCACTATGACCCACTCATCCTCTTTAGCAGTATTACCACCTGGCCAGTTATTCCCCATTTTGTAGTTGTGCATTTGATTTTTCCTTTCTAAGTTATTATGCACTTCTCTTTATTGAGTTTCATCCTGTTGATTTCAGACCAATTCTCTAATTTGTCAGACTCATTCTCAATTCTAATCTGTCGCAACCCTAAAGTGCACACTTAAACACGGCTTCTTTATGGCCAATTGTCAGTCCATAGCCATTTTGTTTTAGTAAAAGGACAAGGCGGTCTCTCTTTTGGATCAGATTCTTGTTCCTTAAAGGAAAGCCCCAAGGTGTCGTGTGCATAACCCTAGCATGCCGAGTGCACCCTGTGAGCTGTATACAGAGATGTAAGCATGTCTCAAACAAAGTAGCAGCATGCTTGCCAAGTACAGCTTCTGCTGACGTTGAAGTCT
This sequence comes from Chelonoidis abingdonii, assembly GCF_003597395.2. Taxonomy (NCBI): domain Eukaryota; kingdom Metazoa; phylum Chordata; order Testudines; family Testudinidae; genus Chelonoidis; species Chelonoidis abingdonii. The sequence continues at coordinate 28,247,162 of NC_133777.1, forward strand.
CCTGCCCGGAACCTGGAAGGCGAAGGAGCTAGGGGCCCAATCTGGTATCAATACACGTAAAAGGGAACCAATCTGAGACTGACACGAGTAAAAGCCCCCAGACAAAACTATGTCTCATGCCAGAATCGGAAGGAGCTCCCGCGTGTCAGCTGAAAGGTCTGATCACCCTTTTAGCCAGGGAACATCCTCCGGATTTTGCCGGCTCGGGTTGTGTCGTATTAAACAAGACCACCTCCCCTAATTCACTATGCAATCGGTGTTTATGCTGCTGGTCAACTGTTTCTGGAGTGTGGTATGTATTTTGTAATTTCTGCAAATATTTCTGCTCTTGCCTAACTCCTCCCCCATCTCTACCCCCTCTTCTGTTTCTTGCGTTTACTTCATTCTGTGTATAAGAAAAGCGATTGGTTTGTTTTTTTTCCTTTTTTCTCTTCTGTAGTTTATCTTTTTGCCTTGCTTCTTCTTTTTATGTGAAGCAGTGTAGATAAGAGTTAACACGTTGCTCTCCCTAGCCAAAGTGTAATCTATTCCCGTTGTTAAAATAAACACAGCCATTTGGCTTTAAATCCAACTCTGTCGTGTCCTGCTGTTCCTCTCCCCTTAAATAGCCACTCGGACCTTACGTGTCGCAGACATAATCCTGTCCTTCAAACTGCTTGTAATCCCTCCCAATTTGGTGTCAAACACTTCCAGCCACTGGATCACGTTATACCTTACTCCACTAGGCTGAAGAGCCCATCACCAAATATTTGTTCCCCATGTAAGTACTTACTGACTGTAATCAAGTCAACCCTTAACCTTCTCTTTGTTAAGGTAAATAGATGGGGCTCCTTGAGTATATCATTATAAGGAAATTTTCTAATCCTTTAGTCAGTCTCGTGGCTCTTATCTGAACTCTCTTCAATTTCTCAATATCCAGTGGACACTAAAACTGGACACAATATTCCAGCAGCTGTTGCATCAGTGCCAAATAAAGAGGTAAAACAACCTCTCTATTGCTATTTAAGATCCCTATTAATGCATCCAAGGATTGCATCAGCCCTTTTGCCAATAGCATCTCACAGGAAGCTAATGTTCTGCTGATTAACCACCACAACTCCCAGTTTTTTCTCCATTGTCACCACTTCCTTTGATGTAGTCCCTCATCTTCTAAGTAAGGCTCCACTCTTTGGAAATGAAACATGGTGGCAGTGTCTGAGCTGGAAGTTCTCTGAAGCAAAGCAACTGGCAGTGAGAGCCATAGAATTTGGTCTGAAGGCCACCAGAGCCCTGGATTTTGCAGACACAAACCTAGTCCAGTGAAAGCTAGGGCTGTAAACAGACCTCACCATGCAGGAGGATAACAACAGCAGGAACGTTTTACCTGATTGTGGAACATGAAAGAGAGATCTGCACCACTTTGAAACTCACCCATTTTCTCAAGCCACACAGCATTTTTAGGAGCCATGGGGACCTATTTCCTTCCAAAGCAGAATGAAACTATGGAGCAATACAGGTTTTTCACTACGGGCCAATCTGAAGGAGAGGAGATAGACCCCTATACTACTGCCGTACACAAACAGCCTGCTATATGCAATTTTGGGGACTGACAGGCTCCCTGATTTGGGACAGGATAGTCTGCAGCACTTGAGATCATCACCTGCAGATGTGACCACTCCAGGAAGGTGACCTCAGGTTAGACAGATGCTTAAACATGGCATTTGCAGCAGAAGTCTTAAGAGAAAGGTGAAAGCTCTAGAAGTGCAGCGTCCCCAGAAATACATGCAGACAGACAACAGAGAAGGAGATCAGGTGGCCAGCGTTCCATACCCATATTGAGATGCATTTACTGTGGGAGATAGCATGCGCAGAAAGAGATTTGCCCCTCACTAGGACAAGAAATGTGGAAGATAAACCACTCCGGACAGTGTATGCAAAAGCAGAAGGCAGTCTCAGAAAGATTCAGACTTCAGTCAGAAGGGAAGAGCACATCAAACAACTGACATCATAACTCTCTCCTTTGGTCTGAGAGCATATCAGGTTCAGCCAGGAGTGGCACCAGGGTTTTTGGCACCCTAGGCAGGGGTCCTTCCGCACTCCCGGTCAATGGCAATTCTGCGGCGGGGAGTGGGGGCTTCTGCGCTCCTGGTCTTCAGGGCACTTCAGCGGCGGGTCCCGGAGTGAGTGAAGGACCCGCCGCAGAATTGCCGCCGAAGACCTGGCGCGCAGAAGGACCCCCCGCCGCCGAATTGCCGCCGAGGGCCGCAAAATGCCACCCTCCCAAATCCCAGTGCCCTAGGTGATCCCCTAGGTCGCCTAAATGGAAGCGCCGGCCCTGGGTTGATGCTCTTGGGACAGGAAAGCAACAAGTGATAATACCAATCTTCATGCATGCAACAATGTTAATAGGGAAACACCCTATACCCTTTCAGGTGGACAGCAGGGCCTGCTGCAATGTACTCCAACATACCCATTACAAAGAGCAGACACAATCTAATAACATACTACCAGAGGATAATGCAGCCAGCAGGAAAATGTGGCCTCATAGTAATTAAACAGAACATTAATAAACAGTACCAATGGAAGTTTGTGGTGGTGGATGGTAAGCACTACAGATCCCCTCTGGGAGAATACAAGCCACGGACTTGATCAGGCAGCAAAATCAGCATTTTACAGCTGCAGTGGAAGAAGCAAAAGGAAATGTCCCGTGGACAATGGAGCCAATTTTAAAAGCATATGGGGATGTTTTCAAAGGTGATGGGTACCTTGAAGGAAAGCTGCACCTGGAAGTAGATTGCAAAGTGGAATCTGTGTATTTACCACCAAGGTAAATTCCAGTAGCACTATGTAATCCAGTATACCAGGAGTGCGAAAGTCAGAAAAGCAAGGGTGTCATAGCACCTGTGTAGGCAAATGTAAGCAGCATCGTGGTGATAAAGAAGCCATCTGACAAATTAAGCATCTACTGTCATAAACAGATAGTAGGAGTTAGTAGAACAAAAGTGCTATATATCTCTTTTGACTGTAAAGGGTTAACAAGTTTAGTAAACCTGGCTGTCACCTGACCAGAGGACCAATCAGGGGACAGGATACTTTCCAATCTTGAGGGAGGGAAGTTTCTGTGTGTGCTGTTAGTTTTTGGTTGTTGCTCTCTCTGGGTTCTGAGAGTGACCAGGTTTCTCTCCAATGTTTCCAATACACGCTCTTATCAGTTCAAAATAGTGAGTACTAGGTAGATAAGGTGAGTTAGGCTTATGTTTGTTTTCTTTATTTGCAAATGTGCATTTGGCTGGAAGGAATTTCAAAATTTGGTATTTTGCTGAAATGGATTTTAATTGTACTTGAATACTTAGGCTGGAGGGTATTCCCAGTGCCTATAGCTAAAAAACCCTGTACCTAATCCATCTTAAATTTCAAGAAATAATTTTTACTGTTTTTCTCTCTTTAATTAAAAGTTTCTTGTTTAAGAACCTGATGTTTTTTTATTCTGGTGAGACCCCAGGGGACTGGGCCTGGATTCACCAGGGACTTGGTGGGAGAAGGAGGGAAGGGGGCGAGAGAGACTAATTTTCTCTTTGTGTTAGGATTACTGTCTCTCTCAGGGAGAGTCGGGAGGGGGAGAGAAGAAGGAGGGGGGAAGGTGCATTTTCCTCTCTGTTTAAGATCAAGGAAGTTTTGAATCACAGTGATCTTCCAGGGTAACCCAGGGAGGGGAAGCCTGGGAGAGGCAACGGTGAGGGAAAGGGTTTACTTTCCTTGTGTTAAGATCCAGAGGGTCTGGGTCTTGGGGGGTCCCCGGGGCAAGGTTTTGGGGGGACCAGAGTGTACCAGGCACTTTGGTTGGTGGCAGCGCTACAGGTTCTAAGCTGGTAATTAAGCTAGAGAAATTCATGCTGGTACCCCATCTTTTGGACGCTAAGGTTCAGAGTGGGGAATTGTACCATGACATCTACAAAGACCCAAAGCAACTGAACCAGACACTGAAAAGATGTCACTATCCTTTGTCCACAATTGATGACATCTTGACAGTATTGTTTCTATGGAATTTGTTTTGTTTCTGAATATGTTGCAGTGACATAAAATGGAATATTTCTATCAAAAGGTACCAGGTGTCATCCAAGTTCCAATATTCTTCCTTCATCACCAGATAAATACACCAATGTATCTACCATATTTTGCATCAGATTTTCAAAGCAAAGCAAGCACAACTGCACAAAATGCTCCCCCCGCCCCTGCAATCAATGTAGGAGTAATCTTGAAAAGACAGCTGCAGAAGTACACAGTGCCTGGGGGTGGACGTATGCAAGAGAATATGCAGGAAGGGAGTCCTTGGGCACATCTCCTTCCCCTTGGCTGGGGATGGGGAAATGACCTCTTCCTCACCTATTTAACACCTCACCCCACACACCCCATGCTTCTAAAAAGTCTCTTGCTTCAGTCCTAGCTACCCTGCCCTCCGTTCCCTGAATTGCAGTGCTGGTGCTGTGTTCTCTAGGATGCTGCAGGTCCGACTGAGTGCCTGTTTGTGGCAAGAGATCTGGGTTTTTTTGTTTCCACTTTCCTTGTACTATAAGGAAGGCACGGTTCAGTTATACCAGTAAAACATAAAAAAAAATTCCTATTAGGAAAAGTAAGACTGTTTCACTTGTTGTAGGTTGCAGTGTCTGACGTGGATAAGGATAAACGGGACCAACTCACAGTGGTAAATGAGACCTGGGATTTCACTGGCATTCTTCTTGCCAGTGGGAAAAGAGGGAGACTCCTGGGAACCTTTCCACCCTCAAACACACAGGGGTGGGGAGGATTCAGAGGTGAGCTGAATTCTAGAGGTGGGCCTCAGACAGTCTACCCCAAGTTACTGGTTGTATGGTACGAGTCTGGAATGCTGCCCTGGACCCTGGTAAATGCCTAGCATGTGAGAGCTGCGATGGGTGCATGGTGCCCTTCCCGAATGTTAAATAAATAAAGTTGCGACCCAACATGAGTCTGTCATTCACTTACCTGCGTGTCTTGATCATGTTTGTGCACACCAGATTTACATACACATACAAATACTCAATCTGCATGTTCAAATCAAGTATTTCCATGCATATTTGGACAGTTAAATCCCTCATCAATCACATACAAGAATTAATACATCATTTCTGAATGCTTTCTCTGATGGAAAAGTTCTATGGAATTTAATGGGGATGAAAACAATAGGATCCTACATAAATTGACCCGTTTCATTCAGTAGAAAATAGTTCATTTCTATAGGCTTTTGAGTCATCCCGTGGAGTTCTGCAGTAAAGATGTAATTCTCTACTAAATTGTATAAAATCATTACCCACATACAGGGAGGAAGGGTTTTTTATTACATTTCATAGGACTTTATAAGGATTTACATGCAATAGTTAGACACATGCAAGTGTGCAATATACATGCACTTTCATTCAACTAACACTGATAACACCTAAATTCTCTATTTTCTTACATTGTACTGAGGGTGAACAAATAGAAGCTCTGACTTGAATATACCATCTTTGAGACTAATTATATGTAAAATATTAGCACAGGTATTGTGATTTCCTTTTACCTGATCTTAATTTTGCTAGTTCAGGAATATGCAATCACCATATGAGTGTCCAGATCTTATAAATGGCTCAGACGAGGGTCAACAGCATGCATAAAGAGGGAATGTTACTGACTGTATAAATTCTTGACTTTAAAGTTCCATTCAGCTACCAAGATAACTATATTCTCATACTTTTAGAAAATTGAGGATATTTGTTACTGTAGTAGGGACAATTATGTCCAGCAAGATTTACCATAAATTAGAGATGAGTTCAAGGAAGCATTAAAATGCACTAGGAAAGACAATAGAGAGACTTTCACTACTTTCAGCACTTGTATTTTTCCAACAGCATACAAATCAGTTCAGTACAATAAGAAAATAATATTTCTAAACAAAATCTGAAACAATAGAAAATGCCTAATTTGTTGTGTAGGTTAGTTACCGAATTATATGTCAGATGATTTGACATGTTTTCACATGAGTTTTAACAATACTTTTTATAACTATATAACTGTTCTCTGTTTATAAATAATACTTAATATTTTAGTTTAGTTAATTATACTACATAGCATCTTTTAGACCAATCCATATATACATTTCCAAATAGGAATATTTAGGATAAAATAGTTTTTATTAATTTTCCCTGTATGTGTTGCAGATGAACTTTTACGGTCCTGCTGTTGCTAAATTTGGCAACTTCTACTGGGTTTTGTACTGATGAAAATGTAAGGGAAACCTACTGTAATATACCATGTGACTCTCTCATTAACATTTCAACAAAATACCTTATGGATTTGTATAAAGTTTTCAGAGATTCATCACTGAATTCAGAATGTTTAAAATGAGAATTTCCTTTGCCTTTACTTCAGCTCTCCCCAGAGACAGTCACTGTAAACAGTTCATAACAAAGCATAATTAAATGCACTGAACAACTAAAATATACATATAATTACCCCAAAAGCTTATATGCTTATATAATTATATATTCTTGTACCAGTTGCAGATTTTTGCATAGACATTATCGTATGACAGAGACACACTAATCGGAGTCAACGTCCCCAAAATTCAGCTAATTAATCTGAAGATATTCAGACAGGATTTACAAGGCTTGGGTTTATATACAGCATAACATATATAGTATAATATTCACGTATCAGGCACAAATGCTAAGAAACCCCAAGCTCTTAAAGTCACAAAACTCTGGAGATTTGTGGTACAAACAAAATCATAAAAAAGAGGCCTATATAAGAATGAGATATTTGTCACTACAATGTGTAACATGCAATTTTGAAAAATACAATATATTAAAAATGAGAAAAAAAGTTACTGGATTTTTGTTTCATCTCCACCCTCTTCCAATTTAGCAATATAAACTGATAGCACAGATTTTTTTTTCTTTTTTAATGAACTCTCTAGTACCTTATGAAGTAACTCATACAATAATGGGGGTGTACAAATAATTATTTAAATTTATGCAAAGCACCAATTAATATCAGGGCAAGGCAACATGTCATTGCTTCAATGTTCTATTATATCATTCAGTACGTACAGGGATATGAATAATGGCATGTTCATACTGCTCTAATTTACTGTAATCTAATCTAAAATATTTTTATCTGATTTTTTCATTGTAAACCTTGATATACACAAAACAGATTTTTGATCTGTTTTGAAATTCTGTAGTCTTTTGTTAAGACAGCAGTTGTTTTTTGTTTTTTGTGTTTAAATAAGCCAAATTTTGAAACACAGATTTTAAAAAAAAATAGTATTCAAAAAGTCTTGCTTTTTTCCTTGGCTTTTCGTTAAAAATTGGGATTGATATAAAATCAGTCTAATAGAATCTAATTTATTTAAAATAAATCAGTATAAATAAAGTCACTGCACATTCATAACATTTGTGTGTGTGGGTGTATGCCTATAATAGGTCTTGTAAATAATTATTACATACACAGAAAAGTTACAAATATCTCCAAGTATACAACAAATAGCATAGATTTTCTAATCTTCAGTGATCTATTTTCCTTTAACTTCAACAAAATAACTAGTGAGTCCATATCAAATATTAATGATGAAATCAAACTAATAGTAGGGGAGCAGTAGTTATCTATTAATTGAATATTGTAATAGTAATAAAATTAATTTTAATAGAAAGGTTCTCTCTCGCTGCATCCCTAATAAAGAATTAACAAAAAAGGAACTTAATATGAAATGCAATCCCCAAATCTTTGCAGGTCTACATATGGAAGGAACACTTCATACATGTGAAAGCTCCCAAGCTGTGCACATACAGAAATGTCTGTAAAATCAGAGAGACAGATTGTGAGCTCTTTGGGGCAGAAATTGTGTCTTTTTTTATGTCTTCTACAGCACAGAGCTTAAAGTTGAGCTTTAAAAAAATTAGTCATATTATTCTAAATAATTTCAAATGTAAGATTCAGGGCATAATGTTAAAGCCAGAAATTTTCAAGTTACGACTGACAGTCTCTCTTTATTAAGACAGGTATTACATCCTCCACCTGCCCAGAAACATGTTATAAAGGGAGTGTGAGCCTTTTCAAAATAAACAAAAATTGCAAGAGAAAACCTCCAGCTTAACACTGATTAGACTACTGGTATGTCACTTAAAAATACAATATTTTTCTTTCTTTGTATCCTCTATTTCAGAATGGATTGCCTAAACTTTATTCTGGTTAAAATCTCCAAGAAGGAGAATACCACCAAATGCTTTCCCATTTATCATGGCATTACAGGCCACAAAATATAAGTTAAGATCTTAATAATTTACATGATTTTCAAATTCCCAAAATACAAAAGCCAAAGGCACCAAATATCTATTAAATTTTGAACCCCCAAATACTAAAATCAAAATGCCATTCCCTTCTGCGTCTTAGATATCTGCTTGTATCTATACTTAAGTTGTGACATGACATAGTTAGACCAATACATTTATGAGAAAAGTAACAGTTTCCATATAATAAGTTATGTCTAACTGAATCCATAGATATGGGCTATATTTTATTACATTTGTCTGCATTTGGGGCAATTTATTCAATAAGGGCCTGACTCTGCCACTCATACTCATAAGGAGTAGTACCTGTACATGAATTCTCTCACTAAAACATATGTGACTACTCATAGAATAAGATAAAATGTGAATACGGGTCACTGAACTGAGCACTAAGTTAACTGCTAGATATCCATTTCAAGATCAATTTTCAAATTAAAATAATTTTTGTTTGGCTGTTTTTTGTTTTAGTACTTGAAAAAATTAAATTTAGTGATGGTAAACTGTGGAGCTTAACAAAAACTTTGCTGGGGCTTACCTGGATTTGTTGGTTGGTTAAGATAAAATGGGAACATTAGGACCTGTTTTTCAGTGTGGCTGAACAACTACAAGTCCTGCTGAGATGAGTTGGAGTTGCTGGTACTCATTGATTCTGAAAATCAGTTATCTGGATGTTAACTACTTTTAGTTTTCATTTTGAAAAACCAAACCTCATGAGATTTTTTTGGTGAAAAAAGAGTTTACCATTTAGGGAGCGGGGCCAAACCAAGATCTTTTATCTGAACCTCTATGATATTGTTTTAATATTTCAGATTAAATGGAACAAAGATCTGAACAAGCCCAGGGTCTGATTTGGGAATTTAAAATCCTGTCTGATAACGTTTTTCAAAACTAAAACTCACCCTCTTCAGCCACCTTCTTTTCAAAATAGGTATATTGTAACTTCAGTATTGAGGCAATTCCAACAGTATTCTCAATGATCAACTAACATCAGAAAATAATACATGTTATTTGTTCTCATCCCAACAGTGTCCTTTAGCTTAAATACCTCTTCTCCTTCCCTGGTGTTAAACTTTCTGATGTATTTATAGAGAGCAATCTTATCCCTTCAAGAATAACTGGAAGTTAGAAGCTGGAAATTAGAAGAAGGTTTCTGCCCATCAGAAGAGTGAAATTCTGGAACCACCTTCTCAGTGGAGCAGCAGGGGCACACAATCTAACTACCTTTAAGATGGAGCTTGATAAATATATGAATGGGATTATATGACAGGGTTGTGGACTGGACTCAATGACCCAAGAAACCCTTTCTAGCCCTCTGGTGCTACTTCTCAGTCATCCTCCACAAGAATTCTAAAATAAGCTGACATGAGAACATATCATGACAGACTGCAGTACTTGGGAGATTTTAAATGCCTAGGACTTCAGACTGTAAAACCACTAATAAATGTAACAGATAAACACTGAATTTCATTATACGTTGGAATTCCTGAGAACAGTACTAGGGTGAACTGACACTCTGCTGGTTGAGATTATTGGGTGACCCCTGGAAATGCACTCTAATAGAAAATAAAACATCTTAAACAAGTGCCTTTTACAAATCCAAATAGCATGATAATGCCTTTCCTTCATTTACCAGTTTACCAGATTTTATGATTTATTAGAGTGAGTGAAAACTCATTCAGTCCCATTCAGAACAAAGCACTGAATAACTGAGATCAGTGAAGACAGTTGCTGTAAGGCATATATACAAGAGGGGCATGTACAGTATTAGTTCCTGCAAAAATGAATAGAACTTATGAAGAGCTGGCAGTATATTTATATAGTACCTACTGGTTTATCATTCTGTACGTTACTGCACACAGAACTAAAGATGGCGCCAAAGGAAAGATATTCCTTTAAACTAAGCGAACTGATGTACTATTGATCCATACACAGACTTTTGTCCCACCAATGCTCCCACTTCAAAGTCCATCTCTCAATTCCATGCAGTATATATATATATATATATATATATATATATATATATATATATATATTTTTTCCTCTGTAGAGTCAGATTTCTTTTTTAAATACTCAACCACCAGCACCGTTTTTTTTTGGTGGGAAATTCTAGCAACTAACAGGTGATTTCTACAAAAATTATCTTCCTTTCCTCACATTACCCAGCTCTCATGCAGTTCTGACCATTGTCTGAGACCCCTGACAGGGCACTAGCCCTTTTCCTTTAATAGCATAAATTTCCTTTCTTCAGAGAATGCTATCAACCATTTTTTACAACATTTTATAATTTATAATTTATAATAAAGGTTCTGCAGTGTAAGCCATAATCTTTACCTTCATACTACATACAGTAACCAGATAGAAAGTGTGAAAAATTGGGACAGGAGTGTGGGGTAAAAGGTGCCAATATAAGATAAAGCCCCAAATATGACAACTGGCCCTATAAAATCAGGACAACTGGTCACCCTAACACTACCTCACATTTTTTAAACTATTCATAACAAGCTCTCTGCATTGTACTCAACCTAACAGCCCCATCTTACTTCAGGAATCTCAGCATGTCATTGGTTCACACGTACAGGGCCTAAACAGGCCCATCTATCAAAATTTGGAGTTTCTCAAAACACAACAGGCCTCTCTGGATTCCTTGATCCTACTTCCCTAAACCAGCTCCTTGACATATTAGCATTTTTTTAAAGTAGTGAACCGACACCACCAATACTTATTTATATTCATGGTAGACTTGGTCAGAATTTCAACATTTGGTGAAACTTGGTCAGCATTTCAAATAAAAAACAACAGCTCCAAACCAGAAAACCAACTGAGCAACAAACAAACTAACCCTGGAAAAATATGCCAATGCAATTTATGATTTGTGTTATTTATTTTTATTTCTTTTTGTTCAAGAGTTTCAACAACGATAATCCAATGTTCTCTCAAAAGTACAGCTCCAATTATGGGACCACCTGTAAACACAAATTTGAAGAGACTTGATGCGCTTCTCTAGATAAGAAAGCTTGGAAGCCATTTGATGGTTTCACATACTGCTAATTTATCCATCACTGTCTTAGTATCAAAAAGATAGTGAGGTATGGCTTAGACAAGTGGAGTAAAGACACTCCTGAAGCCTGTCAGTATGTACCTGTGTATATACCCACACGGCTCTCTGCTCGCCCATGCAGTGCCTTCCCCATCTACAGTGCTATTTTTAGCAGTATAGTATCCTGCAGCACCCTGGCTGCTGAAGCCTTTCTCTGCCACAGAGGGAAACTGTGGCAGTGAGGCAAGGCTGTGATAGAAGGGAGGCAGCAGGAAAAAGCTTCAAGAGTGGGAAGCTGCTGAAGCAATGATATTGCTATTTCATAAATCTTTGTTAATTTTATTTTCAGAAGTTCAAGTTTGAAAATAGGGTCAAAGAACTAAATTTGGGCTCTTGGAATGAGAGATGCATGGCTGGTGGTGAGAGGTATGGCACCTGCAGAGAGTATACTGGGATATTCAGAAACACTTACTACATCTGCCTAATCTGTGCAACTCCTCCTGCCCTCCCCAGCACCAATCTCCTGGCACTCACAGGGTGTTATTTATATTATGGTAGTACGTAGGACATTCAACTGAGACTGGGGTAAAAACAGAGTAAGAGGCAATCCCTGCTCCAAATATCTTATAATCTAACTAAACAAAGACACACTGTCATACTCATTCCACAATTTTATTTCTCATTTTTTGGAAGTTATGAAGGGTTTCAATGCAGCCCTCCAACCTACGTAATCCTTTGATACACTGAACCACATTAGCCATGTTAGCCAATTCCACACTGCAATTAGGGTATGAATGAAAACCATCAAAGTCATGGAAAGTTTCCCATTGGTTTTGGATCAGGACCTAGGGCACAGCATTACTGTAGATGCAGAGCAGGACTTTAAAAAAAAAACTAAGTCATTGGGGATTGTCTGCACATGAAAGTTAATCTGCAACAAGGTAGGGTGTGAATTTAAAATGGATTAACTATTCCTGATTTACCCCATGTATGGACCCTCGATCTAAATAAGTTTAATCCCTGGAATAAGAACATCCACACATGAAGTTCAGGAATAGGCATTCCTGAATAACTCCCCATATAGACAAGCCTCCAGTAGCACAAGTACCATTGAAAGTCAACGGGTTCTTTTAAAAATTTCACTCACACACACTTTGTGTAATGACCCATCTACTCCCAATCTTTATTCAAGCGTAATTTAATGACTCCACGCTGCAAATTAATTCCAATTCTGCACTTTCTCACTGGAGTCTGTTTTTGAAGTTTTTTTGTTGTGACTTTGAGGTCTGTAATTGAGTGACCAGGGAGACTGAAGTGTTCTCCGACTGGTTTTTGAATGTTATAATTCTTGACGTCTGTTTTGTCCATTTATTCTTTTGCGTAGAGATTGTCAGTTTGGCCAACGTACATAGCAGAGGGGCATTGCTGGCACATGATGGCATATATCACATATAAATATCACAAGTAACAATTTTCTTGTGAAGATGCTACACTCAGCAGTGTCACTATCTATTATCTGGACTGTATATTATAAAATAAACTACATGTTTTAACAGAAATGCAGGAAATATTTCACATGAATTACGGATTCAATCTTTTTTTTCATATAAGTACAAAAATGATGGACATTCTCTCTACAAAAAATTAAAAAGCAAAGTGGAGAAGGTATGGCACAAAAATCTTTAAATATGTGTGAACTTGACCAAAGATACAATGTTAAATGTATTAAAAATGCTGATCTTTAAAAATGCTGTCCAAAAGCCATGGACATCCTAATAAAAATGTTAGAACAAATACTACCAAAATTAGACTATTTTCCCAATAATTTGAATGACGAAAGGCTCTGCAACTATGAAACTGTGAGTAAACTTTTTTATTGTTTGCTACTGCTACTAGCTAAGAGAGCACTAAGTCACTTCTAAAAATGACTCTTTGGTGCCTCAGTCAGTCAGATGCTGCAATGCTGAGCAGAGCAGTGAGTAAATATCTTTATATATCTGGGCCTTACTCCTTTAGCTTACACAGCAGAGGACCTGTCATAAACAGATAGTTAAGGGTTAATGTCTCTTTCACCTGTAAAGGGTTAACAAACAGTGAACCTGGAACACCTGACAGGAGGACCAATCAGGAGACAAAATACTTTAAAAATCTCGGTGGAGGGAAGTCTTTGTTTGTGTGTTTTTCTTTGTCTGTTGTTCTCTCTGGGATCTGAGAGTGACCAGAGGTACCTACAGACTCTCTAATTTTCTGTTCAAATAGTAAGTACAAGTAGAAAGGCGGTTTAGTCTTTTTGATGGTTATCTTTATTTGCAAATGTGTATTTTGCTGGAAGGATTTTAATCTGTATGTATGCTGGCGGGAGGATTCTCTCTAGTGTCTATAAGCTGAAAGACCCTGTAACATTTACCATCTTGATTACAGAGACAACTTTTATGTTTTTTCTTTCTTTTATTAAAAGCTTTTCTTTTTTTGTAATCTAATTGATTTTTTGGTTATCTTGTGTAAGACCCCAGGGGAGGGAGTCTGCACTCACCAGGGAATAGGTGGGAGAAAGGAGAGAAGGGCGGATGAAAAACCTGCTTTTTCTCTCTGTGTTAGTCACTGTCTCTCTCTCCAGGAGAGAGGAGGGGGAGGGGGGGGAAAGGTGAATTTCCTCTTTGTTTTAAGATTCAAGGAGTTTGAATCACAATGATATCCTAGTGTACCCAGGGAGGGAAGGATCTGGGAGGAAGAAAGGAGGGAGGGGGAATGATTTATTTCCCTTTGTTGTGAGACTCAAGGGGTTTGGGTCTTGGGGGGTCCCCGGGAAGGTTTTGGGGGGACCAGAGTGTACCAGGCACTCCAAGTCCTGGTTGGTGGCAGCACTACAAGATCTAAACTGGTAATTAAGCTTAGAGGAATTCATGCTGGTACCCCATCTTTTGGACTCTAAGGTTCAGAGTCAGGGTTATACCATGACAGGACCATTCTTTTGAGGCTGAAGATTCAGGATTTGATATCTACCAATGACCCATGCTGGATCAGATCATAAAAGTAAAGCAACATTTCTGGACCTCAGTTGCATTACTATAGACCACTGTGCAGCAGTTCTCATAAGAAAGTCTGCGTAGCTCTACCTGGTTGTCATGGTTGAGAACCACAGGTTTCTGCTGGCTGCTCTCCTTTGTTTCTAACTCTGATCCAGGACATGTAGAAGCCAAGTGGGGCATCAGCCAATAGGAATCTCTGTTGCATAAAAGTAGTAACCACTGTCATCCTTCTTTCCTTCCCCTGCTCACACCAGAGACAGGAACTTCAGTTATCAAAGCTAGCAACAGTTGGTCAAGGAGAATGAAGGGGAGCTCGTGAACAGTAGTTTGGGACTTAGGTGATTGAGATTAATTTGGAGGATTAGCCTGAAGTGGGCAGTGGACAGAGAAAGGGAGCATGAACTGCTGACTGAAGTTGGGAAGACCAGAATGCCACTTGTGGGTGGGAAGAAGGGAACAGCTTTCCCAGGGAAGTGGGAGGAAGTGAAGCCAGGATTGGCAGGAATATGGAGGAGGAACATGTGCTGGTGGAGGGGATGGTGTGAGGAAAAAGAGAAGAATACAACAAGGAATGCAGATCTCCCCATGTTGGAGCAGGAGGACATTGGAAGAGCAGGAATGAGTTATTATTTTGACAACAAATTTGAATTTTCTAATTGTACATTTAGAAATTAACCGAACACTGCAGAATGCCTAGTTTCAGTGGGATGATAAAAATTACAAATACATGTAATATGTTTTAAGAAAACCAAGTAAAATATTAACAACACAGAATCAGGATTTGGGATGTGGAAGTCATTCATGAGAAGATCAGGATCTTGTTAGATGGTACACACTTCAAAAAAGTTTGAAAACCCTTGTACTGCATAACTTCACATTCCAAAAAATGTTAAATGCCACTTACAGAGAGGTGAGTGTAACATATCTGGATTATGAATTATTTTCAAGATATAAAAATGCCACAATTATTTTATTTGTTACACAAATTTTCAGCACCTGTCATTTCATTCCCTAGAACTGCTCTCTGAAATGCCAGGATGCAGGTGTGAATGACAGGTATTAATCTATTTCATGGGATGTTGCATAATGAGTTAAACTGCCATGCAAACATTACATTGTGGCATGTCCACAGATAACATTGTGATGATTTAAAGGTGTCATTTTAGAATGCCATTGTGACACTATGTCCCATATTCTTCCTAGAGATATTCTTATGATATGAACATGGCATAACTAAACTTCATTTTATGCAAGATGGGTCATGTGAGGTATCATTGCAAAGACAATGATCTACTGAATGTGATTATCCTATTTGTATGACTGTATCATTTCTGTATCTGATGCTGGGAATAATGACTATTTAACAATTACAAGTGGGTTTACACCTGGGGAATGCCCACCAGACAGAATGCAATCAGCCTGAATGGGCCATTAGGGAGAAGAGTAGCCCACCTTCCTGAGAAGTTTCCTGCTTCAAACAACCTTTGACGCATGGCTGGTTTGACACTGCAGGGTTATGTGATCATGTAACCTTGTACTGGACTCCCATCTTGGACTACTAGTATTTTTCCACTAATGGGGAGTGGGGAATCAAACTATGAAACAAAGGATAGAATGTGTGGGGTGAGGGGACAGGAGAGGGAAGAGCTGAGCCCAGGCTGGAAAAGGTGTCTGGCCAGTGAAAGAAATGCCTAAAACATTTAGAATGAGAAATTACTACTTTTAACCAGTTTCTTTTGTGTCTTAAGCTTACATTGCAGTTTTTGTTTTATTTGCTGGGTAATCTGCTTTGATCTGTTTGTTATCCCTTACAATACCTTAAAATCTATCTTGCATAGTTAATAAACTTGTTTTTGTTTTCTCTAAAACCAGTTTGTGGAATTCATAACTGGGGGGCAGAAAGCTATGCATATCTCTCTCCACACTGAGGGAGAGGGTGAATTTCATGAGCTTATGCTGTATAGTTCTCTGTGCAGCACAAGACAAAGCAATTTTGCGTTTACATCCCAGATGGGATTTGTACTTGAGGACTGAGCAATTCTCTAGCTGAGTCTTCCCAGGCAGAGCTGATTTCAGTGTGTGTGTCTTTCTGCAGCTGGGTGTGTCCCTACCTGTGTGTGCGCTGGAGAAGGCTGGAGAGCCTGGCTCAGCAGGACAGTGTAAGGGAGACCAGGCTGGTGGAACAGGTGAGCTCAGTGGTACCCCAGTACATCAGGTGGCACCTGGTGGGGGGTAACCTGTCACAACTATCAGGTGCTGTCAATTTAGTTTGCAGTAGTAAGGAGAAATCTAATTAATCTAGTTCTAAATGAATGGAATGGTAACAAGAAATATAACTATAGCAGAATTTCTTAAAAACCAGTATAGCTCTTCAAACACAGCTAGGCATGTCTTTGGCTATCAGTATTTTGAAAAAAAAAGCTGATGTTTTGGGTAAAATGGGAGGAGTAGGACTTAGCTTACAAGTAAGTGAGAGAATTTCCTTTATTCTTGTGAGTCATCACACATCACTAAGCTTTTTTGGTAGTTTATTAAGAACTATGCATTTACAATTATTACAATAATTAAACATGAAACCAGAGCAGAATGATGTTCAGAGCACTATTCTTCTTAAAGATTCTTCATTTTTATTAACACATATTTAGAGAGAAGAGTTGACCATCACATTCACCTTCCTCGGTCAATTGTATTGCTGTGGGTCTAGCGTTCCTGTCATCATCTGCTCTAGCTCCTTTTTATTATGGAGGCAATCTCTCATATGCAAACTCTGTTATGTAGATTTCTCAAAATATCCCTTACAGAGTTTATAGAAACTACAGAGGAAGAAGCCCAGCATCATTCCCTGCGTGTAATATGTCCGTGTCATTACGAGTTTTCCTTTACTTGTCATTCTGAATAACTGTGTTGACAGTGCCTTCTATATTGTGTTGAAATATACAGTGAACATTCACTTAAACAATATTAGATTATTATTGCTACAAATTAATGGAACAGTTTGTATAAAATAATGCTCTTTACACTGAATCGTTGCCTAAAACTTGATTCTAAACCAAATTTTATTGTGAAGGTCAAAAAAAGAAAAACAACTATTCCCTTTTCAATTTGTATTAATTTTTGCACATCTCTACACCTCTCATAAGGCAATAAGCGTAAATATCAATATATCATAACACAACTTGTATCACAAGTTTTCCATACCAAAATCATTTATATAAACTTTAGTTCATAAACCTAATGTTTGAATGCTCTTTCAAACCGAACCTCTGATCCTTTGGAGGGGTGGGTGGGAGTTCACTCAAGGTTAATTATTCAATTGTCTTCTAGTTCTACACTTTTCTCACAGTCTATACACTAGAATCTCAAAGATATCAACAGAAACCAGCGGAAATAGAAGTTTCATTTTATTTAAATCTTCAGTGTGGTTACTTTTGAATAAATTAAAATGCAGAGCAAAACCCTGTATCCCTTTTTTATAAATGCGTTTGAACTACTGGAATCCTCTCTATTAGCTAAACTTATTATGGCATTTATTCAATTCATCATCACCGAAATTCCTAGAGGTCTTGTAACCCTCTGACTCCTGAGTGTGGCTTCAGTAACTATAATCACCCATGCCACATCTGGAATTGCTGTCTCAGGGCTAATCTACACAGTGGGGTAATGCACTTGCTAGGGTATGACTTCTGAAGTGTACCATTATGGTTCACATTAATTGCTCAATGTTGGCTCTGTTGGTGTACACTCAAAGTTCCATAGTGCACTTTAACAGAGTATTATTTCAAAGAGTATTATGTTAAAGTGCACTAGGGTACCTTTAGTGCACATCAACAGGGTCTGCATAGACCAATTAATGTGAAACACAGTGCGCATTAGAAATCACACCCCTGTACTTCACATTGCTGCTTCAGGTAGACAAGCCCTCTAATGCATGAAGTATATTGTATCACCAGTTTTTCCATAATGCAGAAGTGAAAATTACTTCTCTAGGAAAAAAGACAGATTATAAAGAAAATCACTTAGTGAATCCCTTATAAGCCGAACAAGAACAAAAATATTTTTTCTTTATCAAGAGCCATTTAAAACTACATATTAGAGGTATTTTTGAAAATGTTGTTTCATATGTACTTAGGTTAGTCAACTTTTATATCTTTTTTTATGGATTGTGATACAGCAGGGCCAGAGCGCAGCAGGAGAGTGATATAAACCTCCCATCTAAGCCCCAGGATGAGCAGGGCCTTATTCACTGTGGACTGGGGAGAGGTTACTACAGATTAATTAGAGCACCTGGATCCAATTAAGGCCAGGCCAGAGACCTAATTAAAAACCCTGCTTCAGTCAGACAGAAGGAGGGACAGAGAACTGACTGTAGTTTGGAGGAGTACTGTTATTGACCAGAGGATCAGAATAGCAGGAGAAGAGAAACCCTGCCCAAGAGGAAAGAGGTAAGAAGCCCACAAAGCTGAAGGGCCTGGGACCCGGAGTAGAGGGCAGACCTGGGTCTGTTCCCTGGTCCCCTTGTCTCCCCCAGCAGCGAAGCCCAAGAATAGGGGCAAGGGGCAACGCCCTGACCCATAACACTAAGGAAAAGCATAGGACTCACAACAATAGTGTTGGCCATTTGCCACAGGATTCAGAAAAGAAAAAAATGCAGTGAAAAAAAAAGGTAAGAGTGATGGAGTTATTTTTCCATTGATGGGGTCAGCATCACTCCTCTCACCACTACTCATATATTTCTCATCACAAGAAGTCATACATGCTTTGGACAAAATCTGTATTTACCCATGAGATTTGGATAGCCAACATTTCCCTCCAAGAATGCAATGTACTGTGCTTACATAAGGTGGTGGCAGGTGTTGTATACGAACTTAGAGGTGAAATCCTGGCTCCACTGAAGCCAATGGGAATTTTGCAGTTAGCAAGACTTATTTGCCAGGATTTCACGCAAGATATATGATCTGCCACCAAACTGGTAGGCTTCCCTCTTGCCCTCCTGCCAATCTATTAGGCTTCCATCTGCAGAATCCACAGCCGGAAAAGCTAGTATTCTAACTTTTTGCTTGTTCTGTACTCTGAGTCTCAAAAGCCATTAGGGAATATGAATAATAATAGGTCTTCTTCATGGATCAACTGCCTATGTAAGGATCACCCCCCTTCATAAGAGAAAAATGCATTGATTTCCAAATGATGTACTTGCTTATAAAATAATCTCACATGTATATGCAGAATGATGACAGATTTTTTTAAAAGAATTTGCTATGTTATCTTTTCTACTGATACTTGGGGGTTTATGTGGTCAGATACCATTAACATTAAGAACTGCCCAAGCAAATCCCCCATTCAGGCATGGACAAGGTAATATACCTTTAAGAATATTTTATCCTGAAATGATAATGACATATTATAATGCCATCTACAATGAGTATGAGTGACATGCTTTTTAATTTTCAAAAAGGTGCTGAATACCCATCGTCCCTATTGATTTAAACAGGAGCAGCAGATGCTCAGCACCTATAAGATTACACCAGAGAAAACAACTATACTCAATGTGTGTGTGGACAAAGTGAAGACACAGTTATCTGCATACTCTTCTCAGAGGGCTTTCCAAATGAAGATTTCTAATGGTAATTCCATTTCTAGATTAAACTCTATTGATCTTCAACTTGCATGACACTGACCCAGATTCCACAAGCTGCTCCATGCAGACAGAATACCTGGACCAGGGCCGGCTCCAGGCTCCAGCGCACCAAGCAGGTGGTTGGGGCGGCATGCTGCGGGGGGCGCTCTGCCAGTTGCCGGGAGGGCGGCAGGCGGCTACTGTGGACCTCCCGCAGGCGTGCCTGCGGATGCTCCACCAGAGCCGTGGGACCAGCAAACTCTCCACAGGGATGCCTGCGGGAGGTCCACCGGAGCCACGGGACTGGCGAGCAGCAGAGCGCCCCCTGCAGCGTGCCATCAGGCTTGGGGCAGCGAAATGGCTATGTCCGGCCCTGACCTGGACCTGTGCATAGCCCCACTGAAGGGACTGGGGGTTACCTACATGGAACCAACTGCAGAAGAGGGGCCTAACTGATCAAACGTGGGTAGTGTAAATCTTAAAATACTCCTTTTGAACCTTGTGCATGGAAATATGGATACATCTCTCTCATCAATAATTTTGTTAGCCCTAAATTTCTTCTAACTTTGTGTTGTTCAATTAAGTTTAAAATCCAGGTATCTAACTGTTGGCATTGACTGACTTTCCAGATTTTTTACTACTAAAATATCTACTAGAGAGCATGAGGACATTTCCAAACACATTCTGCTTATGTCCACAGGTTCTAAACCATGTCTTCCTGGTATTCTATACAACCATTCTATATAAGAAATCTGTTAAACAATCTGTCACACAAACATAGACAGGAAAGGTACATAATACAATGCTTGAAGGAAAAAAAGTGCAACAGACCGTGAACTTTTAATGAATGAATTTTAACAGTTTGCAATCTGGTAGGCAGTTCACAAGGTTCCTGATGAGAGAGAATGTGTTTTGTTTTATATGTTTTTATATTCTTGGTTTAATTAGTCTGACAAAATGGGAAAGTACATTTTTCATTCCTATAGGAGAAACCCATAAAAGCTCTGCTGATCAGTATGCTGGGCAAGGGCTGTTTACTTTCCAATTCTGCAATAGATGGCAGTGATGTCACGACACTTTTAGTTCTCATTAAAAATCACTTTTTATCATTTATCATTCCATATAGCAATAAACATTCTGGAAGAATGTGTTTTTAATCTAATATTTAAAGCAAATAATGTTGTAGTTTTATCTAACTTTCTCAACTGCTTGAAGCTATAAAGAGTAGAAAACACTTGAAATAGACTTTAAGCTCTCATTAAAACTGTTATATATCTGTAGCCCTTCATTAACGTGAACATGTAAGTCCATAGCATCCGCAAAGCTGAATAAAGCATTTCTGAGCATCAGGTAAATGAGTCCACTGTCTTCCAAACCTTTTATTAAAGAGGATTATGCATGGGTTTTTTTCCTGACAACTATCCATTTGGGTGATGTAGGGAAATCTATAGTGCCAGATAAACATAGGAATTGTCATACTTGTTCAGAGCAGTGCTCTGAGCAGTCCAGTATCCTACCATTTAAAACTAGCTAAATTTTCTTTTACTAATTCTGAAAATTTTACCAAAAACATGAAAAACTCACAAAGAGACTAATAAAAATAAAAATAAATAAAAAGTTAATAGAAAATGATGGTGAACATTTAAAATATAACTATCAACTTTGTAATGAATGTGCAGTTTTTCATTTAGATGAGCAAACTTGACACTGCACAATGTTGTATACAATTCTATAAATAATCAAGTCACTAGTTATGTGAAGTGAAACTCCAGTGTCACCCAGATCTACTTAGACCTGATCTTCCAATCAGATCTATTTGGGCAACCTCCTGGCACCCACAGAGAGGCCTAGTGAAGTCAATCGGGCTTCACCCAGATGCAAGGGTCCTTTTGGACTGGACTATAGATCCATAGCTTTAGACAAGTCTACATCTGAATCAGCACAGGGTACATTACTATGCCTGACTTATTCTGCACCAATACAATCTTCCTCATTTTGAAGACATGACTATTTTTTTATCTTTATGTTCATATACCAGTTTAGATTCCTTTAAAGTTAATGCTAAGAAAATTATTACTTAATAGCTTTCATAGGCATCTGTCAATTCTCTTCTTGTCAGCAGGAACTAAATAGTTTTAGAAGGCTGGTACACAGAATGAAAAAAAGTCTAGCACTGGGAAATATTTATTACCCAGTGGAATTCAGAAATTTCTGAACAACATAATCAGTTGTGAGGTCAGATAGCACAATGACAGGATAGAGAGCAACGGAGAAAAACAAGCTGAGAGAACAGGAGCTGAGTACAGAGGTAGAGATTGTACTACAGGAGTATAAAGGCTAATGTCTATATTTCTTCACAGCACGTGAAATATTAAAATCTTGTACAAATATTTTAAACAACAAATCTAGCTGAAAACTCAAACCTTGCCTTCCATTTTGAGAGTTATTATTTCTAACTGGTAATAGTCTTTATATTGAGATTTGTGCCTAACTGCAGGTGCGTTTCAATGGCACTACTCACATGCTTAAAATTAGCCACATGCTTAAATATCTTGCTGAACCAAGGGCCTTAAAGAATAGGGTATTTCTCTAACCAGCAGAATCCTTCAAACTGAAGACATTGTGGTAAGCATGACCACCGTGTGCAAGTTTATTCACCTACTCATATATTCTACTTTTCATTTCTTGCAATCTTTTCAATGTCATCACCAACTCTATTGCTGTTTTATCATCATCGTGCCTATGTTTGTGTAATAAACTAATAAGGAAAGCCATAACATTGCAAAAACAAAAATGGGGGTCAGAGTGGAAAATGCAAATAAAAAGAAACTCTTTGAAATGGAAAGCATTTTAGAAAATGAAAGCGCTAATCAAATTAGGAAGAGAAAAGAAATGAATATGAAAAAATAAAATAAAAAAATCAATGTTTGGAGTCTATGACCTATATACAATTACACACAGTTATGGGAATGAATTTCTATTACTTCCTGACGTAAATTACCCTTTATTTTCAAATATTAATCCTCCCATATCTCCCAAAACATTTCTAGGTCTTCATTAGATCAGCAGCTCCTCAGAAAAACAATTCTACTTATGCACAGAAACTAATTTTTAATATTGGTCGACTTAGCTATCGCCTTTTCATACATGCTAATAGAATCATCTTGCACACAGTGGCGGTGGAGTAGCATAGTGGCTTAGTCTCAAGGTTAAAAGCTTCTTTGGAGGGTAAAAGATTTTTCTGTTGGAGATCAAGTACTGACTGATGCATGTTTGTTAGGGCTGCAGCTCATTCAACCTGTAAGGCTTTACAGAAGGACTTTGGCTCTGCAAAAGGAACTCAGCAAGGCTTATCTTCCTGCTGGGAAAATAACAGGTTTTACCCCAGGTGTGGACAGTTTGTTTGTTTGTTTGTTTTAATTTGTACAGTGAAGGAAACCTTTTATAGTTATACAGGATAAGCTAATAGATTTTCAAAAACAGTTTTGGGATGAAAAGACAACTTGGCTAATCATTCCCATTGCAGTTGGGGGATGGAAGATACTAGAAAAGTCCCCTCTTGTCTGGAGAGAGTGAGGGCTGCAACTAGACAGCTGCAGGCAAAGAACTATGTTCAGGGCACAGAAAAACAAAGATGAATGCAGAGGAAAACAGAAGAAAAAACATAGTGATGATAAATAGAGCATATGGATGCTATTATCATTGCTGGTTTCCATCTCTCTCATACACAAGTACAGGTGGAAGGTTATTTATTCATAAATTGACATAACTGGCTTGAAAATTTAACCTACTGGTCCATAGGCGCCGACTCCGTGGGTGCTCCGGGGCTGGAACACCCATGGAGAACAACTAGTGGGTGCTGAGCAGCCACCGGCAGCTCCCTGTGGCCCCACCCTGCCCCCTCGCTCACCTCCACCTCCTCCGCAAGCGCGCTGCCACATCCTGCATCTTCTCCCACCCTCCCGGCACTTGTGCCATGAAACAGCAGTTTCAGGGGGCAGGAGGGAGGTGGGGGAATGCGGAGAGCTGGGGATAGAGGCGGGGCTGTGGTGAGGATTTGGAGAAGGGATCCAATAGGGACAGGGAGGGGGAGGAGTTGGGGCGGGGACTTTGGGGAAGGAGTTAGAATGGGGACAGGGCCAAGGGCAGGGAAATGGTGGAGTCGGGGAGGGGGGGCGCAAGCATCTACAACCGCTGGAGAAAGTTAGCA
Organism: Chelonoidis abingdonii; assembly: GCF_003597395.2. Classification (NCBI taxonomy): domain Eukaryota; kingdom Metazoa; phylum Chordata; order Testudines; family Testudinidae; genus Chelonoidis; species Chelonoidis abingdonii. The sequence continues at coordinate 28,271,373 of NC_133777.1, forward strand.
CCTATGTACTGTTCTTCTTACAGGCTAGTGGTTCAATGCCATCAGCAAACACTCTAGGTAATATACCTTGCAAGCCACATACAATTTTTTTTAAGCAGGAATTATTTTGACCCTTGAGACAAAAGATTTTGAGCTAGATTCACAAAGGTATTTAGGTGCCTAAGGTTAAAATGTAGATCTTCAAAACCCTCACTCACCTGCCACCTAACCGTATAGGGTGCCTAAATTCCCTAGGAGCCTATATTTTCACTAATAGAACCCCTATGTAGCAGTGCCTGCTCCCAGCCCCTCTACAAATTCAGTCGGAGACCGCTCCAAAGTACATGCACCAGTCCTCTTTTATTATTCACGCCTATCGCCACCACCTACTATTTACATATCTTACAGACCAACACCCTGGGAGACCGCTAGCTTCTCCTGCCAGCAGGGATCTGGAGTTCCTTGCTCCTCTCTTTCCTGTTTCTCCCCCCTTGCTTCCTCCCACCCAGTTTTAAATAGCAGGCTGGCCACTCAGATCCACAGATGCATTCCCTCAGGTAATTAGGGCATTGCCTCCCTGGCCAGTCCTAACTAATCCCCCTTTTTAAGCAGAGCTGGACTAACAAGGGCCTGGCTTGGATCTCCTATCCAGCATCCTGTTACACCCTATAAATCTGCTGGTGGACATGCGCAAAACAGCCTAAATCTTGACACCCAGCACATAGCTAATACCCAAGCACTGTGACCAGTGGCATTCACGAACTAGGTAATCCCTGGCCTAATCTGGTAGACATGCTCATAGGCCACCTACCAGACCAGGCCCTGCACAGAAGGGAATGCCGATGGTCCTGTTGAAAGTATTCCTATTGGCATTACATAATTCAATATTCCTTGGCTTATAAAGTAAGAATGATTCCACAGCCTAGTTGGTTAGTGCCTCACCTGGAAGAGGGGAGATGCAGGTTCCAGCATCTGCCCCAATGATTATTTAAGTATATTATAAAAAGAGGAAAGACTCCAACAGGATACACTTACACAGACTCACCCCAGTTTACTCACTTGGGAGATCACAGAGTCAGAGAGTTTAATGGCAAAAGGGATCACTAGATCATCACTAGATTTGAGACGTTCTGCTTGTAGGTTTTGCTAGAACTTGAATCTACTTTCATTTTGAGTAGATTCAGTATTGCAGTTGAACATATAATATAGTTTTAGTCCCGGTCATACATGTAACTTTCAACATATGCAGGAAAACCCCAGTCTGGCGTATGTCTGCACTGATAGTCATTCAAACCAGAGACATTAAATGAAAATAAAGACTACCTATATTTGTTGTTTTGAAACCAGAACTTCAGATTTTCCATTTTTATTTTTTTTAAGTATGCCAGCTTTTGTAAGGGTCAATAGTAGAAAAGAGTGAGAGAGAGAGAGACATAATTTCTGGTGCAAAAATCAGGGAACAGTTGACAGATATTGTTTATATCCTGTACTTAATTTACATAAAGTTCAGCATGGCTCTGTGCCACATTGCTGTTGTGCAAGGAATAGACAGTTTTGCTTGTCAAACACAATAAAGTAAATCAGTGTACTATCAATAGGATGTAAAATGACTCTAGTGCTGAAATTGTGTGCTGAGGATCCCGAGAGCTATAATTTACCAAACAAAAAACTTTGAATCTTAAAAGAAAAACAAGCTCTCTTATCACTTTTTTTTTCTGCTTGTAAGAATGCTTAGCTCAGCAGTGTACCAACACTTGGTGAAAAAGTAAACCCCCTTTGGAAGGCTCTATATTATCTGTCTTGGAATGGAAGCAGAGTTTGTAATTCACTGGAAAAAAGAGACATTTTTGATCATTAAATTCCCACCACAAATACTATTTCTGTGCAAATTAAGGAAAGCATACGGGTACTATTTATTTATTTATTTTAGCTATTCAGATGAAATCATCACTACACTGAAAACACTAAAATAAGCTCAAAAGCAGAGAGCATGGAGATGCAAATTTTTGAGGGACTATTTCTTATCTCTATATTATATTTAGCTATCCTGCAATAGACATTGAAGTATGATCCCTCACATCAATCTGATATGAAGGTTAAAATAAAACTCAGATTAACCCTAGATCTTGCCAATATATTTCCACAATTATTGTGTTTTTTTATTTTTTTCTATGCAGATACAGTGTATATCAGTGGTTCTCAAACTTGTTCCCCCACTTCTGCAGGGAAAGCCCCTGGCAGGCCAGACCAGTTTGTGTACCTGCCGCGTTCGCAGGTTTGGCCAATCACGGCTCCTAATGGCCGCAGTTCACTGCTGCAGGCCAATGGGAGCTGCTGGAAGCAGCGTGGGCTGAGGGAAGTACTGGCCATCACTTCCAGCAGCTCCCACTGGCCTGGAACAGTGAACCGCGGCCACTGGGAGCCGCGATTGGCTGAACCTGAGGATGCAGCAGGTACACAAACTGGCCCGGACCATCAGGGGCTTTTCCTGCACAAGCGGCAGAACAAGTTTGGAAACCACTGGTGTATATGATTCTATTTATTTACTTACTGTTATATTCCATCCGTACCAGTGTAATTACAATGACAATATTTAACCACCCACTACCAATTTCCAACAGCATGTTAAAGAAATAGAGCAATATTGAAGCCCATTTCCTTCATTTAGAGGCTTATATATTCTAAGATATTTACAGAGTACCAGTCATATTTGTACAGTAGCGAGAGTGACATGCTGCAAGACAGTTACTTCCATTACTATATGATTGTGAGCTACCATTATTTCCAATGGAACTGATGGTTAAATGTACAGAGACAAATAAATTCCGACAAATATGAAATGTAGCCTTTTCACCTCTGCAAGACTTTCTTCAAATCTTCAGCTAAAAACACAGAGGGAGAGACTCTCTGATTGCAGCTGTCTCTTATGGAAAAGCAGCAGCAAGAAATCCTACCTCAAGGGCACCTGTTAAGTTCACCCTTATTGAAGAGGAATATGAAAGAAAAGTCATATAATATGTGCATACTGCATATAAGAATGCCCATATTGCGTCAGACCAATGGACCATCTAGACCAGTATCCTTATTTCTAATCCCAGATGCTTCCAAGGGAAGGAACAGAACAGGTCAATCACCAAGTGATCCATCCCCTGTTCTCAAGTCCCAATATCTGGCAGTCAGAGCTTACATTACAGATTTAGCCTGTTGCCTTGTATTGGTTGTTGGAGGGCATTTGGTTTTGCTGTGGGTGGGTGGGTGAGTACAGAGGTACCTGGCACTGAGAGGCTAGGATGCCTGGGTCTAATGGAGGATGGAAGATGGTTTGTGGAGTGGGACTGCTGGGTTTTTGAGTTTGTTGCGGGAACTGAGAGCTAATAGTGCTACTGGAGATGGGTGGGCAGTGAGGTGTCCATGGTTGCTGGTTGCCTGGGGGCATATGGACGGGTAAATGAGGCATCTGTGGCTGCTTGGGTGCAGGGAAGGGCATTTGCTGGCAGATGATGATGTGGGGTTCCTGTTGCAACATGCTGAGGGTAGGTTGAAAAGAGCTTGGGCCAATATTGAGTCCTTCATCTGCTGCTGTCACCTCCTCATAGCTACTATGTCCTGGCAGAGATCCAGCAATGGGAGTAGAAGGGAGGCAAAGATGTCACACAGGACCTGCTCAGAAGTTGCCAAAATTACCCTATGCTGCTGGAAGATGAAACTATAGGCAAATGCTATGAGAATCAAGGGGTGTTGCAGGAATGTATGTTAGGCTACCAAATGAGTGAGTGCTACATTAGATCTGTGAGACTGGGCAACCAGAAGAGCTGATCCCAAACTTTGCAGTTTCTACTCATTGGAGTCATACCGTATTGTTTTTCACTGCTGACAATGGGTTTCTTTGTTTCTGCAGATGCAGCATCATTAGATGCTGATGAGGCTTCGTAACGCACCATGTAGGCCAAAGAAAGCGAAAATTCATTAATTTTTACATCAGGTGGGAGATGTCTTTGAGATAAACCTGAAAACTTTATCTACTTGGAGGATCTGATGATTAATATATTAATAATTAATAATAATTATTTCACTCACCAGAATCCAGACACCTTTCCATAGACCAGAATTCCTCACACTGCGAGGGTGTTTAAAGGATTTTCTCTTTGGAAAGTCAGCAACTATGCTTTGGTAACCAGAATATTTTAATGCTTTTATAGTATTTCTTGTATTTTTATTTTTGGAGTCATATTGTTCTTAATTATAACCCTCTGATAATTTGCTAGGAAAACTATGTGTTGTTACTCCAACTCATTCTCTCAATATCGAAAAAATATGTTTTTATTTTTTCATTTTTAAGTACTAAAAGTATTTGTCTTATCAATTCATTTTATAGGTGGATATTCAGAAGAACTACAGTTATGGGATTTTCAGTCAATACTAGGATATCATCCACATAAATTAGCAATTTATCTTTTCCCAGTGAATACCCCTAGTGTGTGGGGATGCACAGAGCTTCCAGTGCTATGGGGAACACGAATGACCTGCTTTGTACAAAAAGTTTAAGCTGGTGAATTATAGCCCATAACGTACTCCTGAGGGAATTCTGCACCACTGCAGATGTTCCCCCACAGATTCACATACCCCTCGTGGGCAGCTGTTGAGGGAGAGGCATCTGGAGCAGCTGGGGAAGACGTAAATCATCACCTTCAGGTATGGGACTGGGCTCTCTGTGTCCCTCTGACTTGCTATTGTGGTGTGCCTGGAGTTGGATAGGGGCAGGACTGGGGACGCTCCAGCTGGTGGTGCATGGTTGCCGGGCTCCAGTACTTTGTTCTGGCTGGGCTTGGGGGACTTCCCCTTCCCCTACACAGGCTGGGTCAGACCCACCTCTAGGAACATCCCTAGAGCTCCCCTCATCTGGACCCCCACCCAACTGATCCCTAACCAGCTGCACCTGGACCCCTTCTGCTGAGCCACCTGCACCCAGACCTCCTCTGCCAAGCCCCATCCCCAACACCCAGACCCACCTGCTCAGCCACAAGCACCTTCACATGGAACCTCCCACAGAGTCCCATTCCCCCTGCACCTGGATCCCAACAACCAACTGTGCACCCAGATCTGCCCTCACACTCAGGCTGCCCACCAAGCTGCCTGCACCCAGACTGCTCCCCACAGAACCTTCACCCCACAATTGGATCCCCCACATACTAAAGCCCCTCTACTATTGGATCCTGCCAGGATGAGCTGGCTTGCCCCACACCTGGATCAGGGTGGGAGGGCAGGGATGGGCATGCAAGACACTGACCCTCTTGCTCACTCTTCAGCTATTTAGACGTGCTAATATGTATAGTACAAAATTAGTTGTCAAAAACATTTTGTGAATCTTTTTTGTTGTCTATATTGTTACAAGCATACTTGTTGACAGGTACCACAATATTAGAAAATAGTATGATTGTGTTATTTTGACAAATGAAATATGCAGAATTTTGCAGAATTTAAAATATTGTGCACAGAAATTTCAATTTTTTGGTGCAGAATTCCCTCAAGAGTAATAAAGGAATATTGTAGTCAGGGCTGAAAGGAGATTGTGTTTGGTAATTTTTAAAATACATCGAAACCCTAATTTAACTGGGGTAACAAGAAGACTCAATCAATTCATTTGCCAAAATGGTAACAGTTGCATCTGTTACGGCAGTTACGGCACTGTTCCCAGGGCTATCGATATGCAGAATCAGAAGGATAAAAGATGTTTAAAACAAACAAAACAAAAACAAAGATACCATAGGTCTATTGTACAATCAGACCAACCAGCCTGTACCCCAACTTGTTTTCCCTCAAGTTTTTTTTTTTTTTTTTTTCTTGTTGTTGGTTGAGAGAGATCAGTCAAAGTTAGTATGGATTGGCTAAATGGACTATAGGTGGATTAGAAGCTGACTAGATTGTCAGTCTCAATATGGTAGAGTGATCAATGGTTCGGGATGGTTAGCTGGCAGCCAGTATTCAAGTGGAGTGCCCCAGCAGTCGGTCCTGGGGCAGTTCTTGTTCAATATATTTATTATGATCTGGATGATGGGATGGACTGCACCTCAGCAAGTTTGCAGCATAAACACTAAGATGAGCGGCGAGAGTAAATATGTGGAGGAAGAGACAGGTTCCAGGGAGTAACTAGACAACTTGGAGGAATTGGGCTAAAAAGAATACTGATGAGGTTTAACAAGAGACAGGTGGATACGAGTCCTGCATTTAGGAAGGAAGGAAATCCCTGCACTGGCTGCATGGACTGGGCTAATCAGCTTGTGTTCGGCAGGAAATGGACCTTGGAATTACATGTGGACGAGAAGCGTGGATATGAGTCGCAGTGTGCCCTTGTTGCCAAGTAGGCCAATGGCATATTGGATGTATGTAGAGGTGTATTAGCCAGCAGATCGAGAGAAGTGATCATATCCCCTCTAATCATGAACTGGTGAGGCCACACGTGGAAGCAAATATGCGAAATCAGTTCGGATCCCCTACTACAGAAGGGGATATGGACAAGTCGAGAGAGTCCAGCAGAAAGCAATTGAAATGATTAGTGGGACTGAGTTCACGATGACTTATGGGAGAGCTGAGGGAAACTGGGCTTATTTAGTCTGCACGGAATGAGAGTGAGGGGAATTTTTATGCAGCCTTCAATTACCTGAAGCGATTGGTTCCCAAAGAGGGATGTAGCTAAGCATTTCTCCAGTTGCACGCAGAGACGAGCAGCAGCCAAATGTTCTCAAGTGCCATGGGGAGGTTAGGTTGAGATGGAACCTGATTCACTCAGGAGGGTGGTGGAGCACTGGAATGGTTACCTGAGAGTGGGGGAATCTCCAGGAATCATCCATCACTTAGAAGGTTTTTAAATGCGGCTTGACAAAGCCTCCTTAGAGGTTTTTAATGCTGGCTTGACAAAGCCCTGGCTGGGATGATTTAGTTGAGCCAGGGACTGGATTAGATGACCTCCTGAGGTCTCTTCCAAGATTCTATTCTATGATTCTATAGCTATGTGCAGTGGTGTAGCTTTGAAAATACTTGAAAAGATTTAGGGCCTGACCGTGCAATCCTTACTTAGATCTAAGTCTCATTTCAATTCTCATCAACCTTAGTAAGAGCTGCAAGTCTGGTCTCTAAGTATGAAAATATATTAAAAATATCTCTTTTAATTTCTTTTTTTTATTCTTTGTTATCAGATTTCAATACCATTCTCCAGCACATTAAGTCTCTAGAAGCCACAGTATCAGCAGGGCTAATCTATAACAACATAACTGTCTCAAGTTCATCCCATCTTCTGCATGGAGTCACGAAACTCAATTATTAAGTGAGAAAAAAATTGAAAAGCCAAAACAACAATCCAGAGCTGGTGTCAGAATGTCAATAGAATTACCACAGTTATCACAGTGTGAAGTTGAAACACTTAGGAAATTTAGAACATTCAATCCAGCCTATTACCAGCCCACACAGAGCAATACAGGGCAAGTATAATTTAAAGAGACTTTATCAAGGTTAGCAGGCCCAAAATTTGACCTACCTTATTTTCCCCTCCTTTTTCTGTCTTTTAAAATAAAGTTAATGTAATCCAAATGTGCATGTTAATTTATTTAATCTGCTTTCAATACAAACATTTCAGGGGTCTTTTTTTTTTTTAAAAAAAGTCACAGTATCCCTGAAATCATGATAAAGCCAATACAAATAAAGCAGTGTCCATACATACATAATAGAGAAACTTAATGCAGTGAGAAAACAAGTTTCTGTTTGGAGCATTTAGTGGTATGAATAATAAATTAAAATATTTAAAATTATTTTTAAGGTCATAGAAAAGCCTGAACTAATGATGTTTAAAAGGACATTAAAAAGTATGTTCAAACATTTCTTTCAGTATTCTAGAAAAAAGCAGTCCCTCAATCTTTATTTAAATTAAAATACCACTTTGTGATTGACCTTTTTTAACATGGCCCAGGGGAAGAGGATACCACTTCATTAGAACAGTAGTAAAATGAAAATGAACTATATAATATGGAAAGATGGCAGCTAAGCATTAAAATGTGTTTTCCCAGAAGGCTTCATATTTTTGGGAAGGCTTTCTGTACTTCAGGAACTGCTTCCATTAGTGCTAGCCTTAGTTCTATGTACCTGATGGGCATAATCTGGCATCACTGAAATCAATGTGAGTTATGCTATAGCCTTCAACGGGAACAGAGCCACACAGCACGTTTTCTGTGAGACTTGCTCAGTGCTGTCACTTAAAATATAATCTCCCATTTCCCAGTATCAGCATCTGATTCTGATGCCAATGATTCATAGAAAAGACTGGATTCCCTAACTGCCCTCTCCTGAATACTGTTTGAAAATTTGTGCATCAGCATCACCTCCTGACTTCTCAGTGGTTGTACAAGGATCATTAGAGGTCACAGAGACTCTACAAAATAAGTGAGGTTCCTGCAATCTGAAGTGTGAACACAAGGATAGGAGGCAATTGAGGCTCAAGTGTCATGGCTACATGGAGGTGGGGACCTGGAGATAGGTTTAAAGGGAGCTGGATGGAACTCCTTCAAAGCCTATGGCTGGCCCTGGCTTCACTTTTCTAATGAAGGGCTACTATGGAAAAATGACAATGAAAGTCCACATGTCCCACTCCAGTAACTCTATATGCCTTAATTTAAATGAAGAATGTTTTTGGAGGGAATGAGGAAGAAGTACACTTGCATTTCATGACTAATATGACATCCTGTTATTAATACTAAAATACATTTGAAATTTGCTTTAAGTCTTTATAAAGATGTTAAACAACAGAGGGAGAGAAAGTGAATACACTTAACAGATAGCTACATATGCAGCGCAGACTGAAGTCAGTGAAAGTTTTCCTACTGACTTCAGAAGAACTGGGCCCACAGTCAGGATCCCAACCACGCACAAACTTCTTTGCTGCACAGTTATTAATTAAGTCCTACTGGGGGATCAACTAAAGACTACATACATACTAAAAAAATATTGTGATTTGAAAGTTATGTCCCTCTTAAGTTGATGATTCAGAAACCAGATTTGTTTCTACTGATTTTTCATGTGGGTTTTGATTGTACTAGATACCATTACTAAAAGTTATAAAAAAAATAATATAAAATTAGATGTTTGGTGAGCACTAAGAGAGGCTGTGTCCTGCCTTTAATGAACTGTACTGTATACTAAGCAATTAGTGCATTACTAAATAAATATGTAATACTAAAATAGTAAACAGTGTGCAATCAAGCAACAAAAAGCATAGATCACAAAGAAAGTGTTATGCAGCAAAAAAAGAGAAAATACAGAGTATCAAACTTTTTTTAAAAAGATACTTTAATCCATGAGATTAAAAGCATTCAAGATTCTAGCTAAATACATACAAGTAAAAAAAAAAAAAAAAAAAAGCAACCTAAAGTTCAATTTGCTTATCTCACTAATTGTGCACGTTCTTCTACATGGACAAACTCCTACATTATAGGGTATGGCTACCCAGCAGCTGGGCAGGTGCTTTCCACCACGGGTAGAAAGACATACACTAACTCTGCTAGAGCTAGCATGCTAGAAATAGCAGTGTGGCTGTGGCAGCATGAACAACAGTGCAGGTCTGCTGCTGGAGTACAATCCTGCCTGGCCCTCTGGCTATGGAATGAGGTGGTTAGCCTGTGTCGCCCATGCTGCTGTGAGCCACACTGTAATTTTTAGCATGCTAGCTCAAGCACAGCTAGTGTGTGTCTGTCTACCTATGCTGCTGTGTAGACATACCCTTAATATGGTCACACATATCTTATGCTATGTTAACAACAATATAGAGACTATTCGGCTTTTGTTGCCTACTAACTACGCTGGGATTGATGACTATAGCAGATTTAATAGAGAGATCTAAGGAAAAAATATGTTAAAAGATTAGTATACCAAAACACACACACACAAAAAAAGTCCTTCAGTCCTTTTGCTGTAAGCACCCTTGAAATCAGAGAGAGCCCTCTAAATGTACTACACTTTCAGAGCATTTCAGCCTCATCATGGGGGAGAAAGCCAATAGCAAACAGCCATCATAGCATCCTATGTATCATTTTCTTTTCCCTTTTTCCTTAACCTGTAACTTTTCCTGAATCTCATTTTAATAGGAAACATTTTGTTTCACTGACTATACAGCTAGTTAAGGCTGCCCCTATAAAAAGTGAAGTAGCAAAAAACAAGTTATTATCCGAAAACAAAATATCCATCCAGACAACACATCCAATCTTACAGCGAAATAAGCTGCAGTTGTTTGTGTGTGTGGTTGCTGGCTATAATACATAAGGTAAACCCTGCAGCACTTAATGCTTATTCAGGGAAAAACCTCATAGAAGCCAGTAGGAATTGTACATAAGTGAATCCTGAGTGAAGGATTTGGCCCATGGTCTACTCATCTACAGATGGAAAGCATGAGATTAACAAACATGTACAACATGCAATAATAAAGATAAACTGTATGGCTATGGAATACTAATCTTATCCTCATTGATTTCCATAAATCAATTCCATAATCTCTGCATTTATGGGAACCAATGAGGATAAACATAATTTCCCAGGGCCATGAGGTCATATCTTTACACTGCATATTATTTACAATACAGGATTATTCCTTTGGTTGTTAATTTTTATCCCTTTTATAGTTAAGTATTACAAATATTTAAATTTAATATGATTTTCCCCTGATCCCCTATAGTTGGTTTATTAGTATCTGTGATAGTTACCTTGGAAACAAATGCAGCACCAATTTCAATAGGTTGGGGTAGAATTTCAAGCATTATGGTGCATGTGTGAGAAAAATGCAGATATTAAGGAAATTCTTGGAAATACCTTTGTTACTGTTTAATATGGAGATATAGTATTAAATGCCAAGAACACAGTTGTTTAACCAAATAAGGGACTTAGTCTTATTTCAGTTGTTTCTAGCAGCATAACTCCTAAAGATGAAATGAAGGTCAGTGTTTAGAGTTAGATGAACACATTTGAAAGCAAGTATTTCTAAGAATTTAAAAGCAGCAAAGAATCCTGTGGCACCTTATAGACTAACAGACGTTTTGGAGCATGAGCTTTCGTGGGTGAATACCCTCTTCGTCAGATGCAGGTAGTGGAAATTTCCAGGGGCAGGTATATATATGCAGGCAAGCTAGAGATAATGAATAGAGTAATGAAAGTTCGTTCAACTCAGGCGAGGATAAGGCCCTGTTCTAGCAGTTGAGGTTGTGAAAACCAACGTATGCAACCGCCATATGTAACTCTAGCTCAGGAACCAATCCATGCATACAACCTGCGATGCCAACTCTGCTCACATGATCTACACCGCACACCTATCACAGACTAACCAGATCAGTCCACACCCATCATCATGTTCAGTCACCTGCACGCTCCACAATGTAATATACGCCATCATATGCCGCAATGCCCCTCTGCTTGTGCATCGGCCAAACTGGACACAGTCGCTACGAACAGGATAAACGGGAACCAATCATGATATCAGGAATCGGCAAGTATACAAAAACCTGTTAGAAGAGAACTTAACCTTCCTGCACCACTATAGCAAGACTTAAGGCGTGGCCATCCTGCAGCACAAAAACTTCAGGACAGACTTTCAAAGAGAACTGGCTAGCTTCTGCAAATTTGACACCATTGAGCTTCAGGATTAAACAAAGATGTGAATGCTTGCCAATACAAAAACCGTATTCTCCTCCCTTGGTTTTCACACCTCATGTAGAACATGACCCCATCCCTCCTGATTGAATAACTTTTTATCCTCTAGCATTGGCCTGCAGTATATTACCTCCCCTGGAATTTCCACACATTGAGTTGACGAAGTGCAGTATTCTCCATGCTCCAAAATGTCTGTTAGTCTATAAGGTGCCACAGGATTCTTTGCTGCTTTTACAGATCCAGACTAACACGGCTACCCCTCTGATACTTAAGAATTTAAAATGCTTAGTTTGACTTACCTGAACTATGGTAAAATGTGATTGTTGTGATTGGAGACACACACACAAGCATGAGTTTGTCCTCCCTACACATTAATACAATTCTTCATAGCTATACATCTACTGCAGTTTGAGGTGAAACGACCAACATACCCAACCCTACAGTGGCATCTGCAAATGCTCCTAAATACTTCCTTTAGCCATAGTCTAAACCCAGCATATTACCATTTTTGTAGTGTGGGCCTATTGCTGTTTCCTCCTGTGGATATGGGATGGGATTCAAGAGGCCTGGAAGTACTATGAGGTTTATCTCACAGTTTTTCCTTGAAATCTTTCCCTAAAAGAGGAACAGTGTGGGGTGCATTCCTGCTCAACCCCATCCAACTCTGTCAGCAACATAACTCCATTAGGAGCCAAACTGTTGCCATTGGACAGGTAAACAATTGTGCTAAACTCTTTCAGGATATGACATGAAGATGCAGGGCAGAGTTAAATGACTTGAAGGAAAATGAAGAAGCATTGTATTAGTTACAGATGTGTGCTCCCTTCGGCTCAGAGAACTGGAGGGGAACATTTAAATCTATCTTTTGCTTGTCTTTGTTTCTTTAAATGTGAGGCGGTGAATATCAGAAGATTTTAAGGTTCTGATCTGTTTCAATAAGCACCTGCAAGTGTTTACTGGACTTTTAGTCCCTACCTTATTCAAAATATCCACATTTTTTTTGGTATGCAAAATTGGGACAGAATTCAAGATCAGATTCCTATGACATTTTTATATTTCCAGCTTCTAGTGAAGCCAGAAACACCAGACTCTCTTCTGGAATATTTTAATATTTCAGCTTCCAGTACTAACTGGAACCAGAAAACAAAGACATGTGAACATACACAATAATGAGAAAAGAAAGTTACCTGTTAGTTGTTGACCTTTCAGAAAAGAGAGCTTTTTTTTTTTAATTTTATTTTTAAATCCTGAAAATCTCTCCCTACATTCAGTTTAGTTTCTTGTTAAACTGTTTTTGGAATCTTCACCAAAATTATTTATTTCTCCTCTCCATATTTTATTTTATTTTTTAAAAAATATATAGCAGATCATGTAATTATTGATGCTTGCTTAGGGTTCCATTTCTCTCTCAAGAAAACATTAACAGGTCTGTGATTGTATTCTGATCTTTCAATTCTGAATTCAGAGTAGGATAGGAAGGTTAGATTTTAAGAACCCTATAGATCCACTCAGGCTTGATCACAGGTAGAAGACTGCTTTCAGAACTTTGCCCAAAAGACCCTGATGCAGTACCTCCTTGATTAAGCATGAAGTTGTTTATCAGAAAACCAATAATTTACCTGATTTGTCCACTACTTTGTGTCACATCACTTTGATCACACAGGCGTTTAATATTCATAAAGAGCAGCTAGAAGTGGAAATCCATGCAGTCCCATCATCTACATCATATTTTTGATTAGATAATACCAAGCTTCTTTGGTTGAGTGCAGTGAAGATGCTTTCAGAGCTTCTCACAAATCAAACATTGTATGAGTTACAGTCCAAAGAGGGGTAAAAAAAGACTTAGAAGCAAGAACAAGTAAGTATAATTTGCAGATATCTAAGGGGGACATAATAACAATGACATGAATAAGCATAATGAGATGTTAACAAAAAGGCACTGTCAGTAATGATACCCTTAGATAAATGGCAAATGTACTTACTTGAACTCTATCATTACTACTTCAATCACAGCCACACTTAAACTTTGGGGAACTAATTTCATTTATAAATTCTGCTGCTGCACATCAGTTATTAGCAGCATTGCTGCCTGTTAGGTTTAGAACTGCTGTGCTAGAGCTGATTGTCTGATACAACCTCCAGTAAGAGGAGAGTTCCAAACCACTTTAAATGTCAAAAAAATGCAACAGCAAGGGGACATTGCCACTGGTTTTGTCAGCTATTTTGTTATCCTTTCTAAGATGTGCAACCCTATTTGCTTTTACCTGAGTGCACAACTGCCCCTTTCCATTATCTCATCAATCCAACTAGTCTACATGAATGTTAAAAGATCATCCTACAGACCAAGGGATGCAGCAAACTACTTGAGCCTTTCTTCAGAAAGAACTGGAGTTCCTAGGGGTCAGGAACACAATGTTAAAGTTAGTTTCTTTAGAATAACGTTAAGAAATTGAAATTGGTCTCTCATTTCAAGGGCAATAATTGTTCCTTGATCTTATGGAAATTAACCTAAAATCAGTTCTTTAAACATAGTCCTTTTCCTTCAGGAAAAAGCTCAAGGCTTTTCCACCCTCCTCCAGCCCGCTCTACTACCTAACTTGTCTTCCACTCATTTACAGCATGCTGTCTCCGGCATGTCTTTCAGGACAACACTGAACAGTGCACTGATACAGTTACCCTCCAACCAACAGCACAGGAAGAAGAACTCCACATGGACTCCTCCTGAGGGTCGAAATGACAGTCTGGACCTATACATTGAATGCTTCCGCCGACGTGCACAGGCAGAAATCGTGGAAAAACAACACCTTAGCACTTCATACCTACGTCCGTGCCACAACGCGAATGCAGTGTGTCCATGTGTGGCTCGAACCACCCTGGCAGTGTGTGTGCTCAAAGAGGTTGTGTGATTAAGGAGTGCTGTCCTGGGGTGTCATCGTCGATGAACAGGTTCGACTAGCCAAAAGTGAGGGTGTGTGTGTACCGGGTGGACTCTCCAGTGGTACCAAATTCTACATAAGCGTGGTGTTGTTCCCATTTGTGGTTGGTGTGGTGGTGCGCAGTGAACTACCTTAACTGGACACTCCCCTTAACTACACCGGAACAAATCAACATACCCTTTAGGCCATCGACTCAGCGGTTATTCTATCTACTACCCCAAAGATCCCACAAACCCGGAAATCCTGGACCGCCCCATCAATCTCGGGCATTGTGCTACTCTTCACTGAAGAACCGTCTTGGATAGGTGGACTCTCTACTCAGACCCTATGCCACCAGCATCCCAGCTATTCTCCGTGACAACCACTGATTTCCTGAGGAAACTACAATGCATGGTCACCTCCCAGAAAACACCATCCTAGACCACCATGGAGGTAGAGAGGCTCTCTACACAAAAACATCCCACACACAGATGGAAATACAAGCTGTCAGGAACAGTTATCCTTGAATGTTGCCACAGCACAAACTGGCTGCTGAGCTCTGTTTCCTTTATTATGACACGACAACTATTCAAATTGATGAGACAATATATATCTCCAGATCAGTTGGCACCGCTATGGGGCACCCGCATGGCCCCACAAATATGCCAATATTTTTATGGCCGACCTGGAACAACGCTTCCTCAGCTCCTCGTCCACTCATGTCACCCTTCTCTACTACCTACGCTACATTGATGACATCTTCAATCATCTGGACCATGGAAAGGAGACTCTGGAAAAATTCCACCATGATTCAACAGCTTCCACCCACCATCAACCTCAGCCTGGACCAATCTACACATGGAGGGTCCACTTTTCTAGACACCACGGTGCAAAAAGTGATGGTCACATTAACACCACCCTATATCGAAAAACTACCGACCGCTATGCCTACCTTCATGCCTCCAGCTTCCATCCTGGGCACATCACACAATCCATTGTCTACAGCAAGCACTGAGGTACAACGCATCTGCTCTTAACCCCTCAGACAGAGACCAACACTACAAAATCTCCACCAAGCATTCTCAAAAACTACAAATACCCGCACTGAAGGAAATAAGGAAAAACAGAGTCAAACAGAGCCAGACGTGTACCCAGAAAGCCCTACTGCAAGACAAACCCAAGAAAGAAACCAACAGGAACTCCACTGAACCATCACATAACAGCCCCCAGCTAAAACCCCTCCAACGCATCATCAGGGATCTACAACCCATCCTGGACAAATGATCCACACTTTCAACAGGCCTTGGGTGGCAGGCCAATCCTTGCCCACAGACAACCTGCCAACCTGAAACGTATTCTCACCAGCAACTGCACACCGCACCATAGTAACCTAAGCTCAGAACCAATCCATGCAACAAAACCTCGATGCACTCTCCGCCCACATATCATACACACAGTTTGACATCCATCAGGACCTAACCAGATCAGCCATACCATCACTGGGTTCATTTCACCTGCACGTTCCTACCATGTAATATACGCATCATATGCCAGCAATGCCTCCTCTGCTATGTACATCGGCCAACTGGACAGTCTTACGGGAAAGGATAATGGACACAAATCACGATATTAGGGGTCCAATGGCAAAATATACAAAAAACCTGTAGGAGAAGCACTTCAACCTCCCTGGCCACACTATAGCAGACCTTAAGGTGGCCATCCTGCAAGCAACAAAAAACTTCACGGACCAGATCTCAATAGAGAAACTGCTGATGCTTCAGTATCATCTGCAAATTTGACACCATCAGCTCTGGATTACTAACAAAGACTGTTGATGGCTTGCCAATTACAGAACCAGTTTCCTCCTCCCTTGTTTTCACACCTCAACTGCTAGAACAGGGCCTCATCCTCCCTGATTGAACTAACCTCATTATCTCTAGCTTGCTTGCTAGCATATATGTACTTGCCCCTGGAAATTTCCACTACCTGCGTCTGACGAAGTGGGTATTCACCCACGAAAGCTCACGCTCCAAAACGTGTGTTAGTCTATAAGGTGCCACAGGATTCTCTGCTGCTTTTACAGATCCAGACTAACACGGCTATCCCTCTGATACTTGACTACTTTATAGTGCAGAATGATGGGGAATGAGAAAGTATGAATGTCCAAACTGTCTTCATTCCATACAACCTATCCCAGAAAAATCCTCCATATCTTTTGGCCCAGAACAATCTCAAACCAAGATCTACTGACACAGTTCAGCCAAGAGGATCTGAGCACCATCATTGCCAGGAGGTGTTGGGGATGGATTGGTCATGTGCTTTGGATGGAAACTGATTCCATCGCCAAAGTAGCAATAAGATGGATACCGGAAGGCAAGTAAAAATGAGGCTGCTCGAAAACAACATGGCTAAGAGCTGTGGAAGCTGAGCTGAAAAACCTGAGACACAGCTGGGGAACCACTGAAAGACTTGCCAGAAACAGACAGGAGTGGAGGACCTTCATCACTGCCCTAAACACTAGAGGCATAATAGGAACATGAAGATGATGTGGGAAGATACAAATTATATATGGATCACGTGGTCACACAGATACAGGATGGCTACAATTTATAGGCAGCTATCTGGCTATGCCAAATGAAGGACAGGAGACATTTGACATGGGATTAATCAGGCTGCAACTTTATTATTAGATGTCTCGGACTACCCAGCAGATAACAGTGCCCAATGCGGATAACCCCCATGTTTATTCCATAATTATCCAGGGGACTTTTACCAGCTTCCCCTCTTTTTCCCTCTTGGTCCCTCCAGCAAATCCATTGCCAGGACCTTACCATCCACCTGCACCTTGTAGGAGGGTTAAGGTGGGTTATAAAAATGGGGGGTTGGCTCCCTGCCATACCAATCATAGGAGTCCCCAACCGCCTCCCGTTCATTCTTTTAATAAACATCTCTGTTTAAGTCCTTTTCCAAGCCTTTTATTCAGTCACTGTGTACATTTCCCATAGAGTTCCTGCACTGAACAGCCACACTACACTTAAATAATGAGTTGCACCATGTGGCCTACCGCCCGTCATGCCACACATGAACAGAGCCCTTCCTGAAACTAGCGGTGGGGAAGGCCAAAAAAACCACCCAAAGAAAAAAACCAACTGCACCTGGCTAACATGCTGGTAAGGGAAAAATTCCTTCCCATCCCCCCTTAAAAAGAGAGACGGGTAGCCTAATGCCTACAGCAGGTGTTGACCAAATCTGGTATTTTACCACCTAAAAGGAAGAGAAGGTGAGTCCTGCCTCAGCCTTGGTTTGCGTAAAAAGGAAGGCACGGCACTGCTCCTTTTCAAATCCTGCATTCCCAGGGAATGAGTCAGTGTCCACTCTGCCCCTTTTGCAGCAGTTTTCATCTCCCCTCACCACCCCTCAGCCATAAAGCACTGTTCCCTTCACTTGGCCAGCCCAGCCCCAAAAAACCCTGCTTAAAGGTGCAGGAGGGTCATTTCCCTCACACAGCAGCAGACTACAGAAACTGGGGCTACCCTTTTTGCTTTTGATGAGTACAAGAGGAGATACAGGAGAGAGAGAGCAGCTGAGGAAATCATAGCACAATGCAAACCCATAGCTTTTAGAGAAAGACACCTGAGTGCTCCAGAATGTATTAAGAATATTTTGTAAGTTTACTTTTAATATTCAGTAGTAAAAGGGTAAGTTTCTGCTTCCACCCAACCCATTATATGAATATTTTTGGGCTCCTCTGAAAAGGTCTGCAATTTCTTAAATGAAATAGCCCCTAAGAATGATTATGTGATATATCTAGGGTGTTATACTTCTGAATAGTG
The DNA here is from genome assembly GCF_003597395.2 of Chelonoidis abingdonii. Taxonomy (NCBI): domain Eukaryota; kingdom Metazoa; phylum Chordata; order Testudines; family Testudinidae; genus Chelonoidis; species Chelonoidis abingdonii. Next base: position 28,289,779 of record NC_133777.1, read on the forward strand.
GACACAGAAACAGAGGGAGCTAATAGAAAAACAGCTCTTGGCTGCACTCGCTTTATTGTTCTTGCAGCAGAACTGAAAGCAACACAAAAATGAGGCATTGCACTAGGGATGGAGAATGTTCACACATTTAAAAGTACAGAACATCACATATGGGAACATCTAACCTTGGACAACAGAGGATAAAAATTAGTGGAATAGTGTTTCTGGGGAACATCTCTACTGAGTACCCCACCCCCACAGGAAACAAAAACGTGTAAAAATGTCATTTATGGATAAATACAAACAAATGTATTATCATAGAGCCAGCAATAAGGTTTTTTACTGTATGATCCATATAAGGTTTTGTTTGTTTGTTTTACTTTAAACTATTTGTTCCAAACACATTTCAATGAAAATGTATCATATTGGGTCAGATCTTCAGCTGCTGCAAGTCAATGTAGCTCCAGCGACTTAAGAGGAGAGACACTGATTGACAATAGCTGAGAATTTGACCCATAATATTGGGCCTGTCTGATTTAATGTTGCAAGTGGAAAAATAATAGGAACCTTTTTCCGTTTGAAATTCAGCTGGTTATTGCTATTATTCAAGCCTATCACCATCATTTTAAACAGGAAAGAAAAAAACAGAATTTTACAAACCCATAAAAGAAAAAGCGGAGAAACAATGCTTCAACAAACTGTTATGCAATATCAGAAGGATGACAGAAAAGCAGAAACAGTAAGCATAATAATAATAAAGATCAATTCTCCATTATATTGAGAAAGTCAAACTACGTCCCTGTGAAGCTGTCCTTAATCAGGCACATAATTAATTATAGTAATATAAGGTCTTGTTCTCCAGAATTAAAATATCCTCAACTATGAACATAGCTAATCAGATGGGTAATGATGCAGCACATGTTAGCTGCAATACTAACTAAACCTTTTGTATAATCTGGCTTCTGTGTGTACTTTTCACCAATAAGCACTGCCAAAACAAAAACACAAAATTACCTAAAACTCATTCCAAGGGGGAAGACAAAGTATAGTAACAGTACACAGGCAGTCAGGGCCAACCAATCAAAACATGTTTCTTCCAAATCCCAGCCACATCTTGTATGAAGCTGAGAACATATTTCGGTGACAATTGAACTATAGGGACATTCTTTGGAAAAAGAAATTTTGGCTAGAAGACTAGGAGTATTCCACTGGTGGTGATAGCTCCATCCCAGCTCCCATATAATGTCAAGACATCAGAAATCATTTTATATTGGCAAAAGGAATCTTTTCTTAAGGTTTTATGTAAACTGGAGCTCAGTTTGCCAGTTCAGAAACCTTTAATAGAACATGTAGGCAACACTGGATATGTTTGCAGTCTGACATATTTTACAATTACAGCAACAGCAGGAAATGCAAGAATACTGTTCTCATTACATGATACCTAGTTGTTTGCAGTAAAGGCATTTTCCTTTGGTTTTAGTAAAAATTTTATTCTTTGATTACTTACAAAGTCTCCCTCTGACCCGTCAGATCTAGTTCAGTTGCCCCAACAGACAGGATGCAATTCATTAGTACCTTACTGTGAATTAGGTCAAAATCACTTTTTGTAGATTGGTAAGATGACACACAGAGGAAATAAAGGTCTCATATGCAGCACTTTCGAGAAGGTATTCAGCACCTTAAATAATAATAATAGCTCTTATACTGTATTTTTCATTTGTAGATCTCAAAGCAGTTTACAACAAAGGTATTCCCATTTTGCTGATAGGAAAACTGAGGCACGGAGTGATAGAAAAGCCGTGCAAAGTTACCTGGCAGAGCCAGGAGTAGAATCTTGGTCTTCTGAATCCTATTCCAATGTTCTGTCCACTAGATCACAAGGCTGGGAGGACCAGACCTTAAATGAACTGCCCTAAGAACATAATGCATTCAACAGAATGGACAAAACTAGGAACGTAACCAAGGATTCTTGACTGCCCCAACAGGAACAGAAATCTGTCCTCTGCTCTGATTTCTAGACCATACAATTATAGTCATATAGAGTCATATCTTATTTCTAGGCTACAAAAATTAATTTCTATTTGGACTGAACTCCATATCACTCTTGAACCAAAGGATTGTTGGAGAAATACATATTGTCTGTGAACTGCTTCATATGGACAAAGAATACATATACCATTTATTTACATGTATCTTCGATTTACACTTTTAATTCACAGTTCTGCCTTTGTTCTCAGTATTACCATATGCAATTAATAACTTAAAGAGGAAAATTAAGTTATTGCACTGAATTCAGATTTATATCTTTATTGGGCTTAATTTAAAGCTAGTTCTTATAGCTTCATTTTTTAGATTTATTTCTTTAACAATTTCTCTTTTCAATCAGACCTTTTGATACCTAGGATGGATCTTTCCACAGTAAGCAAAACTTTACAATCTAAGTCCAGCTGATAGAAGCAAAAGTGTAATGATAATAAAAATAACTCAACTTGTGCCAAGAATACATAAATTTCACTGGTGCTCAGTGAAGGTTTTAAAGGAGGAAGAACTATAGCTATTTCTATGCTACTTTTTTCCAACTTTAAATTAACGTTATCAACTCTATAGCAGCTTCCTACTTGCAGCAAGAAACGTGACAAATGTTTTCACATACACATATTGCTTTAACTTAAATAAGTGCCTGGTTATCAAGACCAAGCTGTCCCTCTTCAGTCTTATAGGAACAAAAATAAATACACAATAAACCATCTTTAAGTAATGTTAAGGTTGTTTATGACAAAGGAAAAAAGCAAGGGCATTCAAAAAGTTGAATCCGACTTCCTTCCTGAACTTCAGCAGTGTCACTGGGCTTTCCTGAAGCATATGTGGTATGAAAGATCATGGTCAGTTCAAAGCATAATTAAAGCAATAACCTATTTAAAGTATGTATTAACGTATCACCGTTCCGAAACTGTAAGCATCATGTCTTGTTTTTCCTCCCCCATCCCACTGGCAGATGGTCCTCCACGGATGAGAGCTTTGAGGATATTTTGTTCCCCCCTCTCCCTACACACGCTACTTGACTTCTTTTCCATATCCTTCCAACTGAGCGGGACTAAGATAATTGGCTATGACTCAATTCCCAGCCTTGTGATGTCCATTTTAAATAGAAATGGATGAAACCCAAAACCTTAATGCTAAACCCCTTAGAATATCACAGGGTTTGGGATCTGATTCCCCAGATGCAAATTTGTCACTACATTTTTGTTCCTGAGCCAGATTCTGGTTCAGATGCAACTAAACCTTGCAGAAAAACAACTCATGAAGTTCACTGACATCTACTCCACACCTTGATTGTGTAGATATAAAATACACATATAAGGCATTTGACTTAGGACTTGTGTACACGGTGAGGTAGTATGGACTACTTGGGTGTGATTTCTAAAGTTCACTAACATGCTGCGCTTTAATTCAGAGGTTCTCAATCTTTCTTTTTCTCAGGCCCCCCAACATGCCACAGTAACTGCTTTTCTGCATATAAAAGCCAGGGCCGGCATTAGGGGGTAGCAAGCAGGGCAATTGCCTGGGGCCTCACGCCACAGGGGCCCCCACGAAGCTACATTGCTCAGGCTTCAACTCTGGGTGACAGGGCTCAGGTACCTTGGCTTCAGCCCCATTTGGTGGGGCTTTCGGGCCCAGGGCAGAAAGCCGGTGAGTCTAATGCTGGCCCTGCTTGGAGGCCCCTCATAAACCCCGCTCGAGGCCCCTGGTTAAGAACTAATTGGTTCCCTTGATTGGTCCACATACACCCTCCTGGTGCACAATAAAGGTTCCCAAGTATGCTTTAGCATTAAGACATAGTGAGGAACCTTTAATGTGCACCAGCAAGGTCTACATGGACCAATTAACATCCACCATGTTAGTGTGCTTGAGAGATCACTCTGCTGTAGTCTGCATTACCATTGTGTAGACAAGCTGTAACAGGGTGCTGGATAGGAGAAACAAGCCAGGCCCGTTAGCCCTGTTCCAGGGCGAGAAGGGTAGTAGTTGGGCTGGCTGAGGGGCCATGCCCTAATTACCAGAGTGGATCCACCTGCAGGCCTGGGTAGCCAGCCTGCCCTATAAAGCTGGCTAAGAAACAGGAAGTGTGGGGGGGAGACAGGAAAGGGAGGAGTGTGGGCTCTAGATCCTTGATGGCTGGGAAGTTAGCAGTCTCCCAGAGTGTTGGTCTCTGTAAATAGCTGTAAATAATAGGTGATGGGAACGGACACAAACAATAAAAGGACATGGGTGCTTCACTTCAGTTGGTCTCTGACTGCGTTTGTGGAGGGGCTGGGAGAAGGCACCACTACATAAGCCCTTAGTACTGTGTGACATTCTGACTAAAAAAATAGCACTATAGCATATCAGTAAAGCACATGCAAGTGGATTAACAACTGGCTGACAGATTTCAAAAAGGAGTTCTCAATGGGGAATCATCATCAAATGGGGGTGTTCCTGTTGGGGATCCACATACTCAACATCAGAACTAAATATAAAATTACCGCTGATAAAATTTTGTAGATGACACAAAGATTGGTGGAGTGGTAAATAATGATGAGTACAGGGCAGTTATTCACAGTAGTCTGGACTACTTGGTAAGCTGGGCCCATTTAAACAAACTGTGTTTTAAAAAACAGCCAAATGCAAAGCCATATAGCTAGGAACAGAGAATGCAGGCCATACTGGCAGAAGGGGGACTGTATCCTTGAAAGCAGTAACTCTGAAAACGATTTAGGGGTCACAGTGGATAAGCAACTGAAAATGGGTTCTTAGCGTGATGCTGTTGCAAAAAGGGCTAATGCTATCCTTGACATATAAATGGGGGAGTACATTTTACCTCTGTATTCAGAACTGGTGAGTCTGATACTACGGCAGTGCGTACAGTTCTGGTGACCACATTTTGAAACGGATGTTGAAACATTGGAGAGAATAAAGAAAAAAGCCACTGGGGAAGAAAAAAAAAAAAGATTCGAGGTCTGGAGAAAATGCCTTCAGCGAGACACAAAAAGAGCTCCATTGGTGTAGCTTATCTAAAAGAAGATTGAGAGGTGACTTGATCACAGTATGCAAGTACTTTCAAGGGGAGAAAATACCAGGTACTAAAGGGCTTCTCAATGTAGCAGAGAAAGGCAGAATAAGAACCAATGTCTGGAAGCTGAAGCCACACAAATTCAAATTAATAATAAAGCACACATTTTTAATAGTGAGGGTAATTAACCACTGGAACAAATTACCATGGGTAATGGTGGATTCTCCATCTTTTGGATTTTTGAAGCATTTTGGATGCCTTTCTAGAGCGTGTGCTTTAGTCAAACGCACATTATTGGGATCAACAGAGGGATAACTAGGTGAAATGTAAGGGCCCGTGATATACTGGAGGTCAGACCAGATGATCAAATTGTGTCTTCTGACACTAATATTTAATTAATATAACCTTAGTCTAAACCATTTTTTTCAATGCAGATCCAAACAACACCTATTCAGCGCATCTTTGTTTATAAATCTGCTGGAGGGACAGTACAGAGCAATATCACAAATTCAACAAATACCTAACAGTATGTTTAGCTTGATTCCTCTATACAACTTTTAGCTTCTCCCAGGCTGGAATTACAAAAGACCCTCACAAGAATTCTTGTCTGTTACAGTACATGACACACACGCAGTACCACTGTGCCACAGAGAGGGCCCCGTTAATGTCTGTGTGTATGAATCTTCCATGATAAGCAGAAAATCCTACAACTAGATTCACAAAGGGCTTAGGTGTTATGATGCCCAGCATCACAACACAACTTATGGACACCTAGATGGTCACGGGGATTCACAAAGCCTAAGTTAGGTGTTCAGCCTTCCTATACAATGAATGGAGGGAGATAGGCAACTAAGAATGGAATTCACAAGAGCCGACACACTGAGCAAGGAGCTGCCTAAGCTAGCCAGTAGGAGATGCCAAGGAAAGTGGTGCATCCTAAGCCACGTCCTTTTCAGGGAGTGAGTTTTGACTGGAGGGAGGCACCTATCTCTACCTGGGATTCTATGAACCCTCACTCCTCAGATGTCTAAGGTTTTTCTTTCAAAAAGCTAAGGAGGAAGAGAAGGAAAGAGAGAGCCAGAGAGACTATAAGAATGATTCCATAGCCTGGGTAGGGCGCTCCCTTGCAGATGGGAGACCCAGAAGCCAGTCTGACGGCTCCCATGACTATTTATGTATTTAGCTAAAGTGGGCTAGCTTCAACAGGAGACTGAGGGAGCCCTACATCACCCAGTGATTAGGGCAGTCACACCTAGAAGTGGCAGATCCCTGTCCTGATCCTGTCTCCTCATCAGGCAGAGAGGGAACTTGAACTGGTGGTCTCCCACGTCCTGGATGCATACCATAGGCACTGGGCTAAAAGTTAGGAAACAGCTCTTCCTTTTCCCCCTGGTTGTTTTGTGTGGAGTTATACACACATGCCAGTTCAGATCCTACAGGTGAATTATGTGGAGGAACCCGTGTCTTCCCCTGTTTGTGAATCACACTGGGTAAGGCATCCAGACACCTAGAGTGAAGCAGCAGTTTGCATGCTCAGAACCAGAAATATAAGCCCTAAGAACCTTTTACTGCAAAAATCATAGGGTCCAAGCAGGGCCGTCCTTAGGATTTATGGGGCCCTAGGCTGTGTTATTAAAGTGGTGCCCCTATGCCCGATGGCAGCCCAAGCTCACAGGCCGGTGGGGGAGGAGGGACGAGACAGCAAAGGATAATGAGACGTCCGGCCTGCCTCACTGTGGCGGAGAGTCACAGTTCCCCGCAGAGACCCCCATACCCTCTCCCTCATACAGAATGGACATGAAGAAGGTACCTAATTGTGCGATCCGTGAGGATGGGGAGGTAAGTCGGAATAAGATACTCTCGTAGCTGAGTTGCCGTTTTTAACAGCGACACCCGACCCGCTCTATCAGTGTAGACCAGGCCTTCTTTGCAAAAGCTTCGTAGAAGGGTGTCCAGCTTTCCGCCTGAAATACAACAGTACATATAATGGGTAATACATGATCCAGCATGCTCTTCTCGTTGTTTTTAACTTTTCTGAAAATCAAGTATTTCCTAAGATGAATTTATATTTTAAAATGTACTCTTAACCTAAGCAACATTCCAGATTCCTAACATATTTACTCACTGAAAAACGACAACGATATTTTTAAATTAATGAGAGAGGTTTAGTGTTGTTCATAACAAGGGTCATCTGTTGGGTTAGAAAAAGGGAACACATAAATTTTACTTTGGTCCTGATCTCCACAACAATAGACATGTTTAGTCGAATTGACCAAACCTTTAAGGAAAGGACATGTTTCCAAAGATGTGAGGTATTAACAAGGGAGTTATTTTTGTCTACTAAGGATACTGATTTTGATGGCAGGGTTTCTAAACCGAGTTCATCAGATAGTCAGAATTAAAGACAGGGAGAACTCTTTGTGTCAGGCTATCCTGGAAGGGAAAGGACTGTGTCCCTTTCTAAGGCTCTTGTCAAGTCAGGAGTGGGCGGAACAGGCGCGTGAGGGATGTGACAGAAAGACCGGAAGGACTTCGGAAGCATTTTTTCTTTAAAACCAAATAGTAAATTAAAATGTGTATTTCTAGATAAGGGAGGTCTTCTGAAGGCATTTTATTTAAAAAACTAGATATCTGAAAGAATCCCAAACTTTAAGGCTAAAGATGAAATTGTGCACTCTAGTCTATGCAAGAGCATTTTTAAAGAGTGATTTATAATCTTCACCGATCACTATGAAATATTTAAAAAAGCAAATTTTAAAAACAAGGTCTGTAGACTGACATGTTTCGTGTTTAAACACGGGATTAATGCATAACTGTTTTTTGTTGCAAAGTAAAGTCAGAAAACTACAGATAGCCAAAACGTTTATTTGGGCATAAGCTTTTGTGGGCATCTGATGAAGTGGGTTATAGCCCACGAAAGCTTATGCCCAAATAATTTGTTAGTCTCTACGGTGCCACCAGGATGACTCCTTGTTTTTGCTGGTACAGACTAACAGGACTACCACTCTGAAACCTGTCAGTATACACCTGGGAGTTGGCAAATGCCTGTTAAATGGCTTCATTACCCCTTGAATGGCTCTTTAACAGTTTCAATGTTGTGCTAATAGGTCTGGCAGGCTGAAGGCTTTTTCACTTTTAACTACTAGATTCCCTACCAAGGAAGACTCACCAGGCTGCAGCAGCCATCTGTGGGAGCCTGCAGGAAGGGTCAGAACAGGGATAGGAAAACAAGGTGCATGGACGCTAAGATCCAGTGGTGCCCCAAATTTTCAGGTGCCCTATGCAGCTGCCTATGCCTAAGGATGGCCCTGGGTCCAAGTCAGTTCAGCCAGCTGAGCACGGTTTTTGTGAATACTAGTGGTGCCTAAATCTGGGACTTAGGCACTTCTAGGTACTTAAATTCTTTTCTGAATCTTGCCTCTTTTGTACAATATGAGAATAGGAATGAAGCGAATGAATCCCCAAATAAAAATGTATTAGTGTACAGTTAACTTTCTCTCCAAAAACAACAATAATAAAAAAACCTTAACTGTATATTAGGGCTTAATTGCATTATATCAAACTATAATTCAGGCATAACATTAAGAGACATTTTTGAAACACTTCAACATTTCTTTCAAAATTACAGTAATTGTCATCAGTAGTAATAAGACATATTGCATAGATAGTTAAATTATGTACTAAATTAACACATACATTGTTGTTAGTTTTGTTAGTGATTTCTTCTGTGCCATAATTATGTATAACATTTTATAGAAATAAAAAAAGCTAGTGCCTAATCCAAGGAGTTTTCATACTACGACCCCAATCCAGCAGAAACTGACTTTTGGCTGGAAGGCTGATTAGCAAGAGTAATTCCAAAAGATTACCATCAATGGAATGACTCAGGGCATGTCTATACTGGCAAAGCTACAGTGCCAACAGTTACAGAGCCGCTCAGAGAGTGCAGAAGGGAAACTGCTCTGTGTGTTCACACTGACAGCTGCCTGTGCAATAGAATGTTCACACTTGAGGCACTTGCAGCGCTTTTTGAAGCAGTGCACCCTGGGCAGCTATCCCACAGAGCATCTCTTTGTTGTTTGCTACTAAGACTTGAGGGAAGGCAGGGGGGTCACAGGGAACCCTGGGTCCTGTCTCAATGCCCCGTTATGCATTGCTTCACATCCCAGCAATCCCTGTTCTTCCGTCTGCACTTGGCACCATCTTTCAATGGTTTTTGTACTGCATGCCCTACCTCTTTTGGGCAGCAGGAATGGATCCCAAACTGCTTACCAGTATGCTGCTTGCTCTGACCAACACATGACGAGTGGCACGGGAGTTATTCCTTAAACTATGTAGGCAAGAGGAGCATGACATTGATCTCACCACGCGTAGTAGCTATGACACGAGATTGCTTGTAGCATTCATGGAGGTGCTGACCACAGTGGAATGCTGCTTTTGGACTTGAGAAACAAGCTGCCATGGAGGAAGGTCCCTCCACCGAAATGCCGCCAAAGACAGCGGCAACAATTGAGCTGCAGCCGCCAACAGTACCAGGACTTCAGCGGCAGCTCAATCGGCTGCAGGTGCCTTTGGCAGCATTTCGGCAGAGGGACCTTCCTCCGTGGCAGCGACTGAGTTGCCACCGAAGACAGTGGTGGGAGTTCAGCGGCAGCTCCTTTGGGACATTGTGGGGCCCTCTTAGGGGTACGGGGCCCAATTCTGAGGAATCAGCTGAATCACCCTAAAGCCGGCCCTGATCATGATGCACGTCTGGGATAACGAGAAGTGGCTGCAGAACTTTCGTATGAGCTTGCCCCAGTCCTGCAGAGCAAGAACACAAGAATGAGACCTGCTCTGTCGCTGGAGAAGCACTTGGTGATTGCACTGTGGAAGCTGGCTACTCCAGACTGCTACTGATAGATTGCTAATCAGTTCAGAGTGGGAAAGTTGACCACTGGAGTTGTGTTGCTAGAAGTGTACAGGGTCATTAATCGAGTCCTGCTCCAAAAGACCATGACTCTGGATAACGGGCATGACATTGTGGATGGCTTTGCACAAATGGGCTTCCCTAACTCTGGAGAGGCAATAGATAGCATGCATATTCCAGTTCTGGAACCAGATCACCTAGCCACTGAGTACATTAATCATAGGGGGTATTTCTCAATGGTTCTCTAGGTGCTTGTGAATGACCGTGGGTGTTTTACAGACATTAACACAGGCTGGTCCAGAAGGGTGAAAGATGCATGCATCTTTTGGAATGCTGGCCTGTTCAAGAAGTTGCAAGCAGGGACTTTCTTCACAAACCAGAAGATCATCATAAGGGAAGTCGAAATGCTCATTGTGATCCTGGGAGACCCTTTAGTGCCGTGGCTTATGAAGCCATACATAGGGCAATTTGACAGCACAAAGGAGCAGTTCAACAACAGGTTGAGCAAGTGCCGAATAACTGTTGAGTGTGCATTTGGCCATTTAAAATCCCACTGGTGATGCCTGTATGGGAAGCTGGACCTTGCTGATGACAATATTCCTATACTCATAGCCACGTGCTGTACTCTTCATAATATTTGTGAAGGGAGGAGTGAAAGCTTCACTCAGGGCTGGACCACAGAGGCTCAGTGCCTGGAGGCTGAGTTTGAACAGCCAGAGACCAGGGCTGTTAGAGGGGCACAGTGAAGGGCCATAAGAATCAAGGATGCGTTGAGGCAGCAATTTGAAACTGAAAGCCACTGATATTTGTTGCTATGCTTGGGACTGCAGTGCTTGTAATGCTAGGAGGTGCATGTGGTGCAAGAAGGGAGCTTAATATTATTGTTTCAGAGTAGCAGCCATGTTAGTCTGTATCCGCAAAAGGAACAGGAGTACTTGTGGCACCTTAGAGACTAACAAATTTATTTGAGCATAAGCTTTCGTGGGCTACAGCCCACTTCTTCGGATGCATGGAATGGAACATATATTGAGGAGATATATATACACATACAGAGAGCATGAAAAGGTGGGAGTTGTCTTGCCAACTCTGAGAGGCCAATTAAGGAAGGAAAAAAAAACTTTTGAAGTGACAATCAAGATAGCCCAGTACAGACAGTTTGATAAGAAGTGTGAGAATACTTACAAGGGGAGATAGAATCAATGTTTGTAATGGCTCAGCCATTCCCAGTCCCTATTCAAATCAAAGGTGATTGTCTCTACTTTGCATATTAATTCCAGCCCAGCATTTTCTCGTTCGAGTCTGTTTTTGAAGCTTTTCTGTTGCAAAATTCCCGCCCACAAGTCTGTCATTGAATGACCAGACAGGTTAAAGTGTTCTCCTACTGGTTTTTGAGTGTTATGATTCCTGATATCAGACTTCTGTCTATTAATTCTTTTGCGTAGAGACTGTCCGGTTTTACCAATGTGCATGGGAGAGTGGCATTGCTGGCACATGATGGCTTATATCACATTGATGGATGTGCAGGTGAATGAGACCCTGATTGTATGGCTGATGTGATTAGGTCCTATGATGCTGTCACTTGAATAGTTATGTGGACAGAGTTGGCATCGGGCTTTGTTGCAAGGGTAGGTTCCTGGGTTAGTGTTTTGTTCAGTGATGTATAGTTGCTGGTGAGTATTTGCTTCAGGTTGTGGGGTTATCTGTAAACAAGGACAAGTCTGTCCCCCAAGATCTGTGAGAGTGAGATTTCCTCCTCCTGGCTCGGTCCACTCTCGACTGCCATGTGAGCCAATGAAGTATCCACAGGGGCCTTCGCAGTGGAGGTGGGGTCGCCACCGAGTATCACGTCCAGCAATTTGTAGAACCAACAGCTCATTGGTGCAGCACCAGAGTGGTGGTTTGCCTCCCACACCTCGTGTTAGGCGTTCTGCAGCTCCTTCATTTTTACCTTACACTGCAATGGTCCCGGTCATGGCCCTTTTCTATCATGAATCATGAAACCTGTCCATAGGTATCATAATTCCTACAGCTGGAGCACAGCCGGGACTGCACAGCTTCCTCTCCCCAAAAGCCAATGAAGTCCAGCAGCTCAACACCTGGAAAGATGCGCTGAGACCACTGCATGCATCACCGAGCAGACAGGAAGGGGACTTTAAGATTTGCAAAGGAATGTACGGGGTGGGGATGACGGTTGGTCACCTGAGGGCAGGACAGTAGAGTTCAAACTGATAACTAGAGAGGTGAAAATAGGCATTGTGGGATACATCCCGGAGGCAAATCGCAGCACTGTAATCAACTAGGGTGTCTACACTGGCACCAAGGCACTGTAGCCTCAGCGCAGAAAGCTATATGGCTCTCGTCGGGGTGTTTTTTTTACAGCGATGCAACTGTGCAGTTTCTGCACACTAAGTGGCTTGGCAGTGTGTACACCTCAGGAGTTACAGCACAGAAGGCTGCTTTAATGCACAGAAACTTGTCAGTGTAGACAAGGCCTCAGCATGGACTCAGGTCTGTGCCCCCTAGAGAGTGTCTGAAGGATCAGACCCACAATTAGATGAACACAGAAAATGATGCCAACATATAAGAATAGGAAACAGGGTAGGGAAAGAAAGGGTAACAACAAATAAACAAGTCATGAACCAAATGCCCTTGAAGCTTGGAAAAAACTTTGTGTGTGCATATCATATTTAAAATCAAAAACATCACAGCACTGAAGCAGAGGTTAGCTGTGGGAAACTATACATGGATTTTAAACAGAGTTCTGAAGACACAGAACATATTTTGTGCAATGGTCCAATTGTGTTCCCACATAATTCAAAGTTAAAACTTCCTTGAAGTTAACTGGGGTGAGAACAAAACTAGAAAAGAGAGAGAGATTGGTCTAGACCAGGGGTAGGTAACCTGCGGCATGCGAGCTGATTTTCAGTGGTACTCACACTGTTTGGGTCCTGGCCACCAGTCCGAGGGCTCTGCATTTTAATTTAAAATATTTAAGAAGCTTCATTTAAAATTGAAAATCTTATTTAATTTATATACAACAATAGTTTAGTTATATATTATACACTTATAGAAAGAGACCTTCTGAAAATATTAACATATTACTGGCACACAAAACCTTAAATTAGAGTGATTAAATGAAGACTCGGCACACCACTTAATGAAAAGTGAAATTGTTTCCAATGTTAAATATGCTTGGGGAAAGTGAATAACTGCTTAATACAACTTGTTTGGGATTTAAGATTAAAAACACCTTATGAGAATTTTGAAAAAAACTTGTTTATATTCTTAAGTATCCTAGTAAAATTCAAGTTTAGATCGAAGACAAGTAATATAAATACCCTGAAAAACAAGGTTTACCATGGAAACACAGAGAGAATGTTAACAATTATTGCACACCACTGTAGCAGAATGGGATTGTGAAAAAATGCAATTTTACTGTAATACATATATATAAAATCTTCATCTCCTCTCCAGTAAGATGATGATTGAATTCAAATCATATTTCAAAAAAGGATTCATTGCCAAAATGTCAAAAATGAGGTAATGCCCAGCACTTTCAAACCCTTGAAACCTGTTCCATAAAAAGCAATCTGAACATAAAAGCTTGGTTAACCTTGAATAGTTAGATTAATGACCCAGCAGATTTCAACCTGAGCTTCAATGAATAAACAAAACTTTACAGGCAAATTAGGCAATGTTTTACCAGAAGAAAAAGCAAAACCAATCAGAAGAGATGAATTGAAACGAAATAGTCCCTGTGAACATCTGAGTAAGCAGGCAGAACAATAATGAACTTATTGGATAGAGTGCATAAGAAATTGTTTCTCCTCAGAGCCTCAATGAGGTCAAATACCTTCTTGGTTCAAACATGAATATTTTTTCTGCTTTAGCAATCACCTGCGCTTTGATAAGTGATTAAAAAAATCAGCTATAGCTACTTTATCTATCTTCTGTGCTGCTGTTATTTTTAAAAACCACCTAAACACAGCACGTCTTATCTACCACTTACTGGCCCATCCAAATTCTGGCAGGGAGAGAGGGAAGGATGAGATGAAAATGGAAAAGCAAGACACTGTCCTTTAGATACTATACCATTGGGAATCTATGGTATGTAATTACTACAAGGGCATCTAGCAAACATAAAAGGCAGAATGTGCAAAGATTAAAGCTTACTCTTTTCTTTTACTATTGCTATAATCATACAGTTGGAATTTGATATCCACCAGAACTGTGATAGCATGAAACTTTTTCAAAGTCTAAGCAAAATAAACTGATCAGAAACTGTTTAATACCTGAGTGAGGTAGATATAAATCTGCCATATACTCTTCAGGGAGCTTAACAAGGCACAGTCTTGACTCACAGCCATTAAAGTGTCCCCGTTGAATAGATTTATATTAAGGTGTTCCTAATTCTTGGTCTCTGAAAATGCCAAAGATGGAGTGTCCACTCCCCTGACTCCAAGTGCAGTGGCATCAGCTGCTGTGATCATGCCCTAGTGTGATTTCCCTGGCAACACTGATCAGGCAATCTTCTTATACGGTAAGTAAGATCAGTCACAATGCAAAAAGTAGTGCATCATATGGACTAGATGATGGTGTATGTGGTTTGAAGTGGCTCCACTGCACTATAGCTTGCCATTAATGGACATTACCAGTGGTATGGTACTGATAGGCGGCTAGCAGGCTCATCATAACAGTACCACATCAATCAGATCCAGACAGCCATAAAAGTGATTCTGCTGGCGGCAGATGGAGCTCAGTTACTACTGGCAACTGTGGCCATGCTGAACAGCTGTGGTCCTGGCAGATGGACCATTCATTGCTGCTTGCCACTGTAGCCCCAGACAAAGTATTAGTGGTACTGGTGAGGGCCAATGGTGCATGAAAGTGAAAGGGAAAAATGAAATACAAAGATATGCTCAACAATGGCTAAAGATTAATCTGTATCTGATTCAATATTATAGAGGCAAAACCTGCCCTGCTATCAAGCCAGGTCTCCACTATATCTAGCCTGTTCACCAAAAGGAGACATTGGTCAGGCTATAATGGCAGCTAACATCCCCTGAAGATATGAAGTAGTCACTGCCTGTCGGGTTTGAGGTCCTGATAAGTCAGGGGAGAGATAAGAATTCAGGAGATTTTTTGGGCAAGCCTAAATGTTCAAAATATACTTTAAAAACCATCTTACAAGTAAACATATTAAAAAAGGTACAGAAATTAATCATGCTTCTCAGCTGAAATTAGAGAGGACACATCCCTTCTTTCAGAAATCAGGTCAGTGATGCATCATTCTATTATCTGTGCCCTACCACTCCATTACTGCATCTATATAAAACTACATTTCTGATTAAAATTTTAGTGCCAAACATTTTATACGATTACAGACCAGAAGTCAAAATTTGCATTTAAATAGACGTATTAAAAACTCAGCAGCACAGGTAGAATAGGAAAACGCTGTTTTAAGGAACATTTAACCAGAAGGAAGAGTCACAGAAAGGACTTTAACTCTAAACAAATGACGAAAATAGTGTAATGTTGTAAATAAAGATTTTCATGTGTTGAGCCAAACTGAAAAATATTAATTTTAGTTTAAGAGTACAGGGGTTGAATTGGATGGCAAGGTCAGCTGTAGTGCCAATCATCAATTCATGGAACAGATATCTGGATTTCTGAGTCAGGCATGTGTTTTTACCTTGGGAAAACAAGTAAGTGGAGGGTCACTGGAAACATCTTATCAAACATTTCCTCTATGAGGCAATATGAATGAGGAGGGGAGAACAAAATAACTTTCACACCCTTTAACAAAACTCAGCTCAAAATCGTTCAAAAAAATGAGGATCTCTGGTGAGGTGCTAAGTGACTTCAACTCTCATTCCCATTGTCAGGGAAGTGAGACCAGAACCAATACTGAAGTCCTAATATTGTGAATGGAGGTAAGAGACAATCATTTGGACCTTGGCACAATATCCTGTGTTCTTCATGGAAAGTGGGTTATATTTATTTTTGGCTGAACCTGGAAGTTTCAGAAACACTGTGAGTATGATTTATGCCTATTGATATGAAACATTTATTCACATCTTTATTTTAAGATACTTTTAAAAAGTATTTTCTACAGCCATCTCCATACCCTGTCTGCTCGAACCTTTGCAGCTTTCTGGGCCCATATGTTGGGATACAAGGTTCATCTGTCCCTTGTGAGAAAACACTGGAGAGCTAGACCTACAGACATATACAGTCCAAGTTTTAAAAGATCTTCTAGACTTAACTGAAAATGCTAATGGACTATATATGGACATAAATCACAATTCCCTGATATCCAGGGGCAGAAAAATTAATTGTATTAATGTGATATCAGATCCCATTACTTTTAAATAAAGTCTGTTTGATTCTTGAGTACTTTTATCCTAAGTAATGTGAAAGATGTCTTATATTCTTATCATAGCATTTTCAATGGCCACCATCACCATTCTATCTGAGCATGTGGAAAATCCATATGGAAAATCCATATAAAATAGATTGGCAATATTGGACTTCTTGGAGTCAACGGGTCTTCTCCCTTTTTGGTACTAGCAAATTCATATCTTTATTGATGTAGTTATGTATTTACAGGTATTATTAAAATGGATATGTAAAATGCTGCTAATGTAAAGAATTAAGGATTTAATTTTCTTTGCATATGGGTCATAAATACACCTCTACCTCGATATAATGCTGTCCTTGGGAGCCAAAAAATCTTACCGCGTTCTAGGTGAAACCACGTTGTATCGAACTTGATTTGATCCGCCGGAGCGTGCAGCCCTGCCCCCACCCCCCGGAGCACTGCTTTACCGCGTTATATCGAGTGGTGTTATAATGGGGTAGAGGTGTATTATATTTCTTTCTATCAGTTATTTGAAAGATTTTTATTTTTCTCCAGCAATATAGCAGATAGAGGTAATTTCTCATACATTTACAGCACAACTGCTTTTATCTAAAGGCATTTCCTGGTACTTTGGGAATATGGCAGTTTAGACTAGTCACAAAGCAATGTATAGTACACACCGTTGTTATGATTATGACAATCCTCCAATTAAATGGGATTTTCTGGAGGTTGGTTAGAGGTGTTTAAGTAACACCTAGGCCTAAATGATTTAAAAGAATCCTTTTCACAGTTAAAATACTCAGAAACATGTAAATTTTAAATATATTGCTTAATTTATAGTTTAAATATGATGTGTACATGAATTTATTCACATTTGAGCATTGTCTAGTCATATTTTTCACCAGAGGCATGACTCCACTACCCTCTGACACGCCACTGCACGTAGTCTATGTAGAATCTACTGTCACAACTGAGCACTACACCAGACACACCACTGCAGGAATCTTGAAAGCAAGTTGCAGAAATCTCCTGTGAAGTACTGATTACTGATCCATTCTCTTGGGCTTATTGCCTCAAGAACAGATACAAAAAACGTGCAGCGTTCAGCCTAATATATGTTCCAAAGGTCACATTAATACTGGTACTTTTGCCAAAAAAGAACTGTCATTACAATTATATCACTTCACTTCTGTTACAATAAACAAATATTCATCTCTGCCTGTGATCATGATTATATTCAGCATAGGACACATCATATTAAACAGCCACATCTGTGACTAAGATTGTTAACTGGTAGGTCTCCATGGTGGCCATACTAGGCTAAACTTTGCAAAGATTATTTTCCCCAGATATTGTAGCATTTATTAAGGGAGTTTAAAATTTGACAGATCAGACTATACTATTAAGTAGTCTCCCTACCACATGAACACTTGTCCATGAGTACGTCTGCTTGTTCGTCTTGACTACTGCTTCTTCCTCATCTCCACCATATCTCATTTTGCATTGCTTCCATCTATAGAGAAACCTCCTGCTAAAAATTATTATTCTGTCCCACTGCTCTGAACACTCCTCTGTGTGAAATGCTACCCATTAAATTCCCTTCACCTTCTGTACATCGTTCAAACATTTTGTCCTCACCCTCAGGGCCTTATACAAACCTGGTCCTCTTATTCATTCTCATATCCTCCTACTCCTGGTTTCTGCACAATCACAAAGCCACTCAGCCACCCATGCATTTCCTTTTGTGTCTTTCTCTTTCTACTGTCTTCATTCTTCCTTCCTTGTTGTCCATTATCCTTGGAATGAAAATCCACCAGCTCTTTTTCATTGAAAACACTCCTAACACATGCATCTTAATGAAGCACTTCAATGGTGATTCTGCATAAAAAAGTAAGTTATTTTTTAAAAAAAAATCAAACACTACAGTACCGTACCACTTAACAAGTGACCTCTATTTAGTCATCCATTGTACGTGAACTGTATTATCCGCCTTTTTTTTCAAACGTAAGCTCTAGAAAGCAAAGATCATGTCCTCCTTTATGTTCTGTGCGGTGCTGAGTGCATTCAGCACTTATGTTATTAATAATAATAATCTTGTTAGCAGCCAAAGTTCAGAGATGTATACTGAACTGGGTCTCGGAATTGTTTGGAGACAGCTGGATCCTTGTAAATGTAAACATCCTGTCTTCTTAAAGAAAAGAAAGAGTACAATAATGTACCCACAAAAGAAAATACAGATGATATAACCATTTTTAAAACCCTTGACATAGGGCCTTATCCTATCGCCCCTAAAATTAATATGAATCTTGCCATTAACTTCCATGGCATCCGACACATACTGTTTTTTTACTATTAATATGGAATACTGATTCCCTATACATTCCAGCTGGGAATGGCAGCAAATTTGTGTTTAAATCAAAACCAAAGTGTAGCTTAAAATTGCTTTATGTTTCATGTGTCCATCACGTTCTGTTTTCATTTCTTCAATGATGACAGGAAAACAGTCCAATGAAAACAATATGATAGAATTGGAACTGCATTGCTAGATTAAAGTGGTTAACATCCAATCCAAGTGAAAAAAACATCAATTTTCTCTCTATCCTGGTCTATTACCTTCACAAAGCACAGGGTTTTGCTTTTTTTCTGTGAAGAGAAAGAACTGACTCTAAAAGATTTCATTTTCATGTACAATAGAGAATGTAGTATTGTGGTTACAGGAAAGGACTGGGACTCAGGAGTCCTGGGTTCTTTATGGAGTTCTGCCACTGACTCATTGTTGAAGCAATTAATATGTTTGGCTTAGTTTAACCATCAATAAAATAGTTACAGAATAATGTATCACCCACCTTACAGGGGTATTGTGAGGCTTACTTATATACTTAGCAAAGCGGTTTGAGAAATGCAGACAAGTGCTTATGAAATTCCACTGTTGGAAACATGTGTACAAATAATGTAATTGCATTGTAACTAAATATCATTGCTGGACTGATTTCTGCTATCTTCTGTAGAAGTTCATTACAGAAAGGGGTCATTTTTTACTTCAGACAGTGAAGTGTATGGGTTTATTATAATACACCTCTATCCCGATATAATGCTGTCCTCAGGAGCCAAAAAATCATACCACATTATAAGTGAAACCACGTTATATTGAGTATCAGAGGGGTAGCCGTGTTAGTTTGGATCTGTAAAAGCAGCAGAGAATCCTGTGGCACCTTATAGACTAACACACATTTTGGAGCATGAGCTTTCGTGGATGAATACCCACTTCGTCAGATGCAACATCTGATGCAGCATCTGACAAAGTGGGTATTCACCCACGAAAGCTCATGCTCCAAAACGTCTGTTAGTCTATAAGGTGCCACAGGATTCTCTGCTGCTTTTACACGTTATATTGAATTTGCTTTGATCCACCAGAGCACACAACCCCCCCTTCTCCCGGAGTGCTGCTTTTCCGCGTTATATCTGAATTCGTGTTATATCAGGTCGAATTATATCGGGGTAGAGGTGTACTATAATATATTATCATACTTGACCAATGCAAGTTAAACAAAGAGATTGTTCATCACCAGTACTTTCTTTGGTACAAATAAGTTTTTAGCTCCTAATTACCAGTGTCAAGTTTCAGAGTGGAATACACTTCACATTCCTCAGTAAGATATTTAACTGTGTAATAATACATCAGTGGGGGAAATTTATTTCTGACTGAGGAAAGTAATCATATTGTATCCCCTGAAACCTGAAGAATGGTTACACTTTATTCAAGCAAGTTTACCTTCAGATGCTGTTCTCATTCACTTAAATGTAGAATCTTTTTTTTTTTTTTGGAATTGTAGTGATCTACATTACTTGCCTCTATCATTTCATATCTATCAAAGCCATCAATATAGCATAAAAGCAGCAAACATCAATTCCTGGTGGTAGCGAGTAGAAATAATATAATACAAACCATTAAGGAGCAACAGAATTACCATTCCTAGATCATATCCATGGTCGAGTCTCCTTTCATTGAATGTGCAAGATGACCCAAAGTGGTCAGTTAAGGAATGACCTGTCCATGGGAAAAGTTTCTTCCTAACTTCCTATCAGTTGGTGGTAAGTTTGCTCTCAGAAACATGACGACTTCTATTATTTCTAATATATAAACAATAATGGGTATTTTTAATATTCATACAATATATAATCCTATTTTCATCCTCTAATCTCTTTACGCCAGTAACATCTTGTGGCAGTGAGTTCCACAGGACAACCACATACTATATAAGAAAGCATTTTTCATCAATTTTAAATGTATTGTCTTCAAAATTTCATTGAATGTTCCTCTGTTAATATATTACGAGAGGGTCTATATTTTATATACTGTTTTATACATAACAGCATTATATGCTCAGTATCATTTGTCATCCCACTCTTTCTACATCCCAATGTTTTATTTGAGTTTTTAACCACTGCTTCACACTGAGCAGGATTTTTCACTGAGATGTGCACAGTGATGCCTAGAGGTAGCATTTTCTAGAGCATCTATGGATAGAGCTGGGAAGGAAATGCTTTTCTGTCCTGAAAAAAGTTGCAATAAAAAAAATCCCACTATGCATCAGGATGAACCTTGACCTTTTGAGATAGCCAACAGCTTGGTGGTTAGAGCATTCACATAGGATGTGGAAGTCCTGGGTTCCAGTCTCTTCTCCAAAGTAGGCATTGGAACCTAGCTCTCCTATATTAATTCCTTATCAACTAGGGTATTAGCTATACCAGCAACTGGGTCTGTTGCTCTCTTCTTTTGACTAGAAATTTCATCTTAGACTTGAGTAACTTTCCCCACTAGAGTGCCACTGAAATTGACTCTTTTCTGTGAAAAGTATCAGTTTTGACAATTCGGCATTTTTTGGAAAAAGAAAAATAAAGGAAGTTTTATAAAAAAAATACCCATCCAGCTCTATCTACAGGACTCAGGCTCCTAAGTCACTTAGTCACTTTTGAATATGTTTCCCTAGGTCTTTTTGCAGACAGATTGCAGTTAATTTAGAACCCAATTATATGTACAAGCAACTCTAATTATTCCTTTCAATGTGATGTCTACAATGAATTTCATCAACCCATACACTGAGCTTTAAAAGAACCTTCTGAAGTACCTACCTCACAGCAGTCTTGACTAACCTAAATTTTTGTTGCCATCTGCAAATATTTCCACTTGACTGTCCACCCACTTCACCAGATCATTAACAAATATTAAACGACACTAGCCCTAGCTTAAAATCTTAGGGAATGTTGCTGTTAACTTTGGATCACACTGAGAAATTACCATTTATTCTACTCCTTGTTTTCTGTCCCTTAGCCATTTTGTAATTGAGGCAATTAAGTTAGTAACTTCTTTTTCCAAGGTAAATTTGATTTGTGTTTATTTATTATAAGGTTTCCCAATTTGCAAATATGAAGAGGAAAAATATTTGATAGGTAAGAGATGGGAAAGGGGTAGAGAGTTAGAGCCAGATAATGAGTGAACTCCCAGTGTGCCACAAGACATTTGGTGCCCTATAGAAGATATACAAATTCATTTTATATTATTTTTAAAGGTGTCAGTTGCTTGCATTTGAAATGCCAAACTCACTGATACTTGAACAGGTTGGACAAAAATCTCCACTGTTCATGTAAGAAAAAATGGGAGCCTGGGGAAATTGTGTGTGATTTCTTAAAACTCCCATTCATGGTCAGAGAAAAATGTGCAGGAACCTTGAGATCCATGACTATGTCCCTGAAAATTCCTACTACTTTTGAACGGATGGTGTTACAGGTCATGCAAGCAAAAAACACAAGAGAAAGAGACATGGTAAAATATCACAGCTGTGACAAAGTTCCTCCTCTACCTTGGTGGGTCCTGCGCTCATTGGCAGATTTGCTCACCTCAGTGATCTCCCCTCTTGTGCAACCACAGTCTGGAGTCCTCTGTCTTCAGGAGTTGGAGGTTTGGGGGGGAACCCGGGCCACACCTCTACTCAGGGTTCCAGCCCAGGGCCTGTGGATCACAGCTGTCTATAGTGCTCCTGTAACAGCTGCATGACAGTTACAACTCCTGGGTACTTCCCCATGGCCTCCCAAACACCTTCTTTATCCTCACCACAGGACCGTCCTCCTCCTTCTCTATGCTTGTCCTCCTCAATCCTCCAGCAGTACACTCTCTCACTCTCAGCTCCTTGCCCTCTTGCTCCCAGCTCCTCACACACACTCCTTCTCCTCTGGCTCCTCCCTACTGACTGGAGTGAGATCCTTTTTAAACCCAGGTGCCCTGATTAGCCTGCCTTGATTGGCTGCAGGTGTCCTAATTAAAGTAGCTATCTCACTGCCTTCTAGAAAGATCTTAATTGGCACCAGGTGCCTTGATTAACCTGGAGCAACTGCCATCTGGTTACCAGGTTACTAGGGATTTGTTTAGCCTGGGGCTAACATACCTGTTTCTCAGTACTTTACTGTAGCCATCTGGCCTTGCCCCATCACACAGCAAACCATCCAGTAGGGTTGATTTGTGGTAAAGGACTGGCTCTCTCTCCCTATGTCTGTTCCTTTGGTACAAAGTTTGTCATCTCTTTTCATATTTTCTTTTCTGTTTGGGGTATTTAATGTTATGACATACACAATAAGCATTTAAAACAAAATTCTGGAGTCAGATTCTGGTAGCATTTACATGGAAGATGAAAGAGAGGGGCAACCACTATCCATACCTTATGCTCTGAGTGCAGAAGAAGGAAATCTGGGGAGTCCTAGCATTACTTGTGGTGCTACATAACACACAAGTAGATGGGACCATGGCTGTGTCACTCTTGTCTACAACAGTTTGTGGTCTGGGGTCTGTGCTGGGGTAGAGTTAAGAGCAAACTGCATAGCAGCTGTCACCTCTGCATTCCTGGAGATATTCTGCATGCTACTGTTCTCTGCAGGTAGACTGTCTCTGGGAAGTCTTCTGAGTGCTATGCCCTTCTGCAACACACCTCCTTAACAGTGCACTAGCTGATACAGCTGCAAGGTAGCACTTAAACATATTAAACATATAAAGATATAAAGATGCAGACATAATAAAATATGTATAAAATATATCATACAAAAACATACAATTAAATATCTTTGGAAGCCTTCTCTGTTGATTATTTCATATATGTTCTAGCAGAACAAATGCTTTCATTCCCTTAAACCACCTCACACTAAAGAAGCATCATTGGAAATTTCTTGCTATCACCAATGCTTCGCCCTAAAGTTTCCTTTGATCTGAAAAATTGTCCTCTTTCAATATAGCTGTTTCTTGCTCACTCTTTCCCCTTTTCTATATAGTGAATTGCACACATTCCTATGTAATGAAAGCAGATGCCTCAGTAATGAGTGGAAGGCAGACTAAATTCTGATCTGTGAAATCCAGTGAAATCCAACCTGGGAAACACTAGACCTCTCCAGAAAGATTGCAGCAATATTTGACTGACATGAAGGTTGCCACCACATGGTCTGTAGCCCCACCAGTGATTAATCCAAGGGAGGCTCTGAAGGCTGTTCCCTTTCTTGTTATGCTTGACACATAAAACATGCCAAATGATTGTGAATGTAGATGACACCAAAGGGAACAGGTAGAGTTGAATGGTCATAGGCTAGAAATTGCCACATTTCTGCCCTGCCCTTACTAAGTCATTTTTCACCAGGCAACGTGGCTGGAAATTCATCTTCAACCACTTATTTACCTTTCCTCCAGGAGCAAATGCAAGAAGAAACGAAGAGTGGAGAAAGAGAGACAGAGATGGTGCTGCCAACTGTGACAGACATGACACAAAAAGGACATTCTGAAGGCAAGGGAGTACTGGTTATCAATTCGTCAAAGGGGATTACAACAGAAGTGGATGAGAAACATTTACTTTGTGTATCTAGTAAGTACGTTTCTATCCTGTTCTTTTGCTTTGAATATTTACCTGGCTCATCTCCCTGTGTATTATATGGTAAATAGGCAGATACTCATGTAACTTAGAAGGGGTTGGATCACACTTATTCAATCATACCATGAAATTAATATTTTTCAGTAACTCGTCAATCAAAAGGGCTTTATTTTCCTGTAACTAAATGTCTGTCTGCAAATGCAAAAGAAGAGAGTATCCAACTGCAGCCCAACAAAAAATGATTCAAGAGCCTCTGCAAGTTTTACAAGATAGGTCTAAGTCCAGAACTGAAAATGCAAAATCTCGCCAGAAGTTCTCATGGAAAGCCAATTCTGGGCAACTCTGGTGCACACAAAGTCCATTATTCTATAGGTTGTTCTGAGCTACAGAAATTCTGTTCTGTGTGTCTTCATATCATGTAAAACTTTTTCTTGATACTCTAATTCCCCATTACCAAAAGCTTTTTAAAAAAAAATATTTTATTTTCTAGCTTGCACCGTGTCCTCTCCTTTCGAAAGCATAGCATTAGTATTCACTAAATGTATCTTTGAAAAGGTTTAATCTTCTAGCAATTACGGATATGAGAGTTTCATTATATGTACAGTATGATAAATATTGAAGAGGCCTCTCAGCTGTTTCGATCACTTTTTAATCTAGGCATGCACAATGGCAGTGATAATGCCCCAGTGGCTAGTGTCTGTCTTTTTGCAAGTGCAATTGCAGAGCCAGCATGAGCCCCAGGAGAGATAGGAGACTTCACAGAAGTTTTAACAGATGCCACAGAGTCAGAGGTTCAGACAGACACCCTTCAAAGTCTGTGTTAAACTGGGAGAGTTCCCAGTTACGACTGTGGTGCTAGAGTGGAGGAGTTTCTAAATACATATTGTCTGTTAATTTTAAGCTTCATTCTCTATCAGTAGCCCTCCTTATTGAAAGACAGAACCAAAGCACAAAGACTCTTATACGTAACCCGGACAGGAAAAAAGGGTACAGCAGAATGACATAATATTTGTAGTTTAAGCCAGTATAGCAGCAGCTCTGTTGTACGTGAGGACTGATCCTCTTGAAGCAAGCCTTATCTTATAAGCAGGAGCTGGTTGAAGAGCTGGAGTGAATGGAAGAGACAGACCTTACTTACAAAAAACAAACTTCCTACTTCTGGGAAAGAGAAAGAGAAAAAGGCCTGGTCTACACTACGCGTTTAAACCAATTTTAGCAGTGTTAAACCGATTTAACACCGTACCCGTCCACACTACAAGGCCCTTTATATTGATATAAAGGGCTCTTTAAATCGGTTTCTGTACTCCTCCTCAATGAGAGGAGTAGCACTAAAATCGGTACTACCATATCGGATTAGGGTTAGTGTGGCCGCAAATCGACGGTATTGGCCTCCGGGCAGCATCCAAACAGTGCACCACGTGTGAGACGCTCTGGACGCAATCCTGCACTCCGGATGCGTGGCCAGGCTGTAACAGGAAACCGCAGAAGAGAAATTCTAGATTTTCATCTGTTTGCCCAGCATGGAGCTCTTTATCCCAGACGGTGGCAATCGCAGTCCATCCAAAAGAGTCTCCAGCATGGACCGTACAGGAATACTGGATCTGTCGTTGTATGGGGAACAATCTGTTTCTATCAAAGGCTCCGTTACGAGAGTGAATGCAAGCATTTGAAAAAATCTCCGGCTACACAGTGCTGCGTGCAACATAACGGGACCAGAGACTAATGGATGCTCATGGAGGAAGGAGGGGTACTGAGGCTCCAGTATCCCAACGTCCACAGCAGTTCTCCGAAAAGTATTTGCATTCTTGGCTGACTCCCATGCCTGTCAGTTCAAACATTGTCCGGTGGTCTCAGGGATAGCTCCTCTCTAATTTATCCCCCCCACAGCCACGTGAAGAAAAGGGAAAGAATCGTTCTTGACTTCTTTATGTCACTTGTCTACTGATGCTGTGAGACACGATGCTGCAGCAGTGAAGCGCAGTATTCTTCTTTTTCCCCTCCAGGTGCAGAGGGTGCAGGAGGACTGGTTACGGTATTATCAGCCTTCGTGAGTGCTCCAATGCTGATAACTGCTGATACCTTGGTGGCTGAGGTGAGGCGCTCAGGGGGGCGCTGGGTAAAAATAGGAATGATGCTGGTCACTCCCGGTAGATGGGACGAATGTCTGGTAACGTCCTTTCATAGCAACTGGGGGCTGAGCTTCAATCAGCCCCTCCCTTTTATGTGTAGAAAAGTTCTGTACTGGCCTGAATGCATAGCAGTGGGATGCTGGGCTCTCTCCCCCACACGTTAATGTCCTGCCTATGGCATAGCACACGGAGTAGCTCCCCTCGTTTAATCTCATACAATCCTTTTTTTATCCTGATTCTTAAATATGCACAAATGGAGGGGACACTGAATGGTACCAGAAGTTGGGAGAGGGAAGCACGGGTGGGGTTGTTGCAAGGGCCCACCTGATGGCATGTAGCTCATCATTTTCTGCAGGATCTGACACAGCGCACTGTGCCTCTCTGAACACTGGTTTCTGTATACTTCATTAGGCAGGACTGACTCTATTTTTGAGAAACCATAAAGCGGATGACTGGGGGATCATTCCCAAGTTTTGCTTTTGTGCCTGGCCGTTCTCAGCAGGGGCACCCATGTAGCAGCAGACAGTACAGGGCAGATACCGTATCTCATTGCCAATTTACCCCAGCAGCAGACGGTCAAAAAGACTGGTAACCGTCTCTGTCTATCATGCAAAAGCAAATGAATGCTGGAGTAATTGTTCTGTCGCGCGCATCGGTCATACGGTGATGTTAAAAAAAAAAGCTGAACAGGCTCCATGGTTGTCGTGCTATGGCGTCTGCCAGGGCAATCCAGGAAAAGGCGAAATGATTGTCTGCCGTTGCTTTCCGGAGGAAGAATGACTGACGACACTTACCCGGAACCACCCGCGACAATGATTTTGCCCCATCAGCCACTGGGCTCTAACACCAATTCTAGGGCAGGGGAGGACTGCGGGAACTATGGAGTAGCTATGGAATAGCTACAACAGTCATTGCAACGCTCCGCAAATCGACGCTAGCCTTGGACCATGGACACACACCGCCGAATTAATGTGCTTAGTGTGGCCGCGTGCACTCGACTTAATACAATCTGTTTTATAAAACCGGTTTATATAAAATTGGAATAATCCCATAGTGTAGACGTACCCAGAGAGATATAGGATCCAGCAAGAATGGTGCATGGCTAAATACAGACTGCAGTAGATCAGATTTATATGAGAAACCCTTTCCAACATAAACCAAGTTCCCTAAGGTTTGAAAGGAAACCATGCTATTAGGATCAAAACATTTTGCATCTAAACTACACCCACAAAGTTCCTTTGCACACATTTCCTGCATTTTTTGTACAAAAAATATATGCAATCTTTTCCTCATACCTATATATTTTTAAATAACATAGTGCCCAGAGCTTGGGACATTAAAAAAATCAGTATAAACAAATAATTAGTTTGCAAGCACCATTTAAAACAACCACTGTTGAAAATCTGTCTTTCCAATATAATCCAGTGCCACAATTTGGTCCATAAGGACCATTCTACCAATGACGGCTCTCATTAATACTGATGAACTAAATGCCATTTCTAAACTCAAAGCCTGCATTTCCCACCTCTAGAGACCAGGGCATACATTCATTATGAAAAATAGTTTAATTAACCACTTCCACATCAGAACCAATGTTCATTGCCATTGCCAAATTAAATTACCTACAGTTTTTATACAGGTATGGAAAAGAACTCTGTTCCCCGGAAGTAAATTTTCAAAGCATATGAAGGAGTCAGACATTAATTTTAGTGACACAGAACACCTCATATGTATCCTGCCACTTATTTGAGTCCCGCCCTTTGGAGTAAGAGCCCACCTCATTTTGTTAGGACAAAGAGAGGGTAAACACAATCATTAATCATTCCTTCAGACATTTTCAACATCAGTTCAGTTTTCTTTGCATCCCTTTTAAAAAAAGTATAAGTCTGATACTGAGAATGGAGATATATAATCATGAGAAAGTAACAAGTATTAGATTAGTGTCTACATAACTGAAAAGTGCTTGTAATACATGTTATCCTACCAATAGTTTAAATGTTTGATAGACTTCTCAAAAGAAAATTCTCCGGAGGAGAATTAAAGAGCATTTTAGTATAAGCCCGAAAAAAGCAGCTCAAACAAACAATGCTCAGTGAACAGGGAAGGGAATTAAGTCAATTAAACCATGCTTGATAGACAATTAAAATCGTAAAAACTCTTCCTTTGAAGATGAAAATCAATTTTTACCCTAATCTATGAACATGAGATGCAAACCAATAACTTCTCAGTGAAATAAAGATTTCTTGGCCTGTCTAGATTTATCTTATCTAGCTGAAGGTGTGGGCTTCCTGTAAGGGGCTGGCAGTTTCTAAAAGTCCAATTGCCTGAGGAAGTATGAAAACAACCTGGAGAAAAAGTCAGAGCTGTACAATATTAAGTTCTCATTCTTTTCTTTTTGTAAAGGTCTTTGATGCTTTTTCAGAAGAAACCTTAAAAGTACTCTAGCTTGGAGAGAACATAAAGAATATATCACAAACAACTCCTTACAGCCAGGATTTCCTGAAGTACAGAATATGAGCATCTTCTATAAAATTATACTTCAGCTATTCCTTCGGGGGGGTTGGGGGTGGGGAAGAAGGGAAAACAAGAGATCACTCATTTCCCAAAGTATAATGAATATGCTTAAGTCCGTATAAGTTCTACTACTTTTATTTTATTTTATTTTATTGGATTGATTGTCATTTTTTCACAGAGCTCAGTGAAGACGTGATAACTCAGAGATGCTCATGTTTCCAAAGTGCCTGTAGGAATTCCAGATTAGCTTCTTTTAAATGTTTGGTTTCCTTGTTAGCACTGTATGAAAATTGCTTTTGTTTAAGTTTGCTTTCTTATTGAGTTATAGTGCATGTCAAATTCTACCTTCAGATACATGGGTCCAACTCCCATTGGAGTCAAAGGGAGGTACGTACACCTAAGAGAAGAGATAATTTTGGCTCTGTGACATAATACCCAGTAACTACCTATGATATCTTTTTAATGCATTTTTGCTTACAACATGGGGAAAATCTGTTCAGAAAGAATAACTTTTTCCTCGAGGGTGGGAGAGCTCCAAGAATTCCCCTAAATACTGCCCTTTGCATCCACCAGAGCTGGCCTGGAAGAGAAAGACTGAGGTCATGTTCCCAAACTTGGATCCCTTGCATGATTAGCTAATTATTTATTATAGCTGGGTAACATCCAAACCTCAACATCTGAAGCTTGGTGAGGTTCAGATCCAGAACTTTCTCTAGTAATTCTATTTTTTCCCATAAATTGGTGATTAAATATGTTACATGTTCTTGCTGAAGTTAATTCTGGAATTATTTTATGTTGAAATGATAAAAACATTGGACTACTGACAGAATTTAAAATAAGACTACAAAGACTACACTAATGGTATAAGTGTAAGTATACACTGTTTCTGACTTTGCTGGTGAAAGGAAAAGGCAGCTTAGCATTAATATGACAAATGTCCAGAGATAATGACCATATGTTGGTCTTATGCTATTAGACTTTAACATGCATTGCTTAGAGACTTAACTGAGTGTTTATAGTTGTTAATTTCTGATCAGCTGTTCAATGAGTTTCAGAAGATCAAAAAGATAGGAATGTTCAAGTACATTGTTGTTAGTTCAGTGAAATCTACAACAAGCTGCAAGACTACGCATCTGAGAGAACCATTCAAGAGTTGATATTAGCTTTTCATTGTTTTATAATGGTAGTTCCTTCCAAATTGAAATTATAATCCACCTAGATCTTGATATATATCTTTGAAATATGATCCATCAACAGATACCAATAGCTGCAATACAGTCTTAAGTTTTCTACAAGAAATTAACTAACCCAATGGACGGGTCCTGCAGGCCAAAGATCACACTGAAAAGCTCTTCCATTTTTCTAACTAGGCTGTCTCAGGGGGAGACTTCCTTCCGTTAAGAATGACCCTGTTGGACAGTACCCAAGGAATGCTCTGCCTTCTTGTTCAGCCATGCAGCGGCAGCATCATCAGGTGCAAAGAGCTGATCGTCAGATGCTAGATGCACTGTGGTTCTGTGTGAGGAGGTCGGGATAAAAGAGGAAGCCTCATGGAAGGCGAGACTGACAGAGCAAGGGAATCTGAGAACCATCACAGTCTCGGCCATGCCGGGGCGATCAGTACAAGTCTGGCTCGATCTGCCTTGACTCTGCCGAAAACCTGAGAAACAGTTGTAATAGGAGGGAAGGTGTATAGCAGAGTTGACTACCAGCGGCAATGGAAGGCATCGGAGAGGGAGCCCAGGCTGAGTCCTGCCCCTAAACACTTCCTGTTTTCCCTCATTGCAAACAGTCAGGATGTCCTACGTTGCGGAAACAATCTGAAGGACACATGACTTCAGGGACTATTTGCGGTTCAGGGAGAAGATCCTGCTGAGATAGTCCGCAAGATGGTTCTGCACCCCTAGTAAGTGGATAGCTACTGGGTCCTCTTTGATGCAGAGCTACCACAGGTGGATTGCCTCTAGGCAGAACAACCTGGAGTGGGCGCACCTTTGCTTGTTCACATAGTACAGTGTGCTGATATTGTCAGTCAGTATGTGAACTACAGAATGCTTGATACAGTCCCGAAAAGCACGACATGCCTTGTGGATGGCCCGCAGCTCCAACAAATTGATATGGAGTGAATCTTCACCCCACAGGCCCTGTGCACCCTCAATGAGTCCGCCCCCTCCAACCCAGAAGTGAAGCATCAGTACTCATGACATGGCTGAAGAGGGCCAAGCAAAGGGACTCTTTGGCACACACTGCATGGGAACAATCACCAATGCAAGAACTCTAGGACTAGTGGAAGAAGGCGAATCAATCTGTCCAAAGAATGCAGAGCAGGGGGCAAACTGTCTTGAGCCACATCTGAAGATGCCGAAGGAGCAACCTGGTGAAATGGACCACCTGGGTGCAAGTGCACATGTGGCCCAACAGGCTCAGACCCATACGGACCATTATGGAAGGCTGTGATAGCAGACTAAGGCACAGTTGTTAATTGCCTGGAAGTGACTGGTCAGCAGGAATGCTCTTGACTTCATGGAATCTAACAGGGACAATGAACTCTACTTCATAGAAATGAAGTCTATTTGTTGAGTGGGTGACTTTGCGGTGTTTAAAATGAGTCCCAGATGTTTGAGTAAGCATTGCATGGTGTCATCATAGGCGAGAATCTCCTCTCTGGAGCTGCCCTTCAGCAACCAGTCACTGAGGTAGGGGAAGATGTGGGTTCCTTTTCTCCTGGGATATGCAAGGACCATTGCCACGCACTTGGAGAAGACTCGGGGGGCAGAAGAGAGGTTGAAATGGAGAACCGTACACTGAAAATGATGTTCTCCTACCACGAAACGAAGAAACTTCCTGTGACTCAATACAATGGCCACATGAAAATAAGTATCCTGAAGGTCCAAAGCAGCAAACCAGTCATTCTGAGATGGAGAAGAGAGAATAGCTGAAAGAGTGACCAATAACTGGAATGGTGCTCTGG
Source organism: Chelonoidis abingdonii (assembly GCF_003597395.2). Lineage (NCBI taxonomy): Eukaryota > Metazoa > Chordata > Testudines > Testudinidae > Chelonoidis > Chelonoidis abingdonii. The sequence goes on from NC_133777.1 coordinate 28,321,596, forward strand.
ACCTAGGAGTCAACACGCTTAGCAGGTACCAAAGAGATCGGCTGAGCCCCGAGTTTGAGTGCTTCCTCTTATGAGACTGTCCCTTTTCCTGGGATAGTGCCACTGTCTCAGGGAGAAGAATTTTGTGAAGGGTGCTGCCATCTATACTGCTGTTATTGTTGCACCCATACTGGCATCTCTGAGTGGGTGCCATGTACACCCTCCAGAACCCCAAGGTAGCCCTGGGATCCTTAAAGGAATGCAGGGTTTCATCAGCTTCTCTGAAAAGACAGTTCAGCCATCAAAAGGCAAGTCCTCAATAGCCTGCTGGACATCCTAAGTGATCGGAGAGTTTTGGAGCCAGGAAACTCTCCTCATAGTAATTACAGAGGCCATCACTCTGGCTGAGGTATCTACAATACCAACGGTGGACTGCATCTATGTCTTGACCACCAAGCAGCCCTCGTTGATAAATGCCCAAAACTCCTCATGAGACGCTTTGGGCAACAGGTCCACAAACGTGGATATAGCCGACCTATTACGATAGTCATATTTGGACAGGAAAGCTTTCTGATTCAGAATCCTTATCTGTAATGATGATGAGATATTTATCTTTCTACTCAAAAGGTCCAGCTGCTTATTTTCTGTCCTTGGGGGTGAACTTGAATCAGCCCTACTGGGCTCTGTCATTCACCACTATGACCACTAGGAGTTCAGAGCTGGATGGGAATAGAATAATTCATACCCTTTTACAGACACAAAATAGTACTTCTGCAAGTGTTCAGCCACTGGCAGTACTGAGTTGAGCATACTCCAAAGGGCTCTCGCAGATTCAAGGAGTGCATCACTAACTGGGAGGGTCACCCTTCCAGGGACACAGGGCTGGAGAATGTCCACGAGTTTATGGGCATTTTCCTGGAGAAACTCCACTTGAATAATCAGGGATGAGGACACCTGGCATAAAAGGTCCTGGTATGTCTCAAAGTCATCTGAGACAGAAGGGAGGATGAACGAGGCAGTACCAGGAAGCACCATCACTCAACACTATATTCTATAACTACATACAACAAACTAGGCTAAGAAAGGATGAACTTGAGGTTGTGAGACTACAACTACACAGAGTACTGCCAACTGGCGGGGAAGAGGGACTGAGGGGATCAGGACACCGCCAGCTCATCTAGCCAGGGGAGGGGCTACAGACATAAGGCACAAGCACCGCCCCTCTATGGGGACTGCTAAGCAAAAGTCTCTGGCTCCAGCACACACACACACCTACTTGTAATACACATCTGCATCTACTCAAAGAAGAACAATCTTGATCCTAGATTTCAAATATTGCAGATTCACAGCAGCTTTTGCCACCTGTGTGAGGATCCACAGGGCTAGAATCTGGTTCTGCTGGTCCCTGAGTGACCACTGCAACCATGCCATCACCCAACAGCTCTGGCAAACCAGACCCAAGCATCCCAGGTTATGCCTCCCACAGAGGACCTGGCTGGCTGTGCTTCTGGGCTCCCTGATTGGTCCACATGTACTACTTACGTCTGGAAGGGACACCAGAAAGTTGTCTGGGCAACAAGTCAGATCCACAGCCAGCTTCTCTGACAGGCCCTGCTCCTTTGCCTTGCTTGGGTTCCTGACTTCATAGATTCATAGAATCATAGAATGTAGGGCTAGAAGGGACCTCGAGAAGTCATCGAGTCCAGTCCCCGTCCCTCATGGCAGGACCAGATGCTGTCTAGACCATCCCTGATAGACATTTATCTAACCTACTCTTAAATATTTCCAGAGATGGAGATTCTGCAACCTTTCTAGGCAGTTTATTCCAGAGTTTAACTACCCTGACAGTTAGGAACTTTTTCCCAATGTCCAACCTAAACCTCCTTTGCTGCAGTTTAAGCCCATTGCTTCTTGTTCTATTCTTAGAGGCTAAGACAAACAAGTGTTGTCCCTCCTCCTGATGACACCCTTTTAGATACCTGAAAACTGCTATCATGTCCCCTCTCAGTCTTCTCTTTTCCAAACTAAACTAACCCAATACTTTCAGCCTTCCTTCATAGGTCTTGTTCTCTAGACCTTTCATTCTTGATGCTCTTCCCGTGGACCCTCTCAATTTCTCCACATCTTTCTTGAAATGTGGTGCCCAGAACTGGACACAATACTCCAGTTGAGGCCCTAACCAGTGCAGAGTAGAGCAGAAGAATGACTTATCGTGTCTTGCTCACAACACACCTGTTAATTCATCCAGAATCATGTTTGCTTTTTTTGCAACAGCATCACACTGTTGACTCATATTTAGCTTGTGGTCCACTATAACCCCTAGATCCCTTTCTGCTGCACTTCTTCCTAGATGGTGTCGTCCCATCTGTATGTGTGAAACTGATTGTTCCTTCCTAAGTGGAGCACTTTGCATTTGTCTTTGTTAAACTTCATCCTGTTTACTCAGACCATTACTCCATATTGTCCAGATCATTTTGAATTTGACCCAAGCCTCCAAAAACAGTTTGCAATCCCTCCCAGTTTATCATCATCTGCAAACTTAATAAGCATACTTTCTTATGCCAATATCTAAGTCATTGATGGAGATATTGAACAGAGCCGGACCCAAAACAGACCCCTGCGGAAACCTCACTTGTTATTACCTTTCCAGCAGGATGAGAACCATATAAAACTACTCTCTGAGTATGGTTATCCGGCAGTTATGCACCCACCTTTATGTAGCCCCATCTAAGTTGTAATTTGCCTAGTTTATTGATAAGAATATCATGCAAGACCGTATTCAAATGCCTTACTAAAGTCTAAGTATACCACATCCACTGCTTCTCCCTTATCCACAAGGCTCGTTATCCTATTCAAAGAAAGCTATCAGATTGGTTTGACATGATTTGTTCTTTACCAATCCATGTTGGCTATTCCCTATCATCTTCCAAGTGTTTGCAGATAATTCCTTAATTACTTGATGCATTATCTTCCCTGGCACAGAAGTTAAACTAACTGGTCTGTAATTTCCTGGGTTGTTTTTATTTCCCTTTTTTATAGATGGGCACTATATTTGCCCTTTTCCAGTCTTCTGGAATCTTTCTGTCTCCCATGATTTTCCAACGATAATAGCTAGAGGCTCAGGATACCTCCTCTATTAGTTCCTTGGTATTCTAGGATGCATTATCAGGCACTGGTGACTTGCAGGCATCTAACTTTTCTAAGTGATTTTTAACGTGTTCTTTTTTTTTTTTTATCTTCCAAACCTACCCCCTTCCCACTAGCATTCCAATCAGCTGTGACCCTCAGCTCAGGAGCTTGGCTTCTGACTCTGGTTCTGATCCTCGACCTTGGTGCCTTTCTTCTGATTCCAGCTCTGACCCTTGGCTCCAGCTCTACCCACTAGGCCTGATCACCCATATCCCATCCATGACAGCCTGGGCTAAACTGTAATTTCTGATGTATTTACACTAGAAGAATCTCTGTGCATGTCACCGCTTTTCAATACAACAGAAAGGAAGAACAACATTTCTAACTTTGACAGCCAGACACTGGGGTTAATGCCCTGTGTAACAGATGAGTTACAGATTGACTAGGCCTGATTTTTATTATCAGGAACAAAGTAAAAACCACAGAACCTGACCACTCCTATTTGCATCCCTAGACTTTATTAATTTCTTAATCCTCCACAAAATATTTTCACACAGTAGATATCTCCTCTCTGAAAGCTTTCTTTTCCCATTGACATTTGGGCAGTTCATGCCTGTAACTTCCATTAGAAAATATATGGCACCTCTGGATACTTGAGGATCTGGAGGGTATTGTAAAGTGCATTTTGGCTGATGTGGTGATATTTGTACCTTAAAATACTGATTGGCAGTAAAGTGTTCCCAATTATATAGACATTTTTTTGATATGCTGTCATCTGGCTAGGAGCAAGAACAGTATTTTGATTCCAGCCGTCATTGGTCGAAGAGATTAATGCATACATTCTCTTCTGCTCTACTGAAAGTGGCAGCAAACTGTATTTCAATAATAGCAGATTATTACAGATAATGTTTGTACTGAGGAAAACAGTAGATAACATGAGGAAAATAATTGACCATCTTCTTTCCCAAGCAGGCCCAAATTATGAATGGTTATGTTAAATATAGTTTGCAGTGAAGCTGTAACCATGTTGGTCCCAGGATATTAGAGAGACAAAGTGGGTGAGGTAATACCTTTTATTGGCACAACATCTGTTGGTGAAAGAGACAAGCTTTAAACCTTTCTTCAGGACCTGAAGAAGAGCTTTCTGTAGCTTGAAAGTTTGTCCCATAAAAGATATTACCTTACCCAGCTGGTCACTCATGTTAAATACAGACTTTCACCTTTAAACCATTATTGTTTGCTTAAAACTCCATAATAAATCAGTCATTTTTAAGTTCATCAAGGGAAATCACCTTTTACAGATAGCATATAGCAGAACACTGCAAGAACACGTCATGCGAGTATTAAAGAGCAGGCAAAAGTACTGACAAATTTAGTCCATGAAGCTAATCCTCACCAAAAAAGAAAACAGCTGATGTGTTTGGTGTGCCAATTTGTTCACCAGCCTTCAGCCCGGAGGTCTAGGCTCTACGAACCTCATCTCTTCAGCAAAAATACCCACCCACATGCCATTCCTCTGCCAGATCTGAGTCTCTGGACACCGCCCAATTTAGATGTTTTCCGGAGGGTGAATTTGCTTTTCCTTCTCCCTTTGATGACAGAGTGGTATTCTGGGGACACCAGATGAACACTCCTCTCTGCGGTGTCTTCAAAGGGGTACCTAATGTGACTGCTGCCTTCTCCAGTCCAAACAAGTATTTGGGAGGGAGAAGAGTCAGGAAGCAACCACATTTCTCACCACTTACCCACTAGAGCAGTGTGCATATGGGAAAAAGCACTTACTCCTGGCACCTCATTCAATGAGGCAGGAAGAAAGTTTTACAGAACCTGCAACATTCAAGTGTATGAGGATTTTAGTCCCTTGCCTTGAACAGATAAGCACTGTCAGTGAGCACAAAAGCATTTCCCACCTTCTGCTGCCCTAGATTGTGGCAGGCAACCTCCTGTCTCCAGAACAGCCCTTATGGATTGTGAAGGCTGCGGTGACCCCACCCGATACACTACAGGGCCTGCAGGACAGAAAGGAATGAAGACACAAAATTATGCCTCTTGAATACCAAGGAGAAGGGCAAATGTGGACAAAAACCTCAGGAGAAAGCGCAATGTAAAGTTGAGGCACTGCAGCCCCACTCCAATGGCCAGCAGGCTCAATAGATTAGGTGGTGAGGCATGAGTGAGAGACCGGTAGGGAGGTAGGCTTGAAGGTAGTGTTTGTGAATGGCATCAGCCCAGAGTTATGTCAAGTCTGTGAACAGCCAAACCCACAAAGATTTTAGAGTGGTTTGAAGCTCTCTCTTGGAACATTTCACACTGCCCTAAATTATAAGCCACAGAATGACAGAGGGAACCCTTTGTCTGTAAAGCAACAGCAGAGAAATACCAGGTAACCTGTAAACAAACAGCATCTGGAACCTGTGATCAAGGGTAAGGTGTGTATTGTGCTACTCATTTTCTGTTGCACATCTGCAGGGGTGACAGAGATAAATGCAGGCCTCTAGGGGGTAAAGTGTTTTGTATGTCATACACACACATTCTAGTAGTTCAGCCTCACCATAGAGGCTTGGTTCCTATAGTTTTATCATTAAAGATTTTAGTCACTAAACTGTGGTGGTAATTATCACATAAATTAACGGAGGTGGAGAAGCAGAATGCAAGGCAAAAATCTCACCTCTGGTAACAAAGTACAGGACTTAATCGTCCTGTAATATTTTCAAGCCTGACACCAATGATGAACCAACTCTCCTCTGGAATATCACTTGCACTACAGAGAAAATGCCTGCTAGGCAGTACCGTTTACCCCCTGGTATCCCACTTTTATCTGCTAACCTATCACAATTCTGAAAATGTATTTTCAGACGTTGGTGATTAGCGCAGCAAGGGAAGCAGCAGAGTGAGAATTATTTTTCAGATAAAGGTGTCAGCTTTTGAGCAGTGTAGTTGGAGGAAAAGCAAAGGAGAACTAATTAGTTTTGATACTACTGCAGACCAGAAAACACTTCTTGTTGCTTCTGTATTTTTTTTAAATGAGGGTAATGCACTTTAAATTGGTTCTGACCCCACACAATTCTGCATTATCTCATTGATCTCCCTGGATTTCAAATATTCTTTTCCCACTTTTGTCTTTATGTCTTCTGCTATGCTCCCTCTCCTTCTGCATTATCACACCATTCTCTTCATTCAAATCCTTTCTTAAAGCCAGCTCCTTCTACCCACTCATTCAAAGTTCATCCCTAGACAAGAGAGTATCAGTAACATTTTTGTTTCATATTGTCTTGGGGCTGAGACAGAGAGTTCCCTCGTTTTTGGAAAATTTAAAAATTCAGATTTTTGTAGGGGGAGAGGAAAAGGGAAATTATATTTAAGTTTTGTTTTTTTGTTCTTCTCCACCCTCTGCAGGTGCTGATCTCACTGAATAACGAAAATTAATTAAATCAATAATAAAAGGAAACAAGAATGTAATACCCATGCACTAAGCATTTATTTTCTGGGTGTTTATTTTGTTTTTCTTTCCCAGTACCATAGTCAAGGATTTTGTGATTATGTAATAAGGGGGTATTATACAGAATAGACAAATGATGGCAGTTTCTAATGCTGCCCATTAAACATAATTTTGACATTTGTGGACTTTTAAATGTTTAACTTTATTTATGTTTTTGTAGGAGGAAGGGTTGTTTTTGTATCTAATAGATAGCAAATGCACATATGCTCCCTTTTATTTTGAGTGCATTGAAGATCACACTTTGCAGACATCAAGTTCAGTATTTTTACTTGTGTCTTAGATTTTATAAATTTTTCATCACCACCTAAAAATTGCTTTTAACTTCAAAACTGTACTCAGGCTGTTTCCTTCATGGCAGCTTTTGTTAGGATAGGGAACTGTCAACCTTTGTCCTGATAAGTGAGGCCAGGGGCAGCTCTAGGGATTCTGCCGCCCCAAGCATGAGAGGCAGGCTGCCTCCGGCGGTTTGCCTGAGGGTCCGCTTGGTGTGCCGGGGCCTGGAGCTGCCCCTGAGTGAGGCAAAGTTGGGGTTACAGTACACAAACACAAAACCCCAGACTTTCAATCTAAAAATAATCGATTGAGTGGAACAAGATAAACCACCAGGCTTCCCATTATATTCCACATCTCATTTCTATGGAATGCCACATCATAAAATTCATCCCATATAATTTAACACGACTATAATGTTCCATTTAATAGATGCTCAAGGCTGAATCTGTTTGTACAATGAATTGTCTAAGTTCACTATCTTAGAAAGCGATCACTTAAATCAGTTTTGATCACTTGTTCTGAACCTCAACCTTGTTACCATCTGTACATCATAGTATCAGCAGTTAGTGCAAGCACCACCTATGAAATTCCTCTGTTTATAATATTATACTTTCCTTTTTTTAAACAGCCACACATTTCACTAATTGAAATTTAACTTGTATTCCCGGGGGGCTCATCCCAACCCCAATTTCAGGCAAAGGAATGATGCCATTGACTTTGATGTGTATGGATTAGGCCCTTATTGACTCAATATTTTATAGGCCGGTTAATATTCATGAGGAGTGAGGCCCAAATTGTCAACTAGAACCACTCCTTTCTTTGTAATACAAACTGTGCCTGCACTTTGAAACACTAAGATGCATATATGCCTACGGAAAAACTGCATGAGTTGATCATACTCGTTCTGATTTCTTTCAGTAATGGGATGGGATGTTGGTAGGGGAGAGGAAACATTATGAAATGAGTGATCTCACACAAACTATGTGCAAATAACATTAGTTTGTTTCTTGTACATTAATGTTTTTATACTCTGTGCTTTACCCCAAATAAATCTTCTTAACTGTTGCTAATAATTCTTTAGAGCATGAGTAGTTGTTTCCAGATGCTTGCTCACTTCCTAGGACATTCAATCTCTTTGATGTAGCTGTTGATAGATTTGGCAGCCTGATCCTACTCCGCCACTTATTTTGGGGGAACTTGTATAGATATCCTAGCACCACGGTCTCACTTTTTAAAATATTTATACCGTCACCCATCAATAAATTGACAGAGTATTATATGGCCATTCATAAAAACATTGCTTCGATAACATGCAACTATTGCTATTAGCAGTTATACAGCCCATATTAGGCCTCTAGCTCTTGTAATCTGAGGTCCAATCACTGCACAACCCTTATTTTTCCATTAGCCTCTATTTACTGTAATAAATTAAGGTTCATAACAAATAAACAATAAAATAATAATGATCACTGTCTTTTAATCTGTAAGGCCCTAAATAGTTTGAGACCTGATTACCGAAAGGACTACCTCCATCAGCCAGGCACACTATGCTATTGAGATCAACAGACGCAATTGATCTAATGGGGACTGGCCACAGGGGGAGTTTATGTGACGGTCCTCAGTGGAATGGGCTTCCCTTCATGGTCAAACAGAGTCCACAGTTCTTAACCATCGGTGACAAAGGCCATCTGTGACGAACTGGGACTGTTCCTAATGTTTGCTCTGAATACTGTGTTGGTGCCTCAGTGTCCCCTAGGCAGTTCTTAAGTATCTGGCAGAGCAAAGGGCCAGTGCACCTAATGCCTGGCACTCTGTCTCCTAGCAACTGATGGCCTGGGCCCCTCCTCTG
>NC_133777.1:28331246-28506272 GCF_003597395.2 Chelonoidis abingdonii
GTTACGCATGGGGAAGTTCACCAAGGCACAGTTAATCGTGCAGTTGGAGGAGGAGGACCGCTCTGAGGAGCAGATTCCTGACCCAGATGGGGCTACAAGAGGATCTGGGAGCAGCTGGAGCAGCAGCCAGGCACTCCTCAAAGATTATTTCTGCAAATTCTGATCTTCTGATTCTGCCTGAAATTAGTCTAAACTAAGGCCTTGTCTCTCTTCAAAGGTGCACTGGGTTGATTTTAAACCAGTTTAACTGAACTGATGCAAAACCCTGCTTGGATACTCTTAATTTAATGGAAACCTGATTTATATAGAATTAAGACAGTTTTAAATCAAATTAACAATGTCCACACAAGATTTTACACTGGTTAAATAAATCAGCTTTTAAGCCAATGTAAATTTAAATGCATGCATGAATGAATATAGACAAGGCCTAAGAATATCTCTAATGCACAAGAGCTATCCTAAATAAGACAACGCTATGGCAATGAATGGATATATCAACACACATTTAGTTATCACAAAGCAAATGTTAGCAATCCAGTAAATAATTAGACACTCCCCTTGATAACACAAATTCCTCTGTAACCCAACAGCACCATTACAGTGACAAGAAATAAGCCTGCTCCTATTTATCTCACATCAAACCAAGGGAAAATGTACCTGTGGCTCTCAGCTGCTGCTGAGGAAGTACTGGAGCAGACCACTGGTGGGCAGGGCCGGCTCCAGGCACCAGCTTATCAAGCAGGTGCTTAGGGCGGCCACTCTGGAGTGGGGTGGCGCTTTCAGGTATTCGGCAGCAATTCAGCGGAAGGTCCCTCACTACCGCTCGGAGCGAAGGACCTCCCGCTGAATTGCCGCAGATCGTGATCATGGCTTTTTTTTTTTCGGCTGCTTGGGGCGGCAAAACCCCTGGAGCAGCCCTGCTAGTGGGAAATCCCTGGGGAAAGGACTCAGTTCATCCCAGACAACCTCTACACCAAAAAATTGTTATAGAGGGGAAAAACAATGATCTATAAAAAATACACCACGGAAAGACTCTTATGGAGAACAGAACTGCTGCTCTGCTTAGTGGAGTCAGTAGACCGGGAGTCACATAGTATAATATGGCAGCAGGAGAAACTGACAATACCCATCTAAACACATAAAGCAGGGGTGGCCAAACTGTGGCTCTGAAACCACATGCAGCTCTTCAGAAGCTAATATGTGGCTCTTTGTATAGACACCGACTCCGGGGCTAGAGCTACAGGCACCAACTTTCCAGTGTCCCGAGGGGTGCTCACTGCTCAAATCCTGGCTCTGCCACAGGCCTTGCCCCACTCCACCCCTTCCTGTGCCCTCCCCTAAGCCTGCAGTGCCCTTGATTCTCCCTCCCACCCTCGCCGCCGACCCTGCTGTACATCATGAAACAGTGGATCGGGAGCTGCGGGAAGGGAGGATAGGTGTTGATCAGCAGGGCTGCCAGGGGGTGGGAGGTGCTGGGAGTGTGTGAGGGTGAGCTGATGTGGGGTGCTGATATATTACTGTGGCTCTTTGGCAATGTACATTGGTAAATTTTGGCTCTTCTTCAGGCTCAGAGGAGGCTCTTCAGGTTGGCCACCCCTGAAATAAAGGATTGCAGAGCAGCTCTTGGTAACTCTCTTTAATCTTTAAAAAGAGACAGAATAACTCCTGAATGACTGACTAAAGCAGAGAATGCCTATCCATGAGAAAGACAAGGTGAGGGAGATCTCTTTTATTATACATAATATAATTATTATATAAATATAATATAAATAAAAGGTATTACCTCCTCTGTCTCATCTCTTTAATATCCTGGGACTCACACGCCTACAGCTACACTATCTGTATGTGTGTGTGTGTAAAAGCTTCTTGAAAATAACTGAAAGCATATCTACAACAGCTTAGCAAAGTCCTCACTCAAATTCCTGGCTTTTCCCCAAATAGCTATCTATGTATCTGGGAAGAAACTGGATGTAAGTGACCATATGGGCACTGCAGTTATAAAATGTGTTTCTCATACACACTGCCAAGACTGAAACAATGTTACTTAACTATCTATGGCAACATTCAAAAGTTGGGAAAGGCAAGTACTACGTGGAAGAGGGAACCATGTGTGTCAAAGATCGTCATCTCTTCTTTGGAAATAAAAATCTTGCTGGTCAGAAATTGGATAGCTACATAGATGACAGAAGAATTTTCTGTTGAATTTTCTGCCTCAGCTAATGAATTTTGAAAACAGTAAATTTTATACAAATACAGTAATGTCTCAATTTGCATATTATTAACGAATATGTATTTCCTTGCTTACCTGAAGTTCCCCACCATCAAATCCTTTCAGTTTCTTGCTCTTCCTTACTGGAAAATCAGTACATTCTCCCTGTTAAATCCATAATTTCCCCTTCCATCTCCCCTTCCCAAATCCCCCAGAGCATCACACAATTCCCCCAGTATCTGGCTTCCCCCTGAATTTCCCTGCTCTTCAAGTTCCCTCTTCCTACCATCCTCCCTGTTTTTTCTCTGAATTTTCTGGTTCCCTTCCAACATTCTTCTTTTTCCCACTTCAAGTTTCTCCATACAGGCATCCTACCTCCCACAGTATAGTCCCCAACATTCCTGCAGCCTAAGCAACAAATGTTTCACAACCTTTCAAGTTTGGTTATATGAGGTTAGAGATGTTCATAACCTCCCTAATATGTGGAATAAAGGTAAGAGTAAAACATGTATCAGGATAACAATTATATATAATTTATTTGTATATAAGTATTCATTAAGCACCAGTAACATTAAGCACACACTATATACAGTGAACGAGCCTAAATAAGCCTATGCCATAACCCAGTTCACTATACTAAGTATCCCGTAACATCTTGCATTTACGGAAGCAAGCATTTGGCATAAGCAGATAGTAAACTGTTCAAAATCAAGATACATTTGTTCTATGTCTTAGTACAAGAGTAGGAAGTACCTTCACGGACCAGTACCTGGAATGCTAGTATAGAAAACAAAGATAATGAAGGCACAGAACAAGTTAGGGAACTGGGACAAAATGATGAGTTGGATTTTAGTGATGTGTAAAAGACGTGTAACTTGTAAAATAATCATATAAGTAATAGCAGCTGAAATGTGTATCTTTGGGAGCGTACCTTCTGGGTAAAGTGAATGTAACTGTGATCAAGGCCCTAGGTATTAGCTAAGAATATACAAACTCATAAGTGGACGCCAAATCAGCTCACCCTTATGTTAGTTTTGTTCAAAACAGGTATTAGTCTTATAAGAATGTATTTAGTGTTTAGATACTATGAAATGCTTGTATGTTGCTACATGCATTAATCTCACTTGTAATGTCTGTATTCCACACTATAAGGAAATATGTAAGTTTTGCTTTATAAGTTTGAAAATATTTGCTCTGAACTTGTGAACCCAGGCATGGGAATCATCCCACCCACTCAGAAACCCTATCAAGATTCAAGGGGCCATTAAGGAACATCACAATACAAAGGATAGTGAATGACACTATCACACCTTGGAAATGTTACCTGAAAGGAAGCTCTTCTCATTGACCGGAAGGCCAAATGTAAAAGATAAAACAGGATCATGAGAAATTTTTTCATCTCTTTGCTATCTGAACTCTCATAGGACCAGAGACACTAAATGGAGGCAAAGATCACCAGGAGTTATCCTTGAATCCAGACTTAAAGACATTTTGAATTGACAGATCACTATATCTCTATCGTCTTTAGAAACTATAAATGATATCTAATTTGTCTGTAAATATTTGCTTGATGTAATCTCTAAATAACTTTCTTTTTCCTAGTTAATAACCCTTTAGTTAGTTTGTTGCAGGATTGGCTACAGCCATTATCTTTGGTCTGAGAGCTAAGGTACTAATTCATCCGAGCTAAGCGACTGGTCTCTTGGGACTGTGAGCAACCTGAATATTTTGTGATTTTTGGTGAAAGAGACTGTTTATCACTAAGTCCCGCATGCCTAGGTGGCAAGATAGACTGGAAAGCTTAAGGGGACTCTCTGTGCCACTCCATGGAGAGACTAGAATAGTGATCCATGAGTTCATGTTTGTTATTGGGTTGGTAAAATCTGATTATAGAACAAGCCATCAGTTTGGGGAGTCTTCCCTGTTTTTGACAGTCTGCCCTGAGGTAGGCATGGTCATGTGCATTCCAGACAGCAGACAGTAACATTGGTGCACAAGGTGGCTTCTTGAAGAATGGTGTCACATAGAACCTTTTTCCTGTACTATATTATTACTGATTCAGAGGAATAAATGTCTCTCACATTGGTTATTTGGTCTCTTGAGTAAATTTTATAACTGAACAAAGTATGGGCAAGCACTGACTATACAATTTATCAACACTCCCCTGCAGGTTGCAATCCACTGGCTGAGAAACAATGCTCTGGATGCAGTCTGTCAGATTATAGTCCTCCGAAACTGTACTGGAAAGGACAAAGTATGGAGAAACTGCCTAGAGTGCCTCTTGACAGCTCTCTGAATTAGGGAAAAATGAAACAGTTTATTGGGAGCATAACAAGAAGCAACTGAAATCAGGCGCTTCCTGCTCAATTCTGGAGATTGAGTGAGTATGTGTGACAGTATCTTTATTGACCAAAGGGAAAGAATATGGTCTTTAATGGAACTACCAAAAAAAAAAGTTGCATTCCATAAATAGAGCATTCCTGCCAGTAATAGGTCTGGTTAGGTACTAAATCAGTGAAAAATAGATTTTTTTTTCTTTCCTCAGCATCAAAGATTATTTCTGCAAATGAGCTTCTTCGAATACTGAGAAATGTATAATGCATTTTGAAAGACAATAATGTTTTCAGTTTGAATAAACTGATATTATGCTGTAAGGAAGCAACAATTAAATTACTTTAAAAACATTCCCACTATCACTGGAGAAACTTCATTAGTTAATATTTTCAGAGAGAGCAGCAGAGAGTTCTGTGGCACCTTATAGACTAACAGAAGTATTGGAGCATGAGCTTTCATGCGTGAATACCCACTTCATCTGCTGCATCACCCACGGATGTATTCACCCACGAAAGCTCATGCTCCAATATGTCTGTTAGTCTATAAGGTGCCACAGGACTCTTTGCTGCTTTTACAGATCCAGACTAACACAGCTACCCCTCTGATACCATTTTCAGAGAAGCTCTTGATCACATCTTAGAGACCAAGTGCTAACAGCTGAGACACTTATGGCCAAGTTCCCTCCTCTGATTCAGGTTGCACCAATCCACGTACTGTGTAATCTGCCCTGTTTTTTCACACCTAATTGTGGCTATCCTCCCCAGGAATTGAAGACACAAAACAAAGGCAGAATATGCCATGAATTCACTAAGGTTAACCACTGTTTTGTATGTAAAATGAGTACAGAATATCTAATTGCAGTATTTTTATTTCCAGAGTAAGGGTCGTTAGGCTTTCAATGAGTGATAACAGCTTGTCCAGAGAAGTATTTAGTTCTGTATTTTCTTACAGTAGCAAACACGAAACACTTATGAACCCCAACACCCTGTGTATTCTTCCTGCATTGGCACTTTCACAAGCTCCTTTCCTCAGCCATAAAAGGAGAACCAAAATTTACTAGAGAAAAGAACGGAACAATTGAAGTGAAGTAATAGCAACCAGCACCACATGAAGTGAGGAACATTTCACCCCCCCATGTTGGATGAAAAGGCAGTACTTAACATTATTACAAAATTATATAGCCATCCGAGCAGCTACATCCCAGCTTTTATACTTCACAATAACCAAATTTTGATATAACAGATCATTACTTTTGTCATGACCAGGACATGGGCAATCTGATCTAATGGTTGCAGAAGAGGTTGGGAGCCAGGTTGGGTCTGGATACCATGAGACCAGGAGTCGGAGTGATGAAGCAGGTGGGTCAGGCTTATTAACCAAGATGCCAGAAGCAAGCAGCAGAAGCAGGCAGTGTAGGGAAGGCAGTCCTAGGAAGGTACAAACCAAGTTGCATGGATGATTTCCTGGTCATCTTCTTGAATTAAATTTCAGGGTTTTGCCAGTCAGATCCCTAGTGAGGAGGGATTTAAATTAGGTTCACCGGGGGATGGTGACCTAAGTCCTGAGGTAACTGGGGAAGTGGGATACAGGGAGAAAACACAAGAAGAAGGGTGTAACAGGGGATGCCTCCTGATTCATACTGAGAAAGTAGGGCAATCAGCTAGTTATCTTAGGTGCCTGTACACAAATGCAAGAAGCCTGGGAAACAAACAGGAAGAATTGGAAGTCCTGGCACAGTCAAGGAACTATGATGGAATAACAGAGAGTTGCTGGGGAACTCACATGACTGGAGCACTGTCATGAATGGGTATAAACTGTTCAGGAAGGACAGGCAGGGAAAGAAAAGGTGGAGGAGTTTCACTGTATGTAAGAAAGCAATATGAGTGCTCAGAGCTCCAGTATGAAACTGGAGAAATGCCTATTAAGTGACTTTGGGTTAAATTTAGAGGCAAGAGCAACAAGTGTGATGACATGGTGGGCATCTGCTGTAGACCACCAGATCAGGAGGATGAGGTAGATGAGGCTTTCTTCAGACAACTAACAGAAGTTTCCTGATCACAGGCCCTGGTTCTCATGGGGGATTTCAATCACCCTGACATCTGCTGGGAGAGAAATACAGCAGTGCACAAACAATCCAGGAAGTTTTTTAAGAGTGTTGGGGACAACTTCCTGGTGCAAGTGCTGGAGGAACCAACTAGGGACGACTGGAAAAAGGCAAATACAGTGCCCATCTTTAAAAAAGGGAAGGAGAATCCAGGGAACTACAGCCTCATTTCAGTCCCTGCAAAAATCATGGAGCAGGTCCTCAAGGAATTCATTTTGAAGCACCCGATGGAGAGGAAGGTGATCAGGAACAGTCAACATGGATTCACCAAGGGCAGGTCATGCCTCACCAAACTGATTGCCTTCTATGATGGGATAACTGGCTCTGTGGATATGGGGAAAGTGGTGGACATGTTATATCTTGACTTTAGCAAAGCTTTTGATACCTTCTCCCACAGTATTCTTCCCAGCAAGTTAAAACAGTCTGGACTGGATGAATGGATTATAAGGTGGGTAGAAAGCTAGCTAAATCATCAGGCTCAACAGGCAGTGATCAATGGCTCGATGTCTAATTGGCAGCCGGTATCAAGTGGAGTTTGGGCCTGGATTTGTTCAACATCTTCATTAATGATCTGGATGATGGGATAGATTGCACCCTCAGCAAAGTTCGTGAATGACACTAAGCTGGGAGGAAAGGTAGATAAACTGGAGGGTAGGGATAGAGTCCAGAGTGACCCAGACAAATCGGAGGATTAGGCCAAAAGAAATCTGATGTAATTCAACAAAGAAAAGTGCAGAGTCCTGCACTTAGGATGGAAGAATCCCATGCACCGCTACAGGCTGGGGACTAACCCGCTAAGCAGCAGTTCTGCAGAAAAGGACCTGGGGATTACAGTGGACGAGAAGCTGGATATGAGTCAACAGAGTGTCCTTGTTGCCAAGAAGGGTAACGGCATAAACTGGGCTGCATTAGTAGGAGCATTGCCAGCAGATTGAGGGAAGTGATTATTCCCCTCTATTCAGCACTGGTGAAGCCACATTTGGAGTACTGTGTCCAGTTTTGGGCCCCCCATTACATAAAGGATGTGGACAAATTGGAGAGAGTCCAGCAAGGGCAACAAAAATGATTAGGGGGCTGCGGCACATGACTTATGAGGAGAGGCTGAAAGAACTGGGCTTATTTAGTCTGCAGAAAAGAAGAGTGAGGGGGGATTTGATAGCAGCTTTCAACTACCTGAATTGAGGTTCCAAAGAGGATGGAGCTCGGCTGTTCTCAGTAGTGCCAGATGACAGAACAAGAAGCAATGGTTTCAAGTTGCAGTGGGGGAGGTCTAGGTTGGATATGAGGAAACACTATTTCACTAGGAGGGTGGTGAAGCACTGGAATGGGTTACCTAGGGAGGTGGTGGAATCTCCATCTTTAGGTTTTTTAAGGCCCAACTTGACAAAGCCCTGGCTGGCATGATTTAGTTGGGGTTGGTCCTGCTTTGAGCAAGGGATTGGACTAGATGATCTCCTGAGGTCTCTTCCAATCCTAATCTTCTATGATTCTATGATCCCAGGACTGGAGGCTCTGCCAAAGTTGAGCTTTGAATACTGGCAACTGTTAACACGTCACTGGGTGGTGTGTCAGAATATACTGGCTGCTAAGTGCCTGTGGACCAGGGTTTGAGAGCCACGGCCCCTGACAACTTTATAAATATCAAAGTGTGCTATCATACATATGGTGCCATTAACTGAAAACTGCAAGCACTGAAATCATTCTGCAGGACTTGTGCATAGGTGTCTGTTATTACGGATTACTTCAAAATGAAAAGGGAATGAAGATGCCAAATAAGTTGTTTAATCTATTTTAAAGTAATTTCTGCCTTAAGGAACAATAGAACTTTTAAATTCCCATACCAGCCTTAACTATGGGAAGAAATCCATTAGGACATCCTTAAACATAATCAATTCATGGCTCAGTACTTTCTGTTGCATGGGACTCAGGAAATAGTGAAGCCAGTGCAGGTGACTTCACAAAATGTATGTGAGAAATCCCAAAAGTGGAAGTGTCCTATTTCATCAAAACTATCCTGTTTAAAAACTGATATCAGTGGAAATATCAGATGTCTAGCGATAGAGAACGCTGGTGCCTGTTTGGTTGATATCTTTATTTATTTGTCTTATCGTAGTGCCAAGAAGCCAAGAACCCATCCTATTAGGCTCTGTACAAACATAATGAAGGGACAGTCCCTGCCTTGAAGGATTTACAATCTAACACATAAGTTTTCAAATTGGAGACAGGCCCCTGTGGGGACATGTGGACTATATTCTGGGGAGGTGGAGGGGATGAGAAGCTTTAGGAAAAAGTAACTTACTGCACACATTTTACCCACGGCAAGGAATAAGTAGGAAAGTGAATTTCTCCAGATATATCAGGTCCTTAGATGGCACTGTGCATTTTGATGGATTTCTGTTAAGCATGAATAGTATTATGCAAAGTTGTTCCCATCTGTACATCAATCAGTTTGCTATGATGAGGTGTGCACATTTAATTGCAAGCATTGACCACAATCACAGTTTTGCTGCTCCCATCACACTAGTAACAAGTGTGATACAGTAAGCTGTATCTCAAACCCATTTATCCAAGCCTCCATTATCCAGCTCTCCATATTAACCAAACTGGGACTGATGTCCTGAGCCCTGCCACTCAGGCTCTGTTTGAATCAATGCCTTACTCTTTTTAATATTTAGTGAGAATTGTATTTGATTTTGTGTGTGTCGAGGGGGTGGGGCAATCAAATAAGTTTGACAACATCTGATCTAGTGGACCAAACATGCTTAATTTTTAATTCCAATTCACTCTCTCTCTGACTGTGTGGCAAGTCATGAAGCCTCTCTTTTTCTCTCTTAACCAGTTGAAAATCAGAGAAAACTTGCTTAACTTCATCATGGGCATCTTAAGACTTCTAATGACTCCAATAGGCTTTGAATTAAGTCCTAATGAGCTTATATTTGGATAGTACTTTTGAAGACGTAAAGGTGCTATAAAAGTCCTAAACATTATTTTATTTTCAATCATCGTCAGTTAGGAACATTATTTATTCATTAAAGTTTAAAAAACAGACACAAGAGCATACCAATCAGTCCATTAGGGAATTCAGCCTGCTGGTGCTATTTTCTATAGAAATGCCATTGTTTTTAAGCTGCAACGGAACTTTTATTCAATGTGACTAATGTATTATAAATAGCAATCAATTTGTTAAAGATTGATACTAATATCCAGTCTGATGAACTTCAGATTTTGAGGATTATTTTAATAGTTCAGCAGCTTTAGTACATAAAGCATACAATGCAAAAATAAAATCCCGCTTATTCAACTGAATTGTGTAATGTCAAGAAATCACAACTCTTGAAATCAAAAGGTTAAATACATCCAAACTGTGACTGAAAAATCTAGACATGTATGAGGAGCAATAATAAAAACTACTTGTTGTCAGGCAGTATAATCTTAATTCTACAACACAATGCTCAGCTACTCTATTACTATCAAGTAATTGGAAACTGGATTCCTGCCATTTCAAAACTACTGTAATTGTCTGATTCAAATTGTACGGAAAGGTACTTTCTCTGAGCTGATTTTCTTCGTCAAAATGAATTAAGTAATTGCTCTTATATACTACAGACTAATCTCATACATATAAAGATTTTTTTGAGGAATTTGCCAATTTGTCATTAATAAAATATGCTGTGCTAAACTTAGTGATGTTGTTCTTGAATGCAAACATTATTCAAGCTCCCAGATATCTATCTTTAATTCAGATAATTTAACTAACACAGGTATGAATCTTAGAGCACGTCAAAAAATAGGAGTTAGGATTTGAGGAAATAACATAACTGTAGTGTGTTTTTAGAAGCCCAAGAACAGGAGCGGTGATAATATGCATACACAGATGGATTCTGCAGAAAATTATGGAGAAAAACATAATTCCAGTATTTAATAAATATAGTGTTTGACTCCATTATGATATGTTATAGTATATTCTGTCCATGAAAATGGAAACAGATACTTTGTTCATAGAGTCCAAGGCCAAAAGGGACCATTGTGATAATTCAGTCTGACCTCTTATATAACACAAGCCACAGAATGTCCCCAAAATATTTTCTAGACCATATCTTTTAAACAAACATCCAATCTTGACTTAAAAATTGCCAGTGATGGAGAATCCACCATGACTCTCAGTAAATTTTTCCAATGTTCAATTACTTTCACTTTAAAAAATCAATAGCATATTTCCAGTCCAAGAAGTTGGTAAAGGATGTTACCTCATCCACCTTGTCTTTCTTAAATCCCACTGAGTTTAACACCGCACACAACTGGGCCCACATACAGTAATTCCTTCATGGACTTTATATGCAGCACTTCTATCCTCTGAAAACACAGACTCTGCAGAACAGGTTCACCACTACAACTAGGGATATGGCAGGGAATTAGAACACTAAGGGGAAATGTGTTCTAATGGCTGTGATGTTCTTATAGCTCAAATTTTCGTTAGCCATGATATGGAGATATCTTCCAAAAGAGTTACCAATGCAATAATTATTTTGGGTAGACAAAGTTGTATAAAGTAATTAAAAATCCAGGTTCAGAGTAGAAATCTTGAAGTAAAAAAATGTGATGGACACACACAGAGCACGATATGGAGCTGAATGAACATGAATGGTATATATTTTGATATGGAAAGAGAAAGAGCTAATTACATAAATATGTTTAAAGCCTACAAGAATAATTGGTGGGTGAACCTCAGCAATGACAACATCATTACTGTGGGATTACAGAAAAATAAAAAGCACGACACATCAAGTTCAAGTAGGTAAAAGAATCCTCAACAGTTTGAGTAAAAAAAGACTATTTATCGTTCAGAATGAAGGGAAGTATAAGCTACTAACAAAGGAATCTGCAAAGGTTAGCAGCGCTCATGACTGCTGCAAAGACTTTATAGACTATTAAGAGAGTTTATTAGAGATAATCAGGAAATTATGGGTACGAAAAAAACTATCCAAATTTTCTAAATGTCATTTTTTGTTTTAATGTAAGGAACATGATACCATTAGTACCAAAGCTGTAAGGAGCTTCAATTAAGTGGTTGATTACCTGGGGTAACTACACAGCTATTATTTTCAGACATTTTCTTTTTTTAAATGAAATAGGTGACTATTCCCTAGATTTGGAAATATGCTGGTGTGGTGTTGGGTTTTTGCTGTTGTTCTTGTAATAGTAGTAGGTTTGTTACCAGTAGGTAAATACTGAGAAGATATATCATATCATCATATTTTATAGATGTGTTTCTGTAAAATTAAGCATAAAAAAGCTATGGAAAGAATGACGACTGTATTAGTAAACTTACCAGCTGGATCAATTTATACAATAAAGCTCTAGGTGGTTTTTGATTTAATAATAGATTTGGATTAAAAGAAGCATTTGAAAGATTCTTTTTAAAAAGTTTTGGGACTGAATAAATTACATTTGCTGGAGGTTTTCTTAAGATAGTGTGAAAGCTTTCGATCTTTGTGAAAATAAAACCTTTTAATTAAAATATACAGAATGGTTATAAAGAGGCATTTGTGAGCCGTTAGGAAAACTAAATATTCTAAGCAAGAGCGAAGGACAAACTGCCTAAACCTGTAGAAACGGTAAATGGTACACCCAGAGGGAGCACAATGAGCCAAACCCTATTTAATGTGATGATTAATAAGCTTTTCACTTGGCACTTTTCATCCATACATTTCAAAAACACTTTACAAAGATGAGTAAGCAGCATTATCTCTGTTTTCACAGGTAAGTAAATTGAGGCAAAGAGAAATGTAGAGATATGCTCAGTGTTACACAGCAAGTCAGCATCAAAGCAGAAAACAGAAGAACTAGGCAATCCCAATGATTGTGTACCAATTGGATATACTGAAGAATAAATATTAATGGACAGTAAACAACCGGTGAATAAGGACTTTAAAATAATGCTAGTATCACTGTCCCAAGCAGAAACCCTCAGTCAAGCTGCATGGAATTGCATAACTTAGAAGCCCACAGTAACGAGTTAATATTTCTACAGCCTCTCTGAGACATTTCCAATTTAATATAAGGAATAGGAAGCTGATTTATGCACAAAGCTTATCTGTGTAACAGTGGCAACAAACATGCACTAAAAGAAATATTTCAGGCTACAACTAAGGAGTAGATATAGCCTGAGCATAACACTCGTTATGCTCAGGCTACATACATAGTTTAATTAGGCATTTTTCTGACTATGACTGTCTGGCTTCTGGATCTACTACTTGGATTCTTTTTAAGTGTTTCACTTCTGAGGTGATGTAGACATGGGGCCTGAAAAGCAGTAGAAGCTTAATTCATTACTTTTTAATGCCCCTCAATTCAAAACATTCAATAGAGCAGTGGGTGGCATATCTGAACGATAACTCAGCGTATCTAGATTTATTTGCTAATAGATACGGCTTACTTATTAGTCACAGAACCTCTCAGTTTATAATTATTATTAAGTTAGAGTGTTGGAGACAAACAATAAGGTAAACAAAAATCATACGCCAGTGGAATCCATCATAATCAGATATAACCAGAAAAGAGATTTGCATTTCTTTATGAATGGTGAAACGCACAGCTCTTCAGTAAAATGAAGACTTACTTGATAATTCTTAATATTATATCTGCCTTTCCAGACCACTGGGGGGATAAAATTCTACTACTAGGAAAAAGTCTGGAGTCCAGATCAGCCCTCCACTACCACTACCTTAAAAACCCCTGTTCCTTGCTTATTTCTAGTGCAAATTTGGGCAGCAGCAGAAAGAAAGGGTATGCATGAAGAGAGCTTCCTGTCCATAAGCGAGTTTCTGACCTTGGCTCTCCCTTACGAGTTTTCAGTTACGAAAACATCTTTAAATTAAAAAAAAAAATTAACTACCTCTCTCTTCCCTCTCCCATCACCACATTTTTTTCTGGCATTGCAAACCTTCTGGAAAGGAGAAAGGAAATTATTTTTTATCTCCCCAGGTAAGGGTACATAAGTAGGTGTGCAAGATTGCTGCATCTCAGCTAGAGCTGTGAAGAGACAGCATCTAGAATGAATGAGAGTTTAATTTGTTTCTCTTGTTTTCCCAGCTCACAATGAAAAAGTCTGTCATATCTCATGGGGAAATATCCAAACAACTGGTTAATGAGAGCATATAGATTTCCATTGATTCAACAATGAACATAGGTAACTTTAATATTCGAACCCCAAATATTTAAGTCTCATGAGTCAGACCACCAAAATATCATGAGATTAAAAAGTAATAATATATTTTGTATTTTTTTATTTGCCTTCTTATTTTTGAATCTTTAGAGTGCACTTGGCTCACATTTCCAAGCTTTTCTCTACAACTATGATGGCTAAAACTTACCCCTCCCCCAAAATAAAGCAAAATTTTTTAGATAATCACCAGACTCTACAAGCTAAAAATTTAAGTAAAACACCAAATCATGGAAGGCTACCAATAAAATTGCAAGAGCTGGCAACACTAATTTAAATACCACATAACTGACATCCATAAACCACCTGCAACACTCTCATCAAAATATTGAGAGAGAATAGTATGATTACAGTCAGAGATTTAAAAGATTGATTAGATAAGTGAATCCATCCACCTGGAGATATTAAATTGATGCTACCCATTGTCTTAGACTGAACAAACACTTCAGAAGTTACAAGGCCTTTAAAAAATCTATTAATTAGAAGAGTTTCTGAAGACAGAAATTCTTAGGCTGATAAAATATTTTAGCTAATTCCTTCTGTATGTCCAAGTCATGAAACTATTAATATAACCATACACCAGATCCAGAACTGCAGAAAATAGCAGACTTAATACTGTATTGAGAATAACGGAGCTTCCAGGAACTGTCATCTTTTAATTCCTTTTTATCAAAACACTGCTTCTGGTACCATGCTCTGTCTGTAACACAGGTGATTTACCAAAGAAACAGGAGTGTAACTGCACCACACCTTTAAGTGGGAGGAAAGGGAGACTGTCCAACTTGCTGGCAGAGAGGGAATTGTGCCTTATGGTCAGGATGGGAAGTGAGTCTCTGATGCTGTTGCAAAAGGGGAAGTGGGTCAGTGAGGCGACCCTGACTCATCCCCAGAGACTGGAAGGGCTTGGGCGCTCAAAAGGGTCAAGCACAGTGGGAGAAGCCCCTTTCCCCCAGATGAACTGCAGCAGCACACACCTCCCTCTCCTTGACGTGGCAAAATAGCAGGTTTGTTCAGGACCTGTTGTGGGTATTGCACTAGCCATTTCTTTCGGGACAGGGGTGGGGTGGTGGGAGGAGGCAGGGCTAGGAAGGAATTTTTCCCTCTCTGACAGATTGGCCGAGATGGAGTGGGGGCCTTCCCCACAGTGGTTTTCAGGGAGGGCTTTGTTATGGTGAGTAGAGAAGGGTGTTAGGCTATTATAGTGGAACTCATTATGTAAGTGTGGAGTGGATGTCCAGTGCGGGTACTCCATAGCAGTGGCATAGCCATCGTGGGATATGTGGGTGGTCCCCGACTTTGGATGGACAGGCAATTACAGGGGGGCTAGGAGGCCAGGAGGGATGGGGGGCCTGCCTCCCTCCACCCCCTGCAGCCAGCCTCATGGGTGGCAATGGATGGAGACTCTGGCCAGAGGCTCCCCGGGGCCCTGGGTGTGCACCCGGATGTGGGAGGAGACACTACTCCCAGCTCCCTTCCAGGTCCCACCACCCCATGCCAGGCCTGGTTAATCAAGCAGCTGGCCTGCCTTTTTAGAAGATCTCCTCTACCGCCACTCACTCACCCTCTTCCTAGTGGCAGATTAGTCACTGGGCTAACCTGGGCCCCCGGAAAAATGGGTGCTACCATGCCCCCATCCACTCCGCCTGCCCGGCGCTCCTGCTTCCTGCTGGGGAGTGGGGTGGGAGTGCAGGGGTTTGCTCCACTCCACCTGCCCCACCAGCACTCCAAGCCCCTATCCCAGCTCCCTGGCTGGAGTGCCTGGTGGGCAGGAGCAGGACAAGCACTGGGGCCAGAGAAGAGCAGAGGCTGGGTGGGCCACAGCCCACCGAGGCCTCACCTGTGGCTATGCCTCTGTTCCATAGGGAAGGTATACAGCGACTAGATAAATGGCTTGATAAAGGACTTACAAAGGAGATGTTGGTTAAAGGAGCAGAACTGAGGGAGGAGGGGGCAGCCTTCTTTCTTATAGCCCACCTTAATCCTTGTTCGTGGGGAGGGGGATGGTAAGGTCCCAGCAGCGGGTTGGCTGAGGGAGCTGGATGGAAAAAGAGAGGAGCTGGCAAAAGCCTTCAGGGTAGATATTAAATGAACATGGAGTTACCTGCACTGTACACTTTTATCTGCCGGATAGTCCTAGACATCTAATAATAAAGATGTGGCCTGAGTAAATCCATATGAATGGTCTCCTGTCCTCCTTTTGGCATAGCCAGACAATGATATATTATCAATACTGCATTCAATTTTGTAACGTTTAAAAAAAAAATGAGGTGGCTGTTAGGTTTCAAACCTATGTTAAATAATTGCCCCCACATTCAATTCCAGAAGTAAAGTTGCATCCACAATACTGTAGAACTGGATGAAGTCCAGCTTAAAACAAGGATGCCTGATTTCCTACTCACCCCATCTCTTACTGACCCCAGCTGGAATTCTGCATGCTAAACCTTTATGAAAAAAAATTCAGGCTCAAAGCCTATATCTTACTTGATTTATATAACGCTGTTTGGTCATCTTTCAAACAATCAAATATATATAGTGTCTCTCTTGTTTTTTAAACCAAGGGCAGAATTGAATTTGGACACTCAGAATTTCTGAGTTAGCATTCAGTTACAGAAAATCAATATTGTGTTTAAACATCAATTTTGTTTGTGGTGATTTTTAAAATCTCTTCCTTTCAGAATATTATTCCAATAAATATACACACATATGCTAGTTAAAATTGTTTGTATTATGTGCACGGCTATTATCACATGTCAACCTAAGTTCAACATTTAGGATCAGCCACAGACCAACACATCTGATGTTCTCCAAAGGTCCAGTTTATAAACAACTTACACCTAGCTTTTCATGACAAGAAGAGGGATAAGCGAATATTAAATAGAAGTTTTCTAAATTTCCAGTTTAGGATGTGGCCATAACACTTGTCAGAGGGAGATCTCTATTGCTGACGTTTTGGTTATGAACACTTACTGAATTAGTGACTGATCTCCCAGCTATATTGACTTCCTGTTGAGGTAAATGTCATTTTGGTTTAATCTGCTAGATATATTGCTTGTAGGACAACAAAATGGTCTTCTAAAATGTCTTGGGACTCTTCAGACTTCAATTTACAGAAAAAGAATCCTTATATATTCACACAAACTTGTTGATATAGGTTACATTTGTTAGACTCTGTCTTGTCCAGGGGCAGCTCTAGACATTTCGCCGCCCCAAGCACGGCCGCATGCCGCGGGGGGCGCTCTGCCGGCGGTCGGTCCCGCAGCTCCAGTGGACCTGCCGCAGGCGTGCCTGCGGAGGGTCCGCTGGTTCCGCGGCTCCATTGAAGCCACAGGACCAGCAGACCCGCCGCAGGCATGGCGGTGAAGCCTGCCTGCCTGCTGCCCTCCCAGCGACCGGCAGAGCGCCCCCCGTGGCAAGCCGCCCCAAGCACGCTCTTGGCGTGCTGGTGCCTGGAGCCGCCCCGGTCTTGTCTGGCTGCTTTGTTCAGAACGTGTAGCTGAGGGCTAACAGCACTTTACTTTTCTTAAGCTTAGAGCTACTCACAAAGGCTATTGCTACACTTGAAACTTCAAAGCGCTGCCGCGGCAACGCTTTGAAGTGCAAGTATGGTTGCAGCGCCAGCGCTCTCCCAGCGCTGCGCGTACTCCACATCCTCTACGGGTGTAGCTTCCAGAGCTGCAGCATTGTTTACACTGAGGCTTTACAGCGCTGTATCTTGCAGCACTCAGGGGGGTGTTTTTTTCACACTCTTGAGCGCCAAAGTTGCAGCGCTGTACAGCGCCAGCGTAGCCATGGCCAAAGTGTTTTCTGCATTCAAGCCTTGACCACTGCCCTTGTGCTGAGAGAGAGCCCTTGTGCATGCCTCCTATCTTTAAACTAGTGTCTGTGGACATTGACAGGTATTCCTCATGGGAAGGGATTCAATTCAATGATTTCCATTATCTGGAAATCTCTCCGTCTCTTGCTCATACCCTCCTGACATACTCTAGGAAAGTTGAGACAAAAAAACCAAACCAAACCAAACACAAAACAAACAAACAAAAATCCTGTCAAGGGAAACTCTAGAACTGAGGTAAGGAGAGAATATTGCCATCACATATATATTTGGGAAGAATGGTCCTTTTTTGCTAAGATATCGCTTTACTTTGGAATCCAAAACCATTTGGTGACATGAAATAACAAAGGTTCACAGTAACTTTGTCTTGTTTTCCCACCCAGCATATTTATTAATTAAGAGGAACTGCAAAATAATAAAGAACCTCTCAATGCTGGAGTCATTGACATGATTAGTCAAGTGTCACTTAAGGAGATATTTGAATCTCAAGTGATTGTGCATGTATGAGATTTACTGAATATTTAGTGAAGGAAATATAACAAAAGTGAGGCTTGTAAGTATGAACACTGTTTGTGATAGGATTATAAGATATTCATAGAACTCTAGGAGACAGCTGCTTTTCAAGTCAACTCATAAAGGTTTCTATTTCCCCTCCCAGGTGCTAATACCGGCCTGACTGAATACTGAAAACTTACAGTTCAATAACAAACAAAATATGGATCTAACAAGAAGAGGCAGTGTTTTAAAGTTGATTTTAAAATGCCAGCTTACGCTGTGAAAGGGGAAAAGATATTTCAAACTACAGTATTGTAAAGAAAATGAGCATTTCATATTCATAGTTTGAAAACATCTAATTTGTTTTGCAGTTTAAATAAAAAGTGCTCAAAACTTAACTTGAATCTTCCAGAGCTGTACATTTATTTTAAACAGAACATTTTTAGTAAAGCATTCACATATGGTTTAATTTAAAAAAAATATGAGTCTAGAATATGAGTAGCAAATTCAATGAAGCAGAAATAGCTTTACAGGAAAAAGATATTGTGCTATTTCACAAGCAAAAATGTTTGAAGCAATAAAAAATCATTTCTTCCATCATAATTCAATACAAATATTTTCTAAACTTGTGAATAGCATGAATGTTGAATTCCATCCTTAGATTTCCTTATTTTCTACTTATCAATATAATTATCTTTACTTCCACAAATTATTTCCCACACAAATAGCTAAAAAAGCCCTGAATTCATAAGTTATGTAACAAAGCTCAGATGAATAAGCAGCAGTCCTAAGCACAAACATATTTAACATTTGGCTTGTAAATTCTTTCTGAAACTGAAAACATCCTGTCTCTCAAACAGAGAAATGGTATTTTAATCTAGCTGAAATGTATTTAGCATATTTTATCAAAAGATACAGTATTTTAAATTTTGTTTTCTACCACAGCAGTTGCCAGTAACAATGCCAGCTACAATGTCCATAATCATCCCTTATTTTCCCATGCTTACTGCTTTCTGAAATATACATCTTTTAGGCTGGTATTTTCCATGGTTGGTTTCTGCCAGAGGCTGGTAATTTTTTAAATTTAATACAAAAAATTGAACCCTTTAAAACTGTTTCTGAATTATGGGAGAATGGGGAAAAATAAACTTTCCCCATGGTTAGTTCTAACTACACTTCAATTTCCAAGCAAAAATGACTGGAGTTTGAATACAGAAACTCAGAGGGATCTGGAGCAAAATCAGTATTTGGTCCTGCTAGTCAAGGCAGGGGGCTGGACTCAATGACCTTTCAGGGTTCCGTCTAGTTCTAGGAGACTGGCATATCTCTATATATTATTATAACCTCCAACATAAAGATTATTGTACTTACTTTCCTAGGCTTAGGGAAAAATTAAAATAAAGAGATTGGAAAAAAATCAGTTGTTCTGGGAGCACCTGCTAGGATTTTAGCAGAGTTTAGTCAAGGCTCTAGTCTCTTTGTGCTCTAAGGTCCCAATCCTGCAAAAATACATGTACAAAACTTTACTGGAGTAATCAGGTAGCAAAGTAAAGCATGACTAAGGAACAAATTCTGCAGACACTTAAGCACATATGTAGTTTTACTCACATCAGATGTCATACTGAAGATAAGACTACTCACGTGAGTAAAGTTATTCATATATTTTAGCTGTGTCAGTCCTACACTATATGTTTTTCTCTGAAAACAAGGATAGACCTTGGGATAATTTTCATGAAAGAGTCTAAGACTGAGATTTTTCAAAGGTGTTTAGCGAATGCGTCCACTCACTTTACGCTGATTTTAGGAAATTATGAGACTAGCCTAATTTTCCAACTGAAATACACACAGAAGAACATTTAAGAAAAACTAATTAACATCAAAAACAGAAGAAAATTCTGGGGATTTAAAATCTCTCATCAATCTTTCACTTTTGAGGTCATCTATTTTTTAATTTAAGTTGCTTCTGTAAAATTCTCCAAATTCTAACTCTATATTAAAAGTAAAATGTTTCTAGCTTTCTCTGTTGACACAAAGATCACCATGTAAATCAATGTACCATTACTCTGTTTAAACTAGCCTTTTACAAAATAGCCTCCTGTCAAACAGCAGCAGAAAAGAGGAAAAAGAGATCATATGAACACTTTCTAAAAGTTGCACTTTAGAGCAATTTGACTTCCTTAGGTAAAAACTTAAGTCAGAGCACCATCCTGCATCCTAGTGAAACCAGTGCTTAGGAGCCATTTTGGATGGAGTTCAGTCCCATTATGGAGAATACATCCGTTGATTCTAAGGGGAAAGGTGAAAACTGCTCATGTAGAAATCAACCTCCTGCTGGCTGGAGCTACTAGGATGATAGCCCCAAAAGAGGCTGTTCACATCTATGCCCCCTTGAGGCTTAAATGGTCATTAATAAAGAGAGTAGTAATCAGCGGCTGAAAGGGAGTAAGAAGATAGATGAGGAGGTAGTCTTAAAATGGTATGGGAGAATACCTAGGGGCTGTAGCCTGACCCTATAATGAATACTAGTTGGTATTCAACTAATGAGAGTAGCGTACCAAGGTTCTTGTTCCTGAATCAGACACAACAGAATCAAAATTTACAAGTTTAATATTGTGTATGGCAATGGCACTTGCAGGACAGCAAAACACAACTGTAACCACCTTTATTAATACAATTAATAGAGACAAGAAAAATCCAAACCACATAAGCAAATAGCAATAATAGAGTATTGGAGAAATCTTAAAGGTTATTCCTTGCATAGCATATGCTCATAGACTTATATACCCACACCCCTTTTTTGAAGATCTGGTGGTAAGAGACAACGGATCACCACTGTCTATGGTATGTGAAATGGGTCCGATGGTCCAGATCCTCAATGCCTGATAATAGCACTAAAATATGGAAGGGAGGAGGGGTAGCTAGCTTCTTTATTCGGGTTCTTGCTTATACAGAGCCTGGGAATCACCACAAATATTCATATAAACTCCCAGCCTCCTCTGTCCATATCCAACTTCCTCACCCTCATAATACTGGGGTGCCTTTTCCTGATAGGCTAGCATATTAACCCCTATTGACCCATTATCATATTGCTAAAGCATATTTGTGGTTAGACATCTGCCAGCAATCCTATCCTAAAATATGCAAGCTTAGTACCAGATCAGTATTCCTGTGGTTGCCTAGTCTCATTTTATGCCAACTTTTCTCTTATACAGGCTTTTCCAAATTTCCCAAAATCTAGGGTGACTATTGGATCACTTCATCTGTGCTAAAGATCATAGACTATGTTTCACTTATGCTAACTTGCTTATGCCAGTGTTTTACAGGATGCAGGCCTGGAGGTTCCATGTGTTACTGCTAAGTAAAATAAGGCTAAACTGGTCCTAAGGGCTACTGGGCTCATCTAAAATGCACTTAGGACAAAGGACTGCAAAAGAGAAACCATTAATTTCTATCAGGTGATACAGCAATAGGAAACTTAAATATAGACCATTTAAAACAATACTTCTCACATGTATATCACCTAAAATATGAAATAATTAAATCAGTATCAGTTATATTTATACAGTCTTTGTATCTATCAGGGCACTTAGTAATAAGTGAGTATACACATATATACCTCTCAAAATTATAAAGTACTGCTATATTTAATCAAACTGTATATGAGATTAAATAGAAAGTTTCTTAACATGTCTGTAAATGATTCAACAATTTGCTCATGAGTACTTCCTTAAGAGTTTTACTGTTGGTCTATTTTGACCTCTGCAGTACAAAATAAACTCCAAGTGAAGCTGTATCTGTAATAATATTGATCAAGTTATGCAAATACAGGTTTTATATAGTGGTTTAATAGCCAATATATGTCAGGAAGGAGTGCATCTTTTTATTAGCCATTAAAATAAATGCATACTATGTTACTTGAATCAGACTGGTTGCTTAAAGTCAACTTTCTCCCAAGTGCACTCCTTGAATATTATTTTCTTGATTGTGTCAATAATTAGAGATTTGATCAGTCTTCTATAAAACTTGCTTCAGTTTAAGGAGCAGGATTTAAAGTATCCATCATTATCAATTAGCAAGGATAAAAGAAATTCCAAACAAATACAACCTGCACCATGAAAATCTCTCCCTTAAAACAAGCTAATCCTATGAAACTGACTATTAATCATAACTTTATTTACGTTTAATTTATATTTAACCAATGATTTTTCTTGGTGCTTCTCATTCTTATTGCTACACGGAATTTGTAACAGCTGTCTCTTCTGCAGGAACCTGCGGTTTCTTTACAGCTGCCTGTTGTATCACTGGTGGCAAGGCTGTTAAGACAGTTTGTCTCAAAATGTACAGAATCCTCACACAAAGCAGATTTTACTGCCTGGAATCTAAAATTCAGGGGACCAGAAAATGTAAAAGTTTGACAGGAAGCTCTCTTGATAAGACTTCCTATCTGGGGTCAGAAAGAATAGTCTGGTTTTGATACCTGAGTGGCTGACTAATTGACCTACATGCCACATCCTAACCCAGAGCGCTTGTAAAAAAGAGTAAAAAAAACTTTACTCTGGTATAGTGAAGCAGCTTGCATTAAGAGCATGTGAACTGTACAGATCTAAAATCAACAGTACACAGAAATTTGCTCCTGATCAGAGCATGATTTGGAGAGCATGTCAAAGCAATCCTTTCCCAGTGTATAGTCAATTTATTTTATTTTTATTTCACTGGGTCATTTAGCAGTGTGAGACACTGCTTGTGATATGGTGAAAATCAAAAGTTTCTATCACACTGACTTTTCTTCTTCTCCAGATGTGCTCATAAAGCTTTGTTCTTCAGGGGGCCTGGCAGAAGCAAGTAGCATCTTAACGGGGAAGAAGAAGAAAAGCAGCAGGTATACAGGTAAATGGGCTTCTTGATTCCAGGTATCCAGACCAAAGAGGATATGTCCAAGGCTGAAATACAGTATATGCTAATATGAGCCAACTAGCATGCTGGTCTCAGATCTCCTTCAACAAACAAGCACTTGGCCAACTGCTCCTTGAAAGTGCAGTTAAAACACGTTTGCAAACCATCTGTTAAGAAGTGATACAGTGATCTTTGTGTCCTGCTTTATACTCAGGCAAGAACATGACTCTTTAATCAATCGCACTGAAATTGCTTTATATGGTTAGTGTGTCATGACTCAGGTAGGTCATGGCCATAGCCATCCCTCTATTAATGCATTAGCACATGTAAATGTTTGTTGATTCTGTAAAGCAGGGGTTCTCAAACTGGGGGTTGGGACCCCTCAGGGGGTCCTGAAGTTATTACATGGGGGGGTCGCAAGCTGTCTGCCTCCACCCCAAACTCCGCTTTGCCTCCAGCATTTATAATAGTGTTAAATATATTAAAAAGTGTTTATAGTTTATAAGGGGGGGTCTCACTCAGAGGCTTGCAATGTGAAAGGGGTCACCAGTTCAAAAGTTTGAGAACCACTGCTGTAAAGGATACAGGTTTATGTAGCTGGTGAAAATATCCAGAATCATGAAAACAGAATGGCTGTCACTAGGAGTAAGAGGTAGTTTGGTAGGTGCTGGTGGACTTCTGAAAAGGTTGGGAGTCAAACAGTTTTGAGACCTACAATTGAGCAAATAAGTGACCCAAAGCACAGACTGAAATGAATTTAACCCACTGGCATTACAAGTTCTCTTAGCAAGAGAGAACCTCACCTACTGTTTCACATTTCTGTATTAACTCTGAGCCAGTTAGTGTATCATATTCATTGTATGAAATGAAACATTCTGTATCTCATATAAATATACATTGTTTCCTCACTGTTTTCCATGCAATCATCTCTGAATATGTGTTTGCAAACTGTCATTCCATTTAACTTTTTATGTCCAAATTTACATATGCTTCCTAAGCTTAAATAAAGACAATTATATAAATTATGGTGTGTCTTATGGGATTGCTATAAATTCCAAAGGTCATTGTGCTTACTGATTGCTTGTAGGATGTGCAGGAAATCCAGTGTGCATAGAACACAGGCCTGACTACACACTGACCTCTTCCAAATTGTTATTAATTAAGGCACACAAAACATTTAAATTAATTGGATTTCTAGGTTCATCATGAGTAATGGTAGTGGGTCTGACTAGTTTAATAGTAAGAAATTTACTTTCACAAACTATTAGTAAAAGTTATACACAAATGTGTGTAGGTGCCTGAAAAACAATACTGTATCTTTGCTAAGGGAAACATTCACCCCTAAGTCATGACCCATTAAACATGAGAAAAGATCAGCTTGAGGACAATTAAGCTTCAATTAGCTTTGAGCTCTGCTGCTAGAATTTTACTGATGATGACATTAAGTCTGCATGACTTTTTGAAAATAACATTCAATGTATTACTAGACATCAGTGTGTAAAATTCTATATTTGTTTTCATTTGTTAACAGAAAAAATAAACAGTAATATTTATTTTGTTTAAAGGGAGAAACATGAGAGAAAGTTTGGCCTTGTCACTAAGGCAACAGCTTTGGATTCCAAAGATGTGGATTCAATTCCCAGCTCTGTCACACATTCCCTCTGTGACACTGGTCAAGCCATTTAATTTCTTTGGTACTTAGGAGCCTAAGATTTAGGTTTCTAGACCAATTAGGCACATGTAGGCTCAATCACATTATTCCCTATAAAGGGCAACTGGTGGCTACAGTAACTGGGGATGCTCAGAGAAATAAGGAACTACTAGGAGTGAGCAGGTTCTAGAAGAGACTCCTGGGACTGAGACTCCAGCCAAGTATGGCCTATGAGTGGCTTACTGAAGCACAAAAGGTCCCAGTCAGCAAGGCCTGGGAGAAGGGTGATTAGACACTGCAGCAGGGTCTCTTAGAACTGAGGCTACCAGCAGTAAAGGCCTGGGAGTGACCCAACAAGAGGGTAAACAAATGGATTTTGTTTCGGAACTCTGAATTTTACTCTTGCATTTATTTTATTCAAATAAACTCAGACCTCAAGAAAGCCTGTTGTGAATGTGGGGGGGAAAGGGGTGTGTGGAGTTTAAGAAGCTCCTTGAGCGGGGTACTGAGGAAGGTTGCCTGTAGCATCACCTCTGGTCACAAGGAGCACTCAGGAGGCCAATGATCTGACTCTACTTACTTTGCTTTTAATTCAGTGATAGACCATTGATTTGAGGATGATCTCTACCACAGATTTACACAAGGGTCCTGAGATGACTCAGGAGTCTGATCCTGGAACCAGAGATCTGCCTGCTGTAGGTGCAGACATTTCCTGGCAGATCAGCTGCCTGCTGGGAGAAAGTTCATTCTTTCTCCTTCCTTCTCTCTCTCTCTCTCTCTTCAGCTTTGAGGGCAAGACACTTCTCATCGAAGCAGGCCACAGCCTGATGGAGGATGTGGTGCCACTGAGGTCAGTTGGTGGCTTGCTCCTCCCAGCTTGTGATGTCCACATCAGTTTTCTTGAGATACGCTTTCAGTGTGTCTTTGTAGTGTTTCTTCTGACCACCACCGGATCTCTGATCATGGGTGAGCTGAGAGTAAAATGCTTATTTTGGGAGGTGAGAGTCTGGCATCTGCACACAATGTCTAGCCCAGAAGAGTTGGTATATGAGCATCATTGGTTCAATACTGGTGACAATGGCTTCAGCGAGGATGTTGATGTTAGTGGGGCGATCTTCCCACTTGATGCAAAGGGTATTCTGGAGGTACCATTGCTGGTACCTCTCAGGATTCTTGAGTTGCTGTCACTAGATCACCTAGGTTTTGCATCCATAAAGGAGTGTTGGAATAACAGTTGTCTTATAGACCTGGATCTTGGTGTCCTTCCATAGGTCACAGAAGGATCTATGGAAGGACACCAAAACAGTTGAGCACTTCGGCTACCTCAGTAGCCAGCTTTCTCAAAATGCAAAAATTGACAGTGAGATCCAGCACAGGATCCAGTGCACAAGTGCTTCCTTTGGGAAACTGCTCCAATGCATTTTGATGGAATTTTTATTATATACCTTAATATGGTGGGGATCAGAAATGAACATGCAGGCATATGCGCTCTCTAGTACGTAAAAAACGTCTACACAAAGTACTGTAAGTTTGATAACACATCAATAAATCCATTTACTGCAGTATGGTTGTCAAAACCATGTACCATAGCGCAATGCATTCTGGAGATGCAGAAAACCTGATAAACGGAAGTACATTGGTCTTATCTCTTTGAAAGCATATCTAATCATTTTATACACAGGGAATATAATTTTAGCGTTGTGTTTCAATGCTAAAAAGATCCTAGAAAAGTAACTCGACAGACTCCCCCAACCCCATAGTTTCTATAGTGTTTACTGGAATGATAACTGAGATTTGTTCCAGAGAGCCTTTGTTGAAATTCCTTTCTTATGTTTACGTCGCTTGCACAAGAATAACTGGTTTTAGGTGAGTGAAGGGTATAGGGGCAAAACTTTAACGTTCCAACCTGAAATCAAGATGATGCAATAGCAGTAGCATATAATCCCTCCCTGCCTGTTGATATTCCCACCTTGAGAGTTGTGAAAGTAGTCATTGCTCTTCCCCTTCATTTACATGAAGGATTAGGGTCACTGTATATCACATCACTCACCTTCTCTCATCAGTGATCTATGAACATCCAGTCAAAAGAGCCCTTATTTGTTTGTGTATATTGAGCATATAAACATCCTGGCATGTCTTAACTGTCCCTGAGTTCCCCAGAAAGCGCTAATGGGGATCTTAAATGATGTGGAGGAGCTTTTCTGGACTTCCAACACTTGAGTGAATTTCAGCTTAAGACAAAGAGAAGAGAAAGGATGTTTTTGGAGTTAAAGCACTGGACTGCAACTCTATATCCAGTCCTGCTACAGACTTCCTGTGTGATCTTGGGCAAGTCACTTTACTTTCTCTATGCTTCAGTTTCCTCTTTTTTAAAATAGAGATAACAATACTTCCGTTGTCTGTCTAGTTTGTCATCTCTTTGGAACTGCCTCTGACCGTGCTTAGTTAGCACCATGTTCAATGGGGTCCATGTTTTGTTTGGAAACTCTAGGCACTGTTGTAACAGAAGTTCCAGAAGCTAGATATTACCATATGTTATCACCTACGTTAATCAGCTGTGTGGCTGCATTGGAGAATTGGGACTTAAAAACAGAGATTTTACTACATTTGAAAGCTCTAATTTGTATTTGTCTGTCAAATTGAAGTAGACAAAAATACTTCATAATAACTATCCAGAGAAAATATTGAGTTAAAATGAATAAATTGCTTCAAAAATATGCAACACAAGCTCTATTGGTAGCATTATGCCAATTCTTTTGATCCTTCAGGCATAAATTAATGTCATTACAGACAACTCTATTCATGTGAGTAACTTTGAGCTTCATTTGTATTGATAATTTAAGTTCCTATTCTAAATAAGGGAACGAGATAAACCATTTTATAATGAGTAATGTACTACATTTGTATACCATGTCATGGGTGAATAGGGCATAACGCCCAGCCATATGGTATACTTGGGAGCCAACTCATCTACATAGTCTGTTACCAGGCAACATGCTGGACTTAAGCCTCAGCTCAGTGTAAAAAAATAAAAAAATAAAAACGACCCCCCTTAGCCCAAGTAATTGATTGATATTCATTGTGCTAGTGAGATTATGATAACAAGGGAAAATACCTATTCTGATCACAAAGATTTGGAATCATTAAACATTCCCAAATGCCAAATGAGTATTTTTTTATTCTTTATTGTTGTACACTATAAATCTTTGTTAGCATGTTGAAAGAGGATTAGTATTTTTTTCCTAAAACTGCATTTGTAAATATTGACATATTATACCCATAGACAAATTAATGTCAGCTTCCTCACAACATTCTGCTAATTATCTGAGGGACCACTGTCTCCCATAGGTTAGAAATTCCAGCCTCCTTCTTGCATTTGTACTAGAATTTTTCTAGCAGAAACTGTCCATAGTGTCAAATCCAGCTCAGAGCTCTTGGACCATTATGTGATAGAAATGACTGTTCATGACAGACAAAAAGCTAAAAGCAACAAGCACATTTAGAACTATAATTCTACCCTGATATAACACGGTCCTCAGGAGCCAAAAAATCTCACTGCCTTATAGGTGAGACCGCGTCATACCGGGTTTGATCTAGTACACCATGCCAGACCAGACTGGCTTCCCCGGCAGTGATTTAAAGGGCCCGGAGCTCCCCGCAGCTGCTGGAGCCTGTGGCCCTTTAAATCACTACCCGAGACTGGCTGCCAGAGCCGCGGCAGGGATTTAAATAGCCCGGTGCTCCAGCTGCTGTGGGAAGCCCTGGTCCCTTTAAATCATTGCTGGATCTCTGGCAGCAGGGCTCAGGTGGGGATTTAAAGAGACTGGGGCTCCACACGAATTCAGATATAGCGCAATAAAGCAGCGGGACTCGGATGACGCTTTAAAGGGCCCAGAGCTCCCCGCTGTACTATCGTGTTATATCCAAACTCATGTTATATCGTGTCACGTTCCATCAGGGTAGAGGTGTACAAATTGATTCAAACCTGGCCTCAAGATGAGCAGCCGTTGCTTTATCCACTAAGTCATGCAGCTTTCTTGAAATATTGAAATATGACTTCAAAGACATTATGGGGAAGATTTTCCATGTGGTGCACAAGGGAATTAGGAATGAAATGCCTTTTATTAGTAAAAAGGGCTGTATGCCTAATCCCCTGAATGACATAAAATTTAGTAGAGTGGGTGGTGCACTCAGCTACTAATACTGATATATCTGAAAACTAAAGAAGAATTTGGTCTGTTCTCCTTTCAGTGCACAAGTGTAACTCCTTTTTACTTAAGGGGAACTACACACACCAACTGAGGGCAAAATTGCATACTCGTTTTCTGTTAATTCAGAATGTGCTCCACAGAACCATATGCAGTGGCTCCTGGTCTAGCTGGCTGGAAGAAAAGGGCTTCTTCCCCACCATAAGCTCTTACTCTGCAATTGATGAAGAAAAGGAGGGAGGAAGGATAGGGTTTACCTGGAGAGAGCAAGGTGGAACTGGAAGCAGCTGAACCTGGGAAGATGGGGAAGGCACTGATCTTCCAGGTGACTGGAGGCACATGGTATTTATACCATAAGCAGTTCTGGAAAATCCCTCTCTCACTAGGATTGAGCTAGCAATGCCCACTCCTCTGCACATAGA
The DNA here is from genome assembly GCF_003597395.2 of Chelonoidis abingdonii. Lineage (NCBI taxonomy): Eukaryota > Metazoa > Chordata > Testudines > Testudinidae > Chelonoidis > Chelonoidis abingdonii. The sequence goes on from NC_133777.1 coordinate 28,360,617, forward strand.
ATCAAAATAGAACCGAGTTTCTTCATGATCCACTGTCAGCATTATGCTAGCCACCCTTTTTTCCTTAGTAGCTGGCAAGGGATTTTCCCCTCACCACCAGACTGACCAAGCCAGGTTGGGTTTTTTTGCCTTCCCCACAGTGGGTCAGGGATTTAGTGGAGTGGCCAGTCAAATTATGTTAAAATGTCACAATTTAGTAACTAAAAATTGTGGCAGATGTCCATCCAGTGCAGGTATTCATTATGGAAAGAATATGGTGATCAGACAAGAAGGATTGGAAGAGGATTCAGAGGTAAATATCCTTAAGGAAGCTGAGGAGGGTGAGGGGGAGGAAGAGAGAAGGGCACATAGGACTTCTAACATCTGGTACAATAAGGAGCCAACAACCCACTCCTTTTCAGTGCCCCTTAACCCTTATACAAGGAGAGGGCAGCAGGGTCCCAGCAAGGGGCTGGGAAGGGAGATGTTTGACAGGAGCCCTACTGTCAATAAGCAGAAATACCTCAGGACATGGTGACCTGAAATATGCAACCAAATAAAACCACATCCATTCCCTCCTGCCTTTCTTCCATTGTGGGCAGACAACGGCTCTTGCAGCCTTCAATATGAAGTTGTTTCTGCAGCACTATAACAACATTTAACATTCATTACACAAGACAAAGATGCCAAGTTGTGGGATTATTTTTTAAATAGAAGAGGCGGTACTAAAATAATTGCAAAAAAGAAAAGAGATGTCACATTATGAAATAAATCCAAATAGCTACCTTGACTCATTTCCTAAAATTACTTTTCCTGTGACATATTAGTATTTATTATTTACTAGTGAGGTATAATAAATTCCCTTCTCATAAAATATATCCTCAACAGACATGGTTCACTGAACACAATTAGCATCCATGTTCAAGCTAAAAGAAGATATTTCAAGGGGAAAAAAAAGAATCCTAAACATGAAAATAATGATTTAGAGAGAGAATCACCATGCTTGTGCCTAATTATTACAGCTAATTTTCAGGACAGGAAAAAGTAAAAATGAATTAACACCAGAACACTTCTACATATGCCCTAAAAGCCAGAGGGCTTAATTCCTCTTATTTGCATTATATGAACACTTGTACAACAAAAGTAAAAAGGAATTGCTTCTAGATATCTTCATGGGGGAAAAGTGGCTGAACTGACAAACGTATACACAAAAGCATTTCTTTATGCTTTTGAAGTATCATCCAAAGGTAGTAAAAATAAGACACGGTGACATAACCTTAATGTGTGAAATGAAACTAACAGAGAGAATATATATTGTTTTAACCTGTGGCCAGGCCTCAGACAATGAATTGATTAAACAAGTCAGTTGCACATGGTTCCACTGTCTGTTATGGATTGCACTCCACTCTATGTCTTGTACTTATGTTCTGCATGTCTCAAGATGCGCTATTAGCTAGAACAAGATGTGAAGACCAAAGCCTTTTTTGATTCTTTATGATTACAGAACTGAGCTCTCAATCCTGCTCTAGGGCCTGAGAAATGTAAGTACCAGAGAAAAACAAAATAAAGAGTAGTACTTACAGAAAGAAGGCTTCGCTCATGAAAACTGAAGGCACCACTTGCATGGGGCTTCTGTGTGATTTCCTAAGAGAAATAAAACATATTTATTGAGAAGGATAAATTAGTTTGAGATTTTTTGTGTGTTTTTTAGCCCTCTCCCCTTTTTTATGTGGTCTTTCAAAACAGCTCAATAATCTTAAGGACTGCACAACCCAAAAGGTTTCTTTGATCCAAAAATATTAAAAAATGCATATTTTCCAGGAAAATGAGCGAGGGAAGGGAGTATGATTTAATGCATAAAGTGTATTTTATGTTTTATATTACATTTCTCTCTCTCTCTCTGCTATGGATAATGAAGTTATACCTTACAACCAAACATGCTGTATAATCTTAAAACAATTTTTAAATTCACAATAAAAGAACAAAATCAATAACACATAATTTGAACTTCAGTACTTTTTCACATGAGAAATGAGGAAAGGCAGTGTGTGCACTGTTGTCTTGTAACTGGTTCCTTTAGTGCTCTGCAAAGCACAAGACAGAACTATGATTATGACCAGGGCCAGCTCCAGGCACCAGCATTCCAAGCTGGTGCTTGGGACGGCCATCTTCAAGGGGCGGCAGTCCTTGTTGTTTTGCCCCCAAGCAGCGCACTGAATTGCCACCGCAAATGGCGGGGGCAGTCCGTGTGCCCTTAGGGCGGCACGAGTGTTTCCACGCCAGCGGCAATTTGGCAGCAGCTTCTATGTTTAGCTGTCCACGCCAGCTTCAGCAAAACATAGACGCTGCCGTCAAATTGCCGCCACCGCAGAAACACGCCTGCCGCCCTAAGGGCACGTGGACTGCCCCCGCCTGCGGCAGCAATTCAGTGTGCTGCTTGGGGCAGCGAAAACTGTAGAGCCGGCCCTGATTATGACCTAATAATGACTGACAAGTGTTTTATTGTTATTATAGAAGGGATTTGGGTTGTGGCAGGGGCGGACTGGCAGACATGGTTTGAAACTTACTTAAAGCCTGCATTCTAAGTTAGCTTTACAATCTTATCTAGTCAAGTAACTGTGTGATTATTGTACATAATCGCATAGCTATAACTCAAACATTGTGATAGTTTAATTTCCTAGTGTAATTTTATAACACACATGGTGATTAACTATATATATAAAATGTAATTTTATAACATACATACATATATATATATTCTTAGCGTAAACATTTTTAAATGGTGATTAATTTTTTCTATACTTTTTCAGTTGTACAACTCAAGAAGGAAAAATGAATATAAAGAAAGAGAAGAAGGAAGCTCTGGATCAGAGGACAACTGAAGTGTTTTGTGCTTATACATAGCTAAACATTAAAACAGGATGACAGTCTACTCCATGCCACCTTTTTATTGATGGGAATGTGGTGGTAGTTAATATTTTACTGAATCATTCATTGTATTCTATCAATTATAACACGCTCAGCCATGCTTTTCATGACAAAAGTGTGTCCCTATATATATTTTTTCATTTCCATATGCAATCTCTAGTATGTGCTCTCTAATATCAAGCACTATATGCATATTTAATCTATGGCAAATCTATACATCACACAAATACTTTCTAGGTGAAATCAAATGTAGAGATTGGTCATTCCCCAAACCATTCAAAATATCATAAGTGAATGCAGTCCATAGCTTCCCATAAACATTATTCCTTTCAGACATAGTTTGTTTTTTAAGACGACCAGAATTCTGTCATCTCTGTCTAAGGGTATCCTTCCATCCTATTTTCTTCCTCTTAACACTCTTGTAACCATATACCAGTGTTAAAATAGTTCCATTACACTGATGGTAGCTAAACAAACTTCACCATATGCTACCCACACCGTAAGGAAACAGAAAATTCCTCAAAAGTTTGCTGATCTAAAGGCAGTGCACCATAAGATAGCCTCAGTCCCGTTTTCCAAGTGGACATGGAAGAGACATGGAGTACTTGTGGGAAAGTATGAGAGCCATATGGAGGAGGCAGTGTTTCCATTGATCTCTACTAATTATGCTGGTCAGAACTGAAGTTCTCCCTGGCCATGGAGTTGGTCACAATGCAGAGAGAAGCACCCAGATAGTCTGCAAGGACATCTCTCCATCCAGGGTGACATGGAAATTGCACACTATTTTGAAACAACAAGCATAGCTGATCCGCATAATACAATCTAGCTAGTGACCACCTCATGCAATTTTTCAAGGCTACTACACAAAATTATCCAGGTGCTTTGGTAATATTCCATGAATAACCTATCATATATAATTACAATGTGCATTTAAAGATCTCAGATGAACAAATATATAAATGTATAATTTGTAAACTATGCTTTATTTACCATTCAATTCTTCAGTATCGTATGTAACCACAAAGAAGTCAACTCTTAGTCACAGAATTGATATGTTTAGTAGTATGAATTACATCAAGGAGCATGCTTTTATTTTCTGAACACATCTATTTTCTAGCAGCATCTGGTTGTGAGTCTTTGCACAAAAAAGTAATCAGTATGTATTAAGAAGCCAGGTCACGTTATTTTTCTGTAGTGATATATCAAACCAAGCCCCCAAACTTATTAGGAACATCCATGAAAACAAAAACAGCAGTATTTGAAGAAACTGAAATATATTGGCATTTGTTTTTGTGTTTTATTTTTCATTGCATCAGGAACCATATTTGGGGACAAAATAATAAGCAGTATGTCTTGATTTGCAATTCCATCATTCAGGAACACAAGCACTATAATTATGGCATACTGGATTGGATCCAGCATTGCAGAATCTGGGAGCATTGTACATGACTTAAATAGTGACAACCCACCCCAAACTAATTCCCATGTATAAGGAATTCATAATCTGCAACTTTCCCTTATACTCCCCAGCTGTAACACCTTAAAAGGGAAAGCAGGGAGTACCCAGCATAAATTACTACATGATAGAAGAAACCAGCCAGTGCGTATAGAAACTTTTAGTTAAATAGACAAGTATGAAAGCATTTTTGCAATGGGGCAACTCCTGGGCTGGGATGAATTTCTAAGGATATCAAGAGGTGAGGGCATACTACTGAGGCTGCCCAGGCCTCAGCTCCCTTGGGACAGTTGCCTCAGGCATTCCACACAAGCACAGATTGTACTTCAGGAAGAGTCCCTCTAGGTCATTTACAGCTTTGTACATAGTCACCAGCACCTTGAAATTTCATGACCTTGCATTATTTTGGCAACTTAAGCGGTTCCCTTAGGAACTATAAAAAGGCCAGAGTAAAAATAGAAATGAATACACACACGAACACGAGAAGCACAAATACTAACACAGGCTCACACATCTGATGCTTTGGATCTTCTCCTAAACATAGGTATAAATGGTTGACTCTGGTTTTAATTTTAGTTCACTTCTAAAATGCAAGTAGACAATGTTATCTGTTGCTGTAAGTTAAAAGTCATCCCCTTTAGAGAGCAGCCAAACACAGCAAGCTGTGAGCTTTCCCATCATTACACTCCTAACAATATTACTCCTATTTTGAGGCTTTTTGTTTGGTCTCAGTTTAATTTCCTGTCAGCCTTACAAGCAATTTCTAATGTTTGGGCTGTAGGATATGCTCTGATTAAAAATAATCTTCCCAATTACAGCCTGGCATGAATCTACTGCCACATGCACTCTGCCACTGGCCTCTGAATTTCTGTCAGCAGTAATTGTGTCTGTAGCTCCTAACTGTAAATGAAAACCCAGGGGGCATATTTGGGTTCCAGTTTCCTGTGCCTAGCCATATCTTTTAATTTGCACTGTCTGTCAAAAGGAGATGTTCATATGTACTAAAAGGAAATCCTTAGAACATCAGGGTAAAGGGAAAAAAGTGCAACAGGAACATGAAAAATTGTGTTCTAACACACTGCAGATAACTGGATGCTTACAGAGTGCATTGGTGCATTTCATTACAGTTAGATACAGAATGAAACCGTTGAGTCAAAATTTCAAGATACATATTTTTCATCATTAAAATTATACCATAAATTCAAAGTATGAACCCAAAAGGTTCTGAACAATTGATACAATTATGTAATTTTCCAAGTTACCTCCTAGGGATTTGATCATTGCAAAGTACATTTGTCAAAATATGTTTTATTGATAAAAGTAAAGCATGTAGCACTGAAACAGATGTATTTTTTTCTGGTGCACATTCCATTCATTAATTCTATGGCACTATATAACATGTCCAAGGGAATAAGAAACTTCTATGACAAATGAGGACATGAAGTTATCTGAATTTCAACTTTTGTCTTCAGAATTCAGTTAGTTGCAAAATCCTATGAGCTTTTTCACATTATTAAATAATGTAATTTCTTGCATGAAAAATAGACTGAGCACTCAGTCATGCAGCATAGGATAAAGCCATGCAAATGGCAGTCCTATATCCTATGGACACAGATGGCACTGCATGACAAACCACTGGTAGAAGTGGGAAAAACTGAAAGCTGCTTATGGTATTGTCAAGGTATTTTTCCCACTTTGAACTTTAGCGTCCAAAAAGTGGGGACCTACATGTACCCTTTTAAGCTTAATTCCTAGCTTAGATCTGATAGCACCGCCACCAGCCAAAATATAGTGTTTGGTACTCTTTCTGTTCCCCCAAAACCTTCCCTGGGGAACCCAAGACTCAAACGCCTTGGGTCTTAAAACAAGGAGAAATAAACCATTCCCCCTCCTTTCCCCCCTTCCCAGACTTTCCCCTCCCTGGGTTACCCTGAGAGACTACACTGATCCAAACTCCTTGGATCTTAAAACTTTTTCCCCTACCAATCCCTGGTGAGTTCAGACCCAATCCCCTTGGGTCTTAAACAAGGAAAAAAATCAATCAGGTTCTTAAAGAAGAAAGCTTTTAATTAAAGAAAGAAAAAGTAAAAATTATCTCTGTAAAATTAGGATGGAAAATGTTTACAGGGTATTCAAATTCATATAGCCTAGAGGGAGTCCCTCCTCCCTAGCCTGAAATTCAAAGTTACAGCAAACAGAGGTAAAATACTTCCAGCAAAATACACATTCACAAGTTAAGAAAACAAACATAAGACTAATCCGGCTTTTCTAGCTAGTACTTACTATTTTGAACATGAGAGACTGTTTCAGAAAGATTGGAGAAACCTGGGGTGCACGTCTGGTCCCTCTTAGTCCCAAGAGCGAACAAAGAACAAAAAAAACCAGCACAAACAAAGACTTCCCTCCACCAAGATTTTAAAGTATCTTGTTCCCCCATTGGTCCTCTGGTCAGGTGTCAGCCAGGTTCACTGAGCTTCTTAACCCTTTACAGGTAAAAGAGACATTAACCCTTAACCATCTGTTTATGACAGGTATAGGACAGAGTTTTCAGTGAGAAGCGAAACATAGTTCATGCAGAATACACTACTACAGACAGATGCTGAAATGTCCGTAGAAGAAAAAACACAAAACTTAGCATGTCAGTGTTGACTTGTAACTTGGTCATTCCTCTTTGTGTTGTGTTCATGTACCAAAAATTACTGAAACACATTTCAACCCCAACTGACAAGATTTAGTTCTTGCCAACAAGATATGTTAAATTTATAAGAAAAATAATGGGAACAACAATTTATTTAATACATCATCATTAATTGTACAAACGTCACATTTTCAGAGGTGACACACTGCTCAGAGGCCTGAAGTTGTGTATTCCCCCTAAGTATCTACATTCACAACAGTGCTGAACATGACAGTGTAAGTTCAATGCCATCATCATCAGCCCATGCTAAATTCCATTAGGAGCTTTATTTAACTACCTCCCCTCTTGTTTGGTTTAAACAGATATCTGTAGGTAGCTCTCAAGGGGGAAAGGTATGTCTGAAGTCACCAGAGAATATTTTCAGTTTGGGGGAAAAAATGAAGAAAGCCTAGCAGGTTTGGGGGAATGTGGTGAAGCAGAGAAACCATCCACTATCACAGAAGGGGTTAAGGAGAGCCTTTGGGCTCTGCTAGCACAGCACTGTTATATCTTCAGCCAATGCCAGGTCTGGTGGGAAGAGAAAAGGAGGGAGCCTGCTTCAGTTCAGGGCTGACTGACAGAGAGACAGGAGCTAGCTGCCTCCCTACCTGAGGGAAGAATCATTCACCTGCCTGCTGAGGCAGCCACCAAAGACCAAGTAGTGTCTTCCTATCCAAAGGAGATGAAGACACAGGCCTCAGAGCACCCAGCCTGAGAGGAACCCGGGTGACTGAAGCATGGAGACCAGACTTAGGGCTGCTTCACCCAGAGTAACCTGGGAGTGGAGCAGGTTGCTGCCCAGGATCCATGAGGGGGCTCTATTAAGAGACAAGCCACCACAGGAACTTGAACCATAGGCGCACACCCCAAACTAAAGGGGCAACAGTAGGACATTACCCAGGCAGAGAACATTGCCTCCCCTTTGGGAGGTTCCCTACTCAGGGGTGACTTACACGGGGCTCTGGGCCGGGACCCAGTGGAATGGAAGGGCCTGGGTCTCCCTTCTGACCCCCTTGCCTTAAAGACCAAAGCACCTCAACCATAAAAGCAGGGGAAGGAAGCCAGGTGCTCCACCCACTAGGCCAACTGACCCTCCAATCCCCCCATTACAGGACAATTCTCAAAAGCAGTAAAATCTGGGAAAGAACGAAGCACCGACGGAATGAATCAGTAATACAAATTTGATTCCGGAGAAGTAAAGAAAGCAGAAACCAAATGTACAGGGAGTATTTAAAAAAGAGAGAACTATTCTGTGAAAGGGAAAGGGCAGGAGGGCAGCCAAGAATGTAGAGGGTTAATATCTTTCAGAAGCAATTTTCTGTGAAGCTTGAAGGATTGTACATTCAGTTGGGAAAAGTAAGCGTTTGTCTCAAATGTGAAATGGGGCCCAGTGAAGTTCTGAGTTCACGGTATGGGGCTTATGTTTTTTCTTTCATGCAGGTATTAAGTGAAACATTCAATTTGTAAAGTCCATCAGTGAGTCCCAGAAGAACTGCTGCTGCAGCACTAGTCAGCACCATCACTGATCTCCAAAAGCGGTGGCTGTGATGATGGAGTAGAGGACCTAGGAACAAACAGGAAGGAAATGAGCTGGATGTGGAGGAGTAACAGGGGCTCCAATACTAAAGGCAGAATGGGGTCCAAGAAGGACCCGGGCATCTAAGCAAGACCTTGTCTGAATGCATCTGAAACTGAAAAAGGTGCTCTTGCTCATAGCTCTTACTTGTAACATTAGGCTCTAATTTTAGTCTTCTCCCAGCAGGTTTGCTCTTCATGTTATAATCTTCTGATCAGGAGGCTCATACTTACGGGTGAGGCAGAATTGTCCAGTGGTTAGACAATGGGACTGGCAGTCATGGCCCTTAGAATTTTCTTGATTCTGCTGCTGACTTCTTGTATGAACTTAAGCAAACCACTTACATTTAAATTGTCCTCCCCCGTGCCTGACAAATTCTGAGAGAAAAACATGCCTGTATTTTCTTTGAGCTTGTGCGCCTTCATTTTGTGTAGCTTTTAGATGTCATGGTCATGAGCAACTGATAAAAACAATGATCTCTGAGCTGCAATTTCCCATCTGTATAATGGGTATAACAACTGCCAGCTTTGTAGTGTCCTCAGATCACTAGAATAAGGGTGAAAAGTAGGGTTGTCAAGCAATTAAAAGAATTAATCACGTAATTAAAAAATCATTATTAATCATGCTGTTAAAGAATAACAGAATACCATTTATTTAAATATTTTTGGATGTTTCCTACATTTTCAAATATATTGATTTCAATTACCACACAGAATAAAAAGTGTACAGTGCTCTTTTTATATTTATTTTTATTACAAATATTTGCACTATAAAAATGATAAAAGAAATGTTATTTTTCAATTCCCCCATAACAAGTATTGTAGTGCAACCTCTTTATCATGAAAGTTGAAGTTACAAATGTAGAATTACATACAAAAATAACTGTATTCAAAAACAAAACAATGTAAAACTGTAGAACCTACAAGTCCACTCAGTCCTACTTCTTGTTCAGCCAATCGCTCACACAAACAAGTGTGTTCACATTTGTGGGAGATAATGCTGTCTACTTCTTGTTTACGATGTCACCTCAAAGTCAAAACAGGAATTTGCATGGCACTGTTGTAGCCAGCATCACAAGATATTCACGCACCAGATACACTAAAGATTCATATGTCCTTTCATGCTTCAGTCACCATTCCAGAGGACATGTCTCCATGCTGATGACAGGTTCTCCTCGATAATGATCCAAATCAACATGGACCAACGCATGTTCATTTTCATCATCTGAGTCAGATGCCATCAGCAGACGGTTGATTTTCTTTTTTGGTGCTCCGGGTTCTGTAATTTGCACATCAGAGTGTTGTGTTGCTTTTTTAAGACTTCTGAAAGCATGTTCCAAACTTCGTCCCTCTAAGATTTTGGAAGGCACTTCAGATTCTTAAACCTTGGGTCAAGTGCTGTAGCTATCTTTGGAAAACTCACATTTTCATACATACATAAAAACATAAGAATGGCCCTACTGGGTCAGGCCAAAGGTCCCTCTAGCCCAGTATCCTGCCTTCCAACAGTGGCCAGGTGCCCCAGAGGAAATGAACAGAACAGGTAATCATCAAGTGATCCATCCCCTGTCACTCATTCCCAGCTTCTTTACATTTTGTCAAATCTACAGTGAAAGTGTTCTTAAAACAAACAACATGTACTGGGTCATCATCTGAGACTGCTATAACATGAAATATATGGTAGAATGTGAGTAAAACTGAGCAGGAGACAGACAATTCTCCTCTGAAGGAGTTCAGTCAAAAATTTTATTAACACATTTTTTTTTAAATGAGCGTCATCAGTATGGAAGCATGTCCTCTGGAATGGTGGCCGAAGCATAAAGAGGCACGCAAATGTTTAGACTATCTGGCATGTAAATACCTTTTAATCCCAGCTACAAAAGTGCCATGTGAACGCCTGTTCTCACTTTCACATGACATTGTAAATAAGAAGTGGGCAGCATTATCTCCCATAAATGTAAATAAGCTTGTTTGTCTTAGCGATTGGCTGAACAAGAAGTAGGACTGAGTGGCTTTGTAAGCTCTAAATTTTTACATTGTTCTGTTTTTGAGTGCAGTTATGTGCAGTTGTGTAACAAAAAATCTAGATTTGTAAGCTGCACTTTCAAGATAAAGAGAATGCACTACAGTACTTGTATGAGGTAAACTGAAAAATACTATTTTTTATAATTTTTACATTACAAATATTTGTAATAAAAGTAAAATATAAAGTGAGCTCTGTTCACTTCGTATTATACATTATAATTGAAATGAATATATAGGACAATATCCAAAATATTTAATAAATTTCAATTTATATTCTGTTTAACAGTGCGATAAAAACTACAAATAATCATGATTTTTTAATCACAATTTTTTTTAGTTAATCATGTTAGTTAACTGTGATTAATCGACAGCCCTAGTGAAAAGCATTATTTTGTATACTGTACAGCCTTTCAACAAAAGCATCTCATTTCTTCCCACAAAGTCCTGCAGTGCAGTAGTATCCTTCAGTCAGAAGGGCAGAATTAGACTCTCCGAAACCCTCTAAATTTACTCCTTGACCCATATCAGTACTAACAAAATCACTTCATCTTCCACATCCTTCTTGAGCCAAGAATATCACCTGCATCACATCCCCAAATATCCTGCAGATATAAGGAATGAAATCAAAGTCCCGATTCTACAATTTTGGACACATTTAGCATGTGAGTAATTTTACTCTCCTGAAAATCCTCACTGAACTCAAATGGGACTACTCACATGAGTAAATTTATGCAATTGTTTTCAAGATCACAACTTAAATTTTTTATCACTGACATGGTAGCATATGACATTACTATACATTCACAGTCAACAAACTGAAAAAGTATTAAAAACAACCAAAGTTTTAGATAGTATGTGGTTTAGATATAGTGTATGGTTTTATTCATTTATCAAAGTTTTACTTCAAATCCATTTGTCAATGAAATGAAACTCTCCATTTCTATTATCAAGATTAATGTCCCAACAATACACAAAGGCATAAACTGGACTGTGAGAGGGAAATAATAATAATAAAAAAAAACCTTGGATATACTTCCTTCGATTACTGTTTTATTTATACTGCCAAGAACATTTTATTTTCCTGCTTCATAATTCAACACTTGCTCCATAAAAAATAAATTTTTAAAGCCAACAGCCTCTTCTATTTAACCACAGCATACTATACTGTACTACAGAGTGACCTCAAGCTCTCACTTTTTAAAATTTAAAAATGTTAATAATCAAAATACCTTATTACCTGAATGGAAAAGATGCTTAAGAATAAAAATGGTATTCGATTGTTAGAGATGCAAAGAACTGCAGTATGAAAAGTTGACATATTTTCTTCAGAAAAATAATCTCCTTAGCAGTATTCATTTCAACCTACAAAAGGTTTAGTAGCAGGGTGGGAATTCACACTGGCCTCATCTTTTTAAAAATGTAATAACAAGGAAATACTAAAACTACCAGCAAAGGTTTGTTACAGTTATCTTCATGTGCAAGAATGTTTAGCATTAGATCACAATGGATATAATTATCATTATAAGTTCTATACAAGTGCACACAGAACAAAGCTTCTATACAAAGGATTAAGTTACCTTGTGCTCTGGAACTGAAGTTTAGTTCATTTTATACAAGTTACTGACCATGTTTCTAAGAAGACAAGGATTTAACTATTTTTTAAATATAAAAGCTTTTTAAAAATTGCATACACCCCTCACCCTCTCGCCCCAACACATATCCTTTACATGGCTGAAACTCAATCTTGCCTTAAGAAGTTCAAACGTCAGCACTACACTCCAAATTTGGGTTAAGGAATTTTGAAACAACTCGAGTATAACTATAATTACCCATCGCTAACAGCAAAAATGTATACTTACCATAGCAACAAAGTGCTTGTAGACACACACAAACGCGTGTCAATGAATAAAGCATCCAATGCTTGTAGGCTTTCAGTAGAAATATTCAAAAAGTCAACATCTTCCTAAGTTACTAAAGATCTATTGAAGTATTGGTAATATTGTAGTAATCACAAATACCACTGTGTGCCAATAACTGTTCGAAAATTCTTCCTTTTTAATGGGACCACTGTTGTTCAGCTGACCCACCATCACTTACTGTCACTGATTACCGGGGATACTTCTTAACTTCATCTCAGCCCACTATTCGCATAGTATCAAAATTTGCATCTTCAAGCCTGAAATTTGAATTCACAAATATTGCCCAAAGCACAGGCACTAATGGAAATAACAAACTGCATCATACTATCACTTATACCAGACCAGGATTGCTCAAGGTTCAAAATATTGGAGAGCAGGAAACCAGGCTTCCAGACATTCAACCGTTCATTTGAACGCTTTTCTGACAAACTCAGTGTGAAGACAGACAGGAGAGAAAGACATATTTAAAAAAAAAAATGTGGTGATGGGACTTACATTTGAATGGATGTGCAAAGGTTTGGTTACTTGCATGAATTTCTTTGTAAGACTGCCATACAGAATATACTGTATTGTGAATACTGTTGGTCAAACATCGACATTCTGAAAACAGTCAGATATAGCCTAAGTCGTTAGTGTAACTCCACTGACATCACTGCATGGTGTAAATCTGATGTAAATTAAATGGGAAATCAGCCACCTACACCGTTGCTATTTGTACCTCTGTATAAAAAAAGAAAGCTCATTAGATTCTAGACACTATTTAAAAAAAGAAAGCTTCTGAGCATTTTGGAGTCACAAAAAAAGTTTCAAGTTTGTTTGAAGGTTTGAGGGACATTCTTACTTAACACAAACCAGTTTGCTCATCTCTTCCAACATATTTTCAAAAGCAGCTCAACAATAGATATTTGTCTCTCATATGTTGACTATTTTGCTAGTGTCAGCTCTTCAACAGCTGTTGAAAGGTATTTTTAAGAAGTGCTTTTCCAGTTCTTTGATTTTGATAAAGCTTGCTAATGGCTCATGAGTTTAGCAAATTGGGAAGATCAACCCACCAGCAAAAAAGAAACCTTTTCACTATGGGAGATTTATATAAGCTATTGCAATAGAATCCCCAAAAAGCCTCTCTCTCTCTCTCCATTATAAACTCTGTATAAGCTACATCAAACTATTTTAGAAATCATAATGTTTAAAAAATGTTATTCATACTTTTTTTTTTTTTTTTAAATTCCTTTGCCTGTAAAGCCAGATGCTTTAGGTCCTGATACAGCAAAGCACTTATGCATGTGGACTTGTCCCATTGGCATCAGTGGGATCACTCACTTGCTTAAAATTAACCACATGCTTAACTGCTGTGCTGCATTGAAGCCCTAGAAACCATGAGTACAAATTTACAAGGCTCAGAAGAAGAAGAAAATTATAACCTATAAATTTTAGAAAGCTCTAAAAATTCCATAAAATATCTGTACAGTGACTTTTCTATCAGTTATAACGTTGTGATTTTAACAGCGAATATCTCAATACTGACCAAGGCTAAAAGCAATAATAGCATTACATCATTGGGGTTTATGAAACTTTCATCTCTAGCCCTGATGGTTCATGAGATATCATACTCCTCATCAATCACTGGTCCTGAACTGAACATTTCTTTCATCTGAAGAATGAAGTTTTAGGAGGAAATGTCACGTTTGGGGGAAAGAAGGCTACATCTGTCTGGTTTTTGTTTGTGCGTTTGGTTGGTTGGTTGTTTTGTTTATGGAAGATGTCTGAAGCTACCCAAAGATTTGGAATGCTACTAACTCCCAGCTGAAATTAATTAGTGGGCTGAGGCAAATGAAATCAAAAGAAAATGAAAAACATAGTTTATCACATGGCTTTGTGATTCATAATATGGATAACCTTACTGCACATTTTGCATCCGCAAGTATGTATGCATGCACACACACACATAGGAAATTTACAACACATGCTTATTGTGTGTGCTTTTTACACTGCTCTGCTACAAGCTCTGCACAGTGGTAACATGGTAGTTAAAGGGTGCAGAACTTCCTACTGCTACTTTGGTTGCAGTGGAGAAAAGCACAAACTAGCCTCCTGAGTAAATACCCAGGGTATTGAATGAGTTTGTTCAGCCTGCTGCTGTATCACTTCTACTGGTACTTGTGATAGCTGACATAAACCTAGCTTGGTATCTCTACATGTGCTGCAATCACACCTCCAATTCCAGTGTAGACACGCCCCAAGAATCTTGTTGACACTAATGGTCTCTGGAGAGACATCTGGACAAGGTCTGGGTCATCAAAGTATGACAGTGATTATGAAAGAGAATACCTTCATACCCACCTAAAATCAGCAGCCTCTATCAGGGGGATTATTATTGTTTTAATTACAGGAAAAATATACAACCACCAACTGCTAGTTTGGGTTTTATTGAGCAAAATACTTAATGTTTCTGAGGCTCTTGATAATGACGCCTGTGCTGGAGTCAATACTGAAGCGGTAAAGGAGGCAAACAGCAGTGTATGGAGCTTCTCTCCAATACTGTGATGCCAGCAATGAGAGTTTCTCTCAAGAGTCCCACCAAACCTTTAAATTAGGGTGACCATACATTCCCTTTTGGCCAGGACAGTCCCTTTTTTAAGCCCTGTCCCTGCCGCCCTGATTTTTTTGGCAAAGTGGTCATTTGTCCCATTTGCTCTTCCCAACTTTATTACCTGGCATGAGCAAACAGGACAAATGCCCAGTTTTGTCAGGGAGGGTGGCTCAAGCCAGCACAACACGGTGTCCCGTTTTCCCTTTGGGAAATATGGTTACCCCACTTTAGGTACTTCCTAAATACTTATTTCAAAGCAGCTAAACTCTTTGGTAAAATTAGAGCTAGATATTATGTAGTAAAATCAAAGAAGCACCTTTCTTGATCCATCCATAAGAAACAGTTTCATTTTAATAGGAACCACAGAAACTAGAATGCTTTAATCATAACCATATCATGGTGGGGCTACATAACAGTTTTTTTTTTACAGTCACACACAGTAACACATGCAAGAGTCTTATAAATTCCTGATTTGACAACGTACTAAAGGCAATCATTCCCTACTCTTCATTAAGGGCCTGATCCTGCAAGGTGCTACAGACTGCGTATTGCCTCATAGGATTGGAATCAGTTATTCCTTGATTCAGACATTTCTCTAAAGTGTCTTTAGACAAAGCTAGTAGGTATACATATATAAACCTCACACTGACCATGCCATTCATTACAGCACTTATATGAAACATTAAAAGGCAGTGTGGTGACAAATCTTCACACTTAGAATTAGGCATTATGCATGAAACAAAAAATAAAACCAGTTTTCCATTGTACAAATTTTCAGTGCTCTACATGCAAGAAGAGCTGGTGTCAGTGATGCCTTGTTTGTAAACTGCTACCTTAACCCTGTATTCTGCTTTTTCATGCAAGTTACCATGGACTCAAGTCACTGATATTTGCCTGAACTTCCAACTTGACTTTAATAAAGATTTTCATGTAAAATGGTAATGTTTCTTTTGGGGGTGCCTGTAATAAAGCCTCCTGTCCCAGATCTGGACTTTAGCGTCCAAAATCTGGGGGCTTACCTGAAACTCCCCCAAGCTCACTACCTGCTTGGATATTTTCTTGCTGCCACCAACTAGGACTATTGGGGGTCCTAGTACCCCCCCCCGGTCACCCCAACCGTCCTCTGGGGGACCCGCCATAGATCCCAGACCCGGGTCTCTCTCTCTCCTCTCCCAGCTTCCCCCTCTCCTGGGTTAAGCCGGTGCAAATGCTATACTATTCACTCCTTCGGATACAACGGAGAGGCAATCTAGCTCCCGAGGCTAGGTATTCACCTAGATCAGCTCAGACAGAGATTCCCCCTCCCTTGTCCTGTACGCTTTCCCGCCCTGGGACAATAGGAAGGTGAAGACACAGAGTTTGGGCTTTCCCTCCCCCCCTCTGCCTCACTAGAAAAGAGACTTCCACAGGATTTAAAAAGAAAACTTTTATAGAAAAAAAGAAATGAAAATTATAAACAATAATTTGCATTAAGAAACTCAATACAGGCTCTTGCTTATAAGAAAATATGAATAACAGTCTGATTTAAAAGATAGCCCGATTAAACCAGTCCAACAAATCAACATACATATAAATACAACACAAAGCTATCATAGCCGAATTACTTTGCTTTCCTTTGTACTCACAGATGTTTAGGAGAAACTTTGAGATAAGATGGAGTTAGAAGAAAAACTTGTTTACTCACAGCCGAGGAAACAACAAAGACCCTGAGTATACAAATTCCCGCCCCTGACTTTAAACAATCCAGTTCTCTGATTGGTCCTCTGGTCAGGTGTTTGGTTCTCTTTGTTCCCCCTTTACAGGAAAAGAAAATTAACCCTTACCTTACCTATCTACTTATGACAGTGCCATTAAAATCTTTACAAATACTCTGTCAGTATTGTTTATTACCACCATATTCTCTGTCTACAGTACACAACAAACCCAAAGCACTGGCAATTAGTGAAAACGTAAAACTCGGAAGATTTTACATGGCAATAGTGCACTATATTTTTTAACTAAAAGTGTACACCTCAGTGACTTCCTATATTGCACTGCAACAACAGATACATAAATCAAGTCTATAAAACCACATTCTGACTTTTTTCTAAACTGGCAGCACTGGATGGGGGATGAGGCAAGAATCATTTCCGAACCAAAACATTTTTATTGTTTGTAATTATAAACAAGACACATTTCTAACAGAATTGTATATGCTCTAAATTGGAGAACTGATAAAATATATAATTAATCCCTGAGATTAGCTGTCGGCAAACCACAAAAGTAGTAAGGATTAGATCCTCATCCAGTAAAAATCAGATTTGGTACAGAGGAGGACCTACCTGTTGTTATACTTGGAGTTGTTTTTAAGGAAAGAAAAATCTTAAGAGAGCACAGATAATACTGGCATTTGTTTCAGTTAACAGGAAGACTTCAATACTTTGCCCGCAGAAATGCAGAGTTACTCGGTTGAATGATTCTGGTGTCATGTGTTTGAATATCGTGTGAAGATGCAGGGTGATTATTTCTCAGTCACTATGATAGGTGCTTTTTGTTAATCCCAACCAGGATATAAAGGAGATTAGAAGCGCTCTTTGAGGAAGAAGGAAACTAGGGGCTGGGACAAATGAGGTCTTGCAGGAAAACTTCAGGCACAATCAAACTTGGGGAGAAAGATTTTGTTATTTCACTTATCAGTATACTCAAACCCCAGTGACAACATGTGAAGGAGAGGAATATGGATTAAATACACTATATGAATGCATATGTTGTTTAGAACGTGGTGAGAACTCCATTGTATCAAGCTAATTATATACATTTTTAATGAAACAGAGGAGCCCCACAATAAAAAAGTAGGGAGAGGAAAGCTGTTCTAATGCATACGTGAGGAAACAACCATCTTTTTTGTGATTCTAGTCTGCATCACTGAAACTCAGCATGAAATTTGAAACAACAAATTTCATATTCTCATTTTCTATTAAAAGAATCATCATAAAACACAAAAGGTAATGCCAAACTTTCCACAAGCCTATAGCCATAAAATGGATTAAAAATAACATTTGTCCAGAACTGCGTCAGTTAATAGGAAAAACTCACATGGCCTAAACGGGCAGTTCAAGTGCAAAAATGTAGCCCTAACTATGTCCATGCCCCAAACGTACATATTTTCATTCCTTTCAGAGGTTTCCTGTGCACTTCTGAGCAACCAGATCCACACATTTTTTTTCCCACCTGTAATGCTCCCTCAGCATATAAAGAACTAGACAAACTGTGGGTAATAGCACCTTCATCATCACTCACAGCGTCAGTAGCTGACACTTGTGAAATAAGACCTCTTATCAATAAAGAGGGAGCTCAAAGGCTTTCAGGGCTGGAACAGGAATCTGCTGGTTGATGCAAATCTCACACCAGTTCATTCGAACCTGACACTTAATATTCAAACAATATTCAGACTGAAACTGCAGGCCATATACTCCAAGGTTACAGCTAAGTAATAACACAAATTGAAAATGTGACAAGCACAGCACACAAACCTCCAATGCAGGGCTCATTTTAAACTCTTATCAACTACAAAGGGAATCTGGATTCCTTTCCTCCCCTCCAGCAAAACTGGTCCATCTATAGTGGGAAACAATAGCAATCAGAAAATAGAAAATATGTGCATCTTATTGTCAGAAGGCAAAAGCTCAGATGGCAAAATTCCATTGGTTGCAAATGTAAGCAATGGAGAGTTATGCAAGAAGAGAACGTAGCCTATTTTTTTTTTGAAAAGTCAGTTTATGGTATATATCAGGGGTTGGCAGCCTTTCAGAAGTGGTGTGCCGAGTCTTCATTTATTCACTCTAATTAAAGGTTTTGCATGCCAGTAATACATTTTAACGTTTTTAGAAGGTCTTTTTCTATAAGTCTATAATATATAACTAAACTATTGTTGTATGTAAAGTAAACACAATTTTTAAAATGTTTAAGAAGCTTCCTTTAAAATTAAATTAAAATGAAGAGCCCCCTGGACCAGTGGCCAGGACCCGGGCAGGGTGAGCGCCACTGAAAATCACCTCATGTGCCGCCTTTGGCACGCGTGCCATAGATTGCCTACCCCTGGTATATATGTACCACATCAGCCATCAAAGCTAAGTCTATCAAAAAGGCATAAAAACTTTGACACATAATATAAGAACATAAGAACTGCTGAACTGGATCAGATCAATGGTCCAGCTAAACCAGTACCCTGTCACCAACAATGCTAAATACCATTATTCTTTGATAGTTCTGGATTATATATTTTTTCTTTCCATCACAAAGTTCTAGCTTCCAGTTCCCGTATGACCTTTGTCCATTTTGCATTTGATTCATCATCTTCTTGTCACGTTAACCTTCTGTTTTACCCAGCATAGTTTGGCTCACATGTGGAAGCTCATCTGGATATTGTAGCATTTACATAGCATCTTGCAGCTCCTGATCAATTAACTCGCATCACCACTGTATACTATCAGCATTCTACTTTTAACGTTCTTACTTCTCCCTCCATTACAAGATGTTCAGTATCTTATGTCTTATGCAAGTCCATGCTCCCCAGAACCATTGGTTAATTACACTAAGGTCTGGAAGCCAAAGCATAGCCAAGCACCTTTCAGTGATATAAATTACTTTTAAAAGGTTGCTTATTTCTAGAGTTTTCAGTACTCAAGAGTGTGTTAAAACAACAATAATTTTGGCAATAAAGATTATTCACGTACTCTAGTTGGAAATCATGGGGGAGAGCAATTCTGGAAAGCATGCATTTTTACAATTGTTTTAACAATTTGAGCTCTGCTACAGTTTTTTTTTTCTGTTATATCCTGAATAATTAACAAAAGATATTGCCCCATTTGGCAATGAAGATGATCTTTTTCTAAGGCTCACTTTTCTAAAGCAGTTTGTGAACAATATAATTTTATATTACAGGTATAAGGAAGCTTGGGAAAGAAAACAAGGGGCAACACTTCCAACTAAAAATACAGCCCTGAAGAGTTTTCCCATATACTATGTACTGAAGTCTCTGACCTTTTTGTACACTCCCAACTGTGGTGGGGCAAAGGCAGCTGGGCAGAAAGCCAACAGGTGTCAGAAAATGGGATGTTAGAATGGAAGCACTTGGCTGTTCCCACCACTGTAACACTATCAATCTGTCTGCTGCCATTGCTGTGAGAATCACTAAGTTTTTCACAAATTATAATGATGTGATGTGGATGTTATGTTGGCCCAACTCTGCGGCCACTGAGAAATATTGGAGTTCTACCACTGACTTCAACAGGAAAAGACTTATACTAACATTGAGTTATTCTGACAATCCCACTCTATAATCCTCATTTTACATAATGGGAAATGAACGCTATATCTTCAATAAAAAAAATGGTCTGTGGGTTATTTTTTACATTGAGATAGCCAACGGGAGAGACATAGCTAGTTGACATAAACCCCATATGATGGTAAAGGGTTAATGTCAACTAGCTATATCAAGGTAAAAACTATCTGTGCCGTCCCTTCACTAAGCTTTTACGTCAAGATAGGTACATCAAGTTACATATCTGAACGTAAAACACACCTTTGTTTACAGTGAAGACATAAGACAGATAGCACATAAACAACCAACAACTTTGAAGCGGGGTTGGGAGTAGAACCAGAAATTGAAGTGGATTTAAAAGAAGACATCCCCTAAAGAAGCAGGTAAACAGGGCTGGAGCTCTCTTGATAAGCAGAAGTTTGACAACTATAATTTATCAGAATTTACAAAGGATAACTTCAAATCTCTCTGGATTTTTAGAAACAAAACATGCTGTATAAAATAATTTTATGAAATGATAGCAAGGGTTGTTTAAATCTGGGGAACTTTTTTTTTATGGTACCTTTTTATCTGGGCTTTGCTGGTGAGTTTCCACACACGTATGCATACCACTACACTTTCAAATCCTAAAAAAATAAAAAGGCTGGGATCTCTCTCAGTTAATAAAAACAAAAGACAAAAAAATTAAAAAAGGAAAAAATAATATACTGAAGCTGAGAGGGGGTTCACAAACTCCTCAGCTCTCTCAGTCTTCTGGACTTTTATACAGAAGGTGCTGGAACTGCAATCAGGGACCCAAGCAGGCTACAGGGACAGTGCTCTCACTAATGGACTTCTTTGGGGTGCAGGGTGAGGACATCATTACTTCCTAGGGTGACCAGATGTCCCGATAAAATCAGGACTGTCCCAATTTTGAGGAGTTTGTCCCGCGTCCCAACCAGAGAACGGTCAGGACGCCATTTGTCTCGATATTTTGTTTCCTGGTCTTCGGCGGCAATTCAGCAGAAAGTCCTTCAGTCGCGGATGGTCCTTGGCGATATTTCAGTGGTGGGTGCTTCTGTCTTTGGCAGCAAGGTTTATTACCCGCCACGGAAATACTGCTGAAGACCGTCCACGACTGAAGCGCTCTCCATCGAATTAACACCGAACTCCCAGACGGGTGAGTGTAAAAAAAAGAACAAAAAACACGCCCCCCCCCCCCCCCCCGGCACTCCCGATATTTTCACCCTATGACTTCCACTCCTGAAGGCAAAGGTCTTGGAGATTCTGCAATGTTAGTCTTCCATCAGATGGCTTGCTGACGTGAAAGGCAAGGCCTCTCAGCCTGGATTGATTGATTCTTTCAGTTTGGGAACTTAATTTACTCAGCCTTGCAGTGCCTTATCCCAATGTCTTTGGAGAAATCAGGTGCAAGTCCTACCTTGGAGACGTACAGCTTGGCCCAATCAGATTTGCATTAGGCCAATCTTAGAGAGCGTCATTTGGAAAAGTGCTACTTAAATAACCAATTTAGAAACATATTCAATGTTTTGCATTCCTTCAGGGGCGTGCACAAGGGGGGAAAGCAAGGACATGACCCTCCCATTCAGTGGGGGCACAGAACTCTTCTGGAACCAGGAAAGTGAGCTCCTCCAACCCTGAGCTGGGGCAGGAGCTGACAGCTCCTCTGGCCCTGGGGCTGTGGGGGGAGATCCAGCTCCTCTGACTGCTGGGGAGAGTGAGTTTCACTGGTTGCGGGGTGGGGAGGAGAGCCAGCTCCACCAGTCCCAGGGCTGGGGTGGGGAGAAGAGCCAGCTCCACCAGTCCTAGGGCTGGGGAGATCCAGCTCCTCCCACTGCCAGGAGAGAGAAAGCTCCTCTGGTCATGAGGGGAAGGGGGCAAGGGAAGGGGGAGAGCTAGCTCCTCAGGCTGTGGGGGGTACAGAACATGCCCCTCCAAAAGAGACCACATTTTCATTCCTGTGTATGCCCTTGCATTCCACATACTGAATCTGTGACCCTGCCACTCCTCTTTGCTACCCCAAGATGGAAATATAGGACCATTTTTGAGGAAGCTGGCATGGTCTAATCCGACTGAAAGGTCTTAATATGACATTGTGTCATCTGTTTATGGAAAGATAAAGATGTTTGGCTGGATAAATAATTAGTCTGATTCAGCATGGCAATTCCCATGTTTATCTGCTAACATGTTTTGGAAATCTAATAGAATGATCAGAGAATCTTACAAGAAGGTTAAAAACATATGACTTTTCCATTTTAGAAAAGCAAAATCTATACCATAAAACCACAACATAGGTAAAAACAATATTTCAAACTTCTTATACAATGGTTTGTAGTTCAGAAAATGTACTTAGAAAGGCACAATTCAAGCAATCTTAGCTCAGATGCAATAAGAAACCTTTTTAAAATTCTAAAACCATGCAGGAGATTTCATAAAGCATATCTGTGTTGTTTACATATCAAAGCATTTCCTGGGTGTCACTTAGCCCCACCTGCAGTAATTCAGATACCTCTGAATAATTCAAAATGTTATGCTGTTAACTTATTTCAGCAATCCCCTGGAAGAGAGGCAGTAAATGAACATTTATTATAAGCCGCACGATGAACCCGTATAATTAACATTTTGATGCACTTCACCTGCCCTACTGTTTGCTATTACAATATTAGCTTGGTATGAAATAAATAACACTTTTCAGACAACTTGTTATCCCACTTTTCAACAAGATGCTTCAATTTATATAATTACTTTGCTTGATTTATTGTTGCATTTCTACTCAAGTTACATATTCTGTTAATGTGCTATCAATGTAATTAGTTGTTTCTTGGTAGAAATCACTGTTTTTAATCAAGCTAGCAGTTTTATTACCAAGAGAACATATTGCTTGTACTTCCACAGAATCAAAATACTCTAACTGCATGATGGGAAAGCACTTCAAACTAGCATGTTTTGCCAGGAATATGGAAGTCAAACAGAGGGAGATGAGCTATTATTCAAGGATAAGAATAAGGAACTCAGCTAACAAATGTCAGATATTCGTAAGGGAATATCAAACCATATGAAACTAAGGGCAGGTCTACACTTGCAAGTTTCTGTGCCACAAATTATACCACTTTTTTTCAAACACTGGAATTAAACCGCCATTGCATGTCCACACTGTGTTCCTTGTGACGCTGGAGCGCATCCACATTAGCAGCTCTTGCAATGGCAAAGACAGCAGTGCATTGTGGTAGCTATCCCATGGTGCAATTTGCTGCAGGGTCATTTGGGAAGGGTTTGCAATGCCTCATGGGGCAGACATAGCATCACATGATGCAGATTTACCAATCCCATTGTTCCATGGGCATCCTACTACATTGCTAGCTGCTTTTCAACTGAAGTCGCGGAGGGGGAGGAGGTGTGACAGGGAGCCTGTGTGTGTATGGAGGGGAGGAGAGACACAGTGTGTTTTGGGGAACAGAGTGTGTGTTAGCTTGCTGTCTTGTAAGTTCAGACAGTGGCAGGAAGCAACCAGTCCTGAGGCAGGGGGGAGGGGGAAACCCCACCATCAGCCCCCATCTCCCTCCCTGGGCTCTCTGCACAGCAATCTCTCTCTCTCTCTCTCTCTCACACACACACCCCTGCCTCTGTGTTCAACAGCATGAGCATTCCACATTAATGGTTTGCTTTGTGTCCTGGAGCAGATCAGCACAACACACAACTGCTGTCAGAAATGGTGCTTTAAAAGGGGAGGGGTGCATGTCTCCAGGGCAGCTGAGTTCAAAATAATGAGCAGAGTGGTCACTTGAGACATCATGGGACAGCTCCGGAGTCCAATTACAGCACAGAAAGCAATCAAGTGTCTACTCTGGCAATAGAGTGCTGAAGCCTCTGTGCAAATAGTCTTACGACTCCTGTCAAGGTGTTTTTTTTGCAGCACTGCAACTGAGGAGTTTCTGTGCACAAAGTGGCTTGGCACTGTGTACACGTCTGCAGTTTGAGTGCAAAAAGCTGCTTAATGTGCAGAAACTTGCCAGTATAGAGAAGCCCTAATAAACAAATCCTTCAACGCCTGAAGACTTCTGCACTTGCATGGGGTCCCACTGACCTCTGTGGGGCTCTGCGTGAGTCTATCTACAACTTTCCAATGGTAGGGTCGGGTCCTATATTTGCAAAAATATTTTAGAAAAGTTGGTTCCAGCTACAAATGTTACTGTAGAGTAAACAAAAAAAGACACCTTACCTCAGTTTAGCTGAAACTCATCATAGAGGTGAAAAAAAAAAAAAAAAAGGACAAGTATCAGGGATTAGGAAACCTTGCTCCATTTCTGAAATGCATCTCATTCCTACAGATTAAAGGATAACAGTGATGTCATCTAAAAGAGTTTCACTGTCTAGCAAAATGATATAATACTTGGGAGAGAGAAAAAAAATCAGCTCAATGAGCTTGTCTATAGCACTTCTTCAAAACTATTCTTTTCATTCATGAAGCATATTAATTTTCAGCATTAGTGTAGTGTCTTTTTTCTCAAATGTTGGCTGCCTACCAATAAGTGTTGATCAATTTTCATTTTTGGTACAGGTGTGAAATAATTGAAAATTGATTTTTGAACTATTCCTAGACCCATGATGATGTACAAGCAAGGAATTAAATAAAAAAAGTTCTGTCAAACTTAGCCCCACTGGAAACACTTTAAGAAAGGAGAATTATTTTCATCAGGTGAAAAGAGACAAAATACTCAAATATTTTCAAACTTCTAAACTGTCATTTGTTAAAAATGCAGAGCATAAAGATAAATTTGTTTATCTATTTATTCATTATGCTTAGATTTACCATTAAACATCGCTGGAAATTTCAAAAGAAAAGTGGGTAATTTAAATGACACTTCTGCTAATGATTGCTGTGCCAAAATCAAACACGGTTCATGGTGGAATCACACAACTTCTGCTGTGTTCTGAGCCCTCTGTGGAAGAGACAGGATTTGCTCCTTTGAAAATAGTTTGTTCTGATTTTATAAGCCCTCCACATTGGGTGCCAAGGAGCCAGTAGGCTTATGCGTCCTCCTCCTCTCCAACCAATAGGAATTAGCCACATAACCCTCTTCTTCCCTCCCTCAAGGAGGGGAGGTAGGGTGACCAGACATCCCAGTATTATCTGGACTGTCCCAATATTAGGGCTTCATCTTATACACACTATTATACATCCCCCAAAAAAGTGTCCCGATTTTTTAAAACTTGATATATAGTCCCCCTAATGGGAGGGGAGTTGCATTCCTTAAAAAGGGCCAGCTGGTCCAGATAAAGACAACTTCTGAGGCTGTGGGTTATGGGAGGCATTAGGGTCAATGGGGTTCACCTGTGTTGTATTGCCACTAGAAATACATAACCTCCTTGCAAGGTAAGATACCTTTTAATTCAGTTCAGTTTGAAAAAGAAATCTGTGTTTTGATTGAAAATACAGTGGTTTTGTCTCCAATCAAAAACTCAAATAGTTAAAAGAGATGATATGCAATTTTTTAAAATGAATTAGTGTGTTTGAAAACTGAAATTTTACATTTCTGATATTTTCAAAGTGAATATGACTTTCATACAAAAACAACAGTTTCTTTAAAAACATAAAGTTCTGTATTTTGAAGTGGGATCATACAAAAATATGTTTGGACATTTAATATCCTTTCACACCTCTCATTGTCATCGCACACAAGACAAAGTTTAACTGTATTACTATCCTTGATTTTTTTGAATGAACAAAAATGATGTAAAGTCCAAAGATTAAGATAAATAAGGAGCTTTTAAGAATTTAACTACCATGACAACATTTCAGCTGTAAATGTTTTAGAAAAAAACAGACCTCAGAGTTTTCTAGAAAGCAACTCTTTAGGCTACACAGACAATCATCTGAACTCTCACTGCAGTCATTTGTTAACAAAATAAGAATAGTAATGCTGTTAAAATATTTAAATATATAAATATTTCACTCCTTAGATGTGATAAATTATTAATTATGAATAGTTTAAAAATTCAGAGATAAATTATAAACAGGCTTGGAAAAATTTGATTTTTTTAATATAATTTTGCTGGATAAAAATTATGCTTATTTTAAGCATTCCCCCCATTTTTATCAATTTAAATGTTCACATTTGCAGGAAATTATGGGACAATGTAGGGATCAGAGAATTATTCAATGACAATAGACTCTGAGATGAAAAGAGTTAAACCTATATAACCTTTAAAACACAAATTGTCAACAACGCAACAAAATATCAAAGTAAATATCCTTAAATCAAACTCTAAAAAGTTCTCCAGCAAGGTTTTTCATACTCTGCCTATCTGTAAATTTCAGTGTTTAATGATGTAAATATTTTTGGCTAGTTGTGTGTACCTCGTGAAATCGACATTTACAGATATTTACCAATAAAAATTTAATCTTTCCAAGCCTAATTATCAGTAAGCGAATGAAGTATCTGTTGGGATACCATGAAAAGCAACTATACATGAAGGCCTAAAACTGAGGCACTCCGCAAAATGAGTTGACAAGAAAAATTCTAATTACTTTTTTTTTTTGAGTCACAAATAAAACTGGACTTTGAATTAAAAAAAAAAAAAAGATAAGAAGTAAGGTTGACATTAAAGAATCCTAGTGTGCTCTCCAAACTTCCCTTTCTATTAGATAAAGGGTAGCACAGAATAACAATAACTGATTTATAGTGTTGAAATAGGACACAAAGAATTGTTAATAGCAAGTTTAAGAGCTTTGATAGCCATATGTTTAATTATATGTAATTTTGTACAGTGAATGAGTACAGATGAGGTAACAGGCTAAGTCCTTGGTGGCATAAGTGTGATTTTGCCAATTCTTCTTTTACATAGAATTGCTAACCTACTTAAAACATTATTGCTGACAGAACAAAGGTGGCAGGTTGCACTGGAAGTTGTAAATAAAAGATATACAAACATGTAACAATAAATTTTAAAAAACACCTTTTTCTGAGAAGACTCAGGGCAGGGTGATGCATAGACAACATGATCCAGAAACTGCAAACCCAGCAGGAAAAATACATAAGTTGGGTGACTGAAGCTTAATATACGGATTACCTAAAATCCAAAGGGTTGATGTGCTAAAAAAAATGGATAAAGATTAAGTAATAAACAATGCAGAAATGTACAAAAGACCTAAGTGAACATAGGCCCAAACTGGAGAAACACTGTACCAGAAACTGAAGAATGGGACTGAAGGACCAGACCAAGGAATTGGAGAAAGTGACAACTACCATGGAAGGTGGAAGAACTTCCTGGTGCCTCAAAATACAGTAATTTGGGCCCATTTACCAGTTCTTTCTTGTCTGTTATTTTTTGTCTGGCATACGTGTAAGTGACAATAATTCTGTCTGAACTTGTATCAATAAAGGCCAAAATTGATCATGGCTAAATTAGATAGACTTTTGATTCAGTCTCCCACTTTTAACCCAAAACATATCGAAGAGTAAAATGTCAATTTTCTTTTCAAAATTGTTTAATTATGGAAGTGTATTTCTCAAATAAATCTCTTTTACTGGTTCTCCCCAAAATTTCATTGTACTTATAAATACTCACAGCAAGATTAGTGTTACATAACATATAATACACATACTGGTAGTATATATTTAATATTCTAATATCCACTGACACCATTCTGTTTGAGCAAAATCTCATCAGTGAACTGAGAGGCCGTCCTTGAATTTGCCAGTGGGATTACTATTGAGTCACACTGCATAGATTTTAGAAGTTTGCATTGGTAAGATATTACTCTGTTTCTAAAATGTATCACCCTTTTAAAATACAGCAAATGTCTCTCAGACTGGTAGAATGTATTACAGGAGTGGATAAGTAAGGTTCTGTGGCCTGAAATGTGCAGGAGGTCAGACTAGATGATCACAGTGAACCCTTCTGCCCTTAAAGTCTGTGAATCTAAATTAGAAGAAACAGAATTGTGGTCACGGGTATCTCTACAACATAGGTTTAGCACTGCAGGATCATTCTCAGAGTCAATTAAGTACAAATAAAGCATCAGGAAACAAAGCATGAAAAGAATAAAAAAAAAAATCCCAGAATAGACCTATCACTTGTGAATGGAAAAAATATTTCCTGATCGAAATCTTTTATACTTGGAGGCTGAAACTGCATAATTAAATCCAGCATCAATCATTAGAAATATAAGTAGTTGGATATGTAGTAACCATGAGAACTGTTTGGTGACTTGCCTGCCAGGTGTAAAGGTGGCAGATACTGAGACACACCTTGTCCTAAGTAGATAGGTAAGGTAAGGGTTAATTTTCTTTTGCCTGTAAAGGGTTAACAAAAGGAACCAAACACCTGACCAGAGGACCAATCAGAGAACTGGATTTTTTAAAAGTCAGGGGCGGGAATTGTGTACTCTTGATCTTTTTTTGTTTCTCCCAGCTATGGAGCAAACAGCTTTCCTGCTAACTCCTATTTCCTTCTAAATTTTCCTACAAAGTGTGAGTACAAAGGAAACAAAGTAATTCGGCTGTGATGAGCTCTGTGTTGTATTTACAGGTGTGTTGATTTGCTGGACTGGTTTAAAGGGGGTTATCTTTTAAATCAGACTGTTTATTCATATTTTCTTATAAGCAAGAGCCTGTATTGATCTCTTAATGCAAGATCTATGCTTTTGTATTTTCTTTCTTTTATATAAAGGTTCTTTTTTAAAACCTGGCTGAGAGTTGTTGGGTTCTCCGTGAGGCACAGGAGGGGGGGTGAAACTCTCTTTATATTAGCGTACTAGATTTGATGCATTGCCTCAGGGGAGGGGTGAGTTCCTCTTTGTGTTGCTTCAAGTTAAGTACTTGCATCCCCAGGTCACCAGGGAAAAGGGAGGGAAGCGGGGAGCAGATAACAGGATGATAAAGGGAAGAGCTTGTTCCCATTAGATAGGGGAGACCCAGGTGGTTCTGGGTCTTAGGGGTCCCCAGGGAAGGTTGCGGCTGCCCTCAGGGTAACTAGGACCCCAATAGTCCTAGTGGTGGCAGCGAGCATTAATCCAAGCTGGTATAAGCTGTGGAGGAAGGTTCAATAAACACTCAGATGCTGAACTCTATAAGTCCAGATTTGAAGACAGGACGTTCTATACACACCTATTGGACTTGTGGTGCTGGCTGGTGAGTCTGTCACATGCTCGGGTTTAACTGATCGCCATATTTGAGGGCGGGAAGGAATTTTCCTCCAGGGCAGGTTGGCAGAGGCCCTGGAGGTTTTTCGTCTTCCTCTACAGCATGGGGCACGGGTCACTTGCTGGAGGATTCTCTGCAGCTTGAGGTCTTGAAACCACAATTTGAGGACTTCAATAACTCAGACATCGGTTAGGGGTTTGTTATTGAAGTGGATGGGTGAGATTGTGTGGCCTGCATTGTGCAGGAGGTCAGACTAGATGATCATAATGGTCCCGCCTGACCTTAAAGTCTATGAGTCTATGGTGAGTGATGAGGTGGAGCCAGTGATCACAGTAACAATGACATTGAGACATGTAGGAGAGAGGTCCTGGAAGCTACATGTAGACTATTAAGATGACAACTTAGGTCCAGGGCCTCTGTGAAGCGTATTCTGAAATGCTTCCATTTCCTTCTGGACATTTAGGTAAGCAGGGGGAGCTTCAGGGACTCAGCCATGGCTATTAGGCACTGGAACATTTTGGAGAAGGGGGAACTTAATTGATGTGGAACCAGACCACTGACACAAATAATACATATAAGCTAGAGGAAAGCCGACCGGAACTGAGTGTGTACAAGTCAGAAAGAGAAGTTGATAATAAAAGGATATTCATTTATCCAATAAAGGACAGGATACAAAATACAACTCAACTAGAGGACAGCCAGGAAATCACAGACTTTTTTTTCCGTGAAATCATTAAAGTGTCAGAGAAAGTAATTAAAAACAGGTCATTGGTCAAAAATTAAAATCACAGATATCTATGTACAAATGCCTACAGTGGCGTTTCTTACACTCTCCTCTGAAATATCCAGAGCTGGCTACGGTAGTAGAAAGGATACTAGAGTATATGGGCCATGGGTCTGATCCAATCTGACAATTTCTATGTTCCTGGCAATCCTAACTTAACCACACGTGGAAAAAAAAAATGTAACAAGTGAGTGAAAATTTAAACCTTAGCCAGACCCTGCCTCACTGTCAGCACTGGATGAGAATTTAAATTTGAAGCCTTTAGTAGATATACAGGGTATCTGCTAAAAGAGTTTCTACTGTATTTGAAGTTCAGTAGGTGCGAATTTATACTATTACATGCTATAATAAAGCACTACTGTGTAAAATAGTATCTTGCAGTTAATGGGATGGGGTATTTGACCCAAAGTTTACAGTTTTGAATAAGCATCCACCACGTCTGTTATAATTTCACCAAATTACAAAACCTTTTTAGGTTTTGCTCATTACCAAACTTTTCTTCTTCAGACTCTCACAGTTAAAATGCATGAATCTCTCTGGTAATCCCTGGAGTAATATTTTAAAAACAATTTAACAGCAAAATATCAATTTACATAGTTATCTTGTGTTAAATGATCACTTACATAAGTGCTTCTAGATGAAAAAATCTCATATTAACTGCAGAGTAATAGACTTGGTAGATGTATTGTAATTTCACAAATGAGAGTATATAAGTAGTTCAGCAAAATGGTTTTATTTATTTTAATAAGATCAGCATGCTGCAGTACTCTGATATCTTTTAAATCAAAGATAGAGGGAACATTGCACCTGATTCTGTTCTCACTGAAATCACAGCAGAACTTCCACTCCAAGTATTTTTTTTCAAGTAAGATACAGGTTAAATATTGGTGTCTACTTGCAGGTTTGTGAAACACATAGCATTTTCCAGGAAAAATATCCCAGATGAGGTTTTAGAAATATTACAGGGTTTTTAAAAAATGGTGTCACTTTGCAGAATGTACTTAAACAAAAATCATGTTTGGAAGTTAGTCTGTGAAAGGAAACTTTAAATATTCTAAAAAAATTAAAAGAAAAGTGATAAGAATATCATGGTTTTTTACGTAGTCTATCTATTAGGAAATAATGTTCTAGAACTCTAGACAGGAAGAACACAAGGTATGATTGGTGACTGGAAAGAAGCCTATGGCTAGTAGGTTCAATCAGTGAAGTGAATGGAAAAGAGCAGACAGTGTTGTGAACTATTTTGGGGCAGTTTCGTTTGCTAAGCCAGATAATGGTACAGTAGTCTAAGCACCTATTTTTCCCCACAACCAATCATTGTCACATCATCATGTGCCACACAAAGAAGTGGCACCCAAGAAATTAACAAAAAGTATCCATTTTTATAAACAGAAGTACAGTAATTAATAGTAAAATAGAATGCTACATAAAATGCGTGAAACATAACATTTAGAACTCTTGGTTCCACACTATTAGAATAAGTTAAATTAGCAATAATGTTAAAAAAATCCTCCAGAGTGCTGTTTAAACATTTAATAAGGTTTTTGTAAGCACAAGTTTTTTCAAGAGACATTTATTAAAATGATGGTAAAATCTTTTAAACTGCACTGAGAATTAACTCTTGATACTAATAGGGAGCTGCATTAATTCTACCACCAACATTTTTGCAAGATGGAAGGTGTGATTTGAAGGCTAAGTTTTACATTTTCTGATACTTCAATCCTAGAAAATATGTTATGGTTTATGACTACTATTCAAAGTCTCAGGAAAATGAAGTAAACCACAAAATATGATGAGAATGTATACTGTTAACAGTGAATGTTAATTACTAAATAAAAATTGACAATACATTGCAGTTTGTTTTTTTGCTTTTTTTGTTGTTGTTGTTTTATTAAGTCATTTAGGACTATTTTCTGTTGATGCACTGGAATTATAGCCATATAACTCACATTGAAATCCTTTTAATTTTTGTGGTGAAAACTTAGGGCTTTTGATCTCACTTATTGTTAGTGATTTCCTTCCTTTTCTTTCTTCAAAAAAGTCAACTTCTTTCATATTTATTTCTGGTCTTTCCAAAGACAATTGTACAACTCAACCATAGACAAAAATGTTACATTTTGAGAATAAGTCACAAAAAACATCCTGCAAAAATACTGTGTCCATGAGTCAACATTATATCTAGTTATTAGGATGGGAGATTCATAAGGACAACATTGTTAATACTTGAATGGCAACACACCTTTTTGTTCTAGGTTCGTATAACACCCCTACCAAAATGTGGTCCTAATCCATGACCAGGGCTCCTAGGTGAAAGAGTGATACAAATAACAACCAGCAATAACAACATGATCTAGTGAAATGAACACTACAGGTGTGGGAGCCAAGAGCTCCTGATTTCTAATCCTAGATCTGCTACTTCAAGATCAAACAAACCCCTTAAAAATTGTGTCAGTTTTCCACCCTGTACAATTGCGTAACATAGTAAACACTTTCTAAGTGGGAGGTTAGGGCTTAAAATGAGATGTACATGGTACACATACATTGTATGGATCCTCAGTAAAGAAGTGAATTTTACCCAGATCTTGAGTTAATGAGAGCTATGGTACCAATTTCAAGATCAGATCTTATGAACAAAAGATAACCAAAGCTATCTTTTTCACAGAACACATACTCAACCTGTGGAACTCATTCCCTGGAAATATTGTGAAGGTCAAAAGTATAACTGGGTTCAAAAAAGAATTAGATAAGTTCATTGAGGATGGATGGCTATTAGCCAAGATGGTCAGAGATGCAATCTCATGCTTTGGGTGTTCCGAAACCTCCAACTGCCAGAAACTGGGACTGGATAACAGGATATCACTCGGAATTATCCTGCTCTGTTCATTCCCACTGAAGCATCTGGCACTGGCCACTGTCAGAGACAGGACACTAGGCTAGACAGAACATTGGTCTGACCTGGTATGGCAGATCTTATCTCTTCCTTTGCTGACCAGGATTTTAACTCTTTAGCCATGAAGGAAGCTTCAACTCTGTTACTACAAAGCCTTGTGTCGCAGCCCTAAGGCCTCTATTCAAATACAGTGTCTGTATGGCCAATTGTCAGCCATCTAAAGGTCACACTGGTACCATGTGCAACACCGTGGTGCTGTGTGCTACCTTAAGTGCGGTGTGCAACATTATACTGCCGTGTGCATTTTCCCGCTCTTTTTGCCTGGTCACCTCGGGGTCAGGCTAGTGCTGTGTGCATAATACCAGTGTGCCGTGAGCAAAGGAATCCAATCTGACCAATCATAGTTCAGTTCAAATGGTCAGATTAGGGTTGTGTGCAAAACCATGCTAGTGTGCTGGGTGCAGCTTCTAGTAGCTTCTAGTGTGCCATGTGCAGATTATATCTACGTAGAGGGCACCAGCTTGGAACCTGGAAGGTGAAGGAGCTAGGGACCAATCAGATGTTGACAAGTGTAAAAGAGCCTTCGAATAAAACCATGCCTCGCGCCAAAATCTGCAGGAGTATCCACGCACTGACTGAAGGACCTGATCAACCCTTCAACCAGGGGTCTCCTCCAGATATAGCTGGCTCGGGACGTGACATTTATTTTTTCCAAATTACTTTCTACAGATTCGTTATGCTTCTGATGTCTGTACTGCTGATCAGCTGCGCCTGAAATATGGTACTTGCATTCTAATTTTCTGTAAATACTCTGTGTTTTGCTTAGCCTCTTCTTCTCCCCTTCCACTACTTAGAATAAGGTTGTGTATGTACAGTATATGAGAGCTGAATTGTTGTAATTTCTATTGTAGTTAGTTGGTGTGTTTTATTGTATTTGGTTAATGTACGCACAGTTCATTTAATTTAGTGTGTTTATTTTAATTTTTAGGAAGCAGTTAGCTTTAAACTATTTGATTCCTTGTTAATGGATGTAAATAGATTGCTTCAAGTTGTGTGAATGTTCTTGTTCTAATAGTACTGCTAGTTGGTAAAAGTGCTCCTCCCCAGCCCAAGTTGTGATTTTTTCCCTGTTAATAAACGGCCACATGGTTTTTTGAATTTTCAGTCTGTCTGTTTTTTTAATTTTCCTCTCTCAATTAAAAATTCACCCGAACCTGCATTAGAGTCAGACACCTTGTACCACAATTGTACAAGTAGAAGAGCAGATTGGATCCAAAATGCTGTGTAGCACTACAGATATTGTAAATCACAGTCCCATTAATGTACATATAAAGGAAAAGGTGTTAGAGATACTTGACACACCACGTAGAATGCTTGCTTAAGTTAAAGTGGCCAGGCGTCGCATTTCCTTCCTCAGACAAATCTGATTTTGGCACTCTGTCCTGGAAATCTGAAGACTGAAAATGGAACATCTAAGTTTTCTGTTTTCGTTCAGTAACTACCCCTCTTTTCTTTTGAAACACACTGTGATGCTGTTGGCTCCGACAGCCCCACTTCCCAGCCTTCAATCAAAGCAACCCGTGGAGTTTCCAGGCATTAGCCAAAGGCAGCGGTGGTACCAGGAGAGCTCTACCACCTGTCAACTACCAGCAGGCATCACTGGAAATAGGGGATGGGTGAGTGATGGCTCTCCTAAGTGGGGAGGGGTAGGCATCCATTATTTAGATTCCAACTTGTTTGGGGCAGGGACCATTTTTTTGCTCTGTATTGGGACATCACTCAATACAATGGGGTCCTACTCCAGGACTAGAACTCCTAAGTGCTACTGCAATACAAATAAGTCATAATACTTTGTAAAGATCATATGAATAGTTAGCATTTGTTCAGGATTTTTCTATGCAGCTGGACTGAGAACTAACAGATAGACAGATTGTGATGGGCAGACTGTGGGAGGAAGCAGAGTCTGTGGATTATGAAAAGACTGGCAGTCAAGTGAACTATTTTTCTGCATTACTGACATGAATGCAAAAGACAAATCATATAAAACTGATTTTGGAAAACTGTTTTTATTGGGTTAATCACATAACATTTTAGAAAACTCCACTGCTGATGAATAGAAAAAGGGAAAATGGATATAATGAAGCCAAGTAAATAAATAAAACAAATAAAAAATAAATATATAAAAAAATGTAAATGGAAGGTGTCAATTCCTTTAATAAAAATGTGATGGTTGAACATTTGACTTAACTCAGTTCATTTCATGCATTTTAAGCATCTTACCACACCAAGGGTTTATATTGACACAATGTAAGGTCATTAATACATTCAGTCTGAGATTGAAGCAATTTTAATATTAATGGACTCTTTATGAGAATTTAATAACAGTCAGAGTCCTTGTGTTTCTAGGCATGAGGGTTAATTACTTCAAACTGGTTGGCAAGGAAAAGGCAAATCTTAATTTTGACCTTAAAATTTTTTGGGTAAACATGAAAAGGTAGTAACGCAGAGTACTCTATTCCAGCTTCTAAATCTGCCCTATGTATTTGCGAAGGAATGTGTTTAACCTGTTAAATGCTGCCACTTGTAGTAGATATGGCAGGACACATTTTTGCAGCTGCATTTTCACTGGGTATTTGTTGATGCAGTGTTGACAACCTCATGCCTTTCCTGCAAGTCTCATGATGTTTGTCATTTTTCCAGTGGAGAAAAGCTTTAAAAAAGTATTAACCCTAAAGGCTCAAAAATTAGAATGAAAATGGAAATAATGGAAAATTTATTTCTTTAAAATCCCATATTTTTTAACCAACTCATGATTTTTGGAAGCTTAACTCATTAATTTTGAATGGTTGGAGTCGGCAGTATACCCATGTTACACTGGAAATCATAATCAGACAGTATTCACATAAGGTCGAATGGCTGATAAGACAGGCAATTGTATCAATAGATGATTCAGCACGTTAACGTATGAATTAATCCATAATGCCTCCTAAATATGCTTTTGTGCTGACACATCCACAAGTAACTGCCAACCAGTGATGGCTAGACGATGCACTGGAAAGGCTAGTTTTTTTTTGTTTTTTTTTAATTCAAGGAAAAAGTTAATAACTTCAAATGATTTGAAATGATACAAGTGGGCAACAGCTAACCTCTGCAACTACATGATCTTTTCCATCCTCTTATCCCCTTTCCCTCCTATGTTTGTCATGCTTGTTGTCTTTTGTTTTAAATGAGATCAGGAGCATTTCAGAGCACAGACTGTGTATAGCAGTGTCTCTGTACAGTACCTTGCAGCCTTGGTCCTGTTTGGGGCTGTTGTGTGATACCACAATACAAATAATGGCAGTGGCAACATTTGCATTCTGGTATCTGCAGGGAAAAATACATGTACATAAACCTTCTGATCTGTCTCCAGACCTCAGATTGAAGCAGATGAAAACATTTAGTTATGCGCTACTTCAGAAATATTCTGGGGAGGTATGCAGTGAAGGTGACCACCTTTTCAAAATACAAAAATGGGACACATGCAGGAGCCCTGCCCCCTCCATTGCTCTGCCCCTGCTCCTCCTCTTCCCTCTGAGGCTCTGTACCCTGGCCAGGCCAGAAGTCAGAGCTGGGCTGTGGTAAGAACTTCCTAGGGAGCCTAGGCCACTGTAGGGAGGCCCAGAACCTTCATCTGCCCAAGAGCAGTCCTTGGCCCATGTCCCCACCCCCCCGACAGTATGCCATCAGACCTACTTTTAAAATGTAACTTGACAACTATACCCTCAGATGATACTGTGATAGTAATGTTTACTATAAGAGCAACACTACAGTGGCCTTACGTGCTATCTGTTCAATTGGGATCTAGTATCATAAAAATATACACTAGTAAATACAGACTGGCTTAACCTAAATAGGGCAATATATAATGACAATACAGTGTGAAAACAAACACCACTCCCACCCTGTAATCAACAAATAAGTTTTAAAAAATGGAAGTATTCAGATTTCAGAGCTTTTTTGTAACTTTCTTTTTATATCTTTTGGGTAGGACTTCTGCTCCCATTGACATCAATGAGAATTTTACGATTGCCTTCAGTGGAAGCAGAGTTAAGTGGGTGCCAAGTGCTTTTGAAAATCACACCCTTCACGTCAAAGGGACAAATCCTCCCCTTAGAGTATAAAATAGCGAGAAGGGGGAAGCGCTGACACAACGCGATTGTCAGCTATAGAGAGAAATGAAGCCCTTTGCCTTCTAATCTCAGCCACTGTAGTAGAGGCTAGTCACATCCTATATATGTTCTGAACCTTCGGCCATCCTTGACTGGCAATCTCAGGTCTAGATTTTGTGTCTCTTGGATCATTAATGGTTTTCTTTAATTCTCTCTTGGCATTAACAGGTTTTCAGATGCTATTCTGCCATCGGTTTCCCCATTGCTGGTACAAGACTGTGGGTCCCTCCAAAGCAGTTCCTGATATTGTTAATAAGTGAATTTTCTTAGGTTCTAGCTGGCCATTGCCTTTCCCCTTTGTGTAGCCAAGTCAAAGGGAAGTGTGTGGGCAGTTTGAAAGAAACTTCATAGGAGGACCTGTACTGACCACTCTAGGCATTCTAAGCATTGGTAAAAGAGAAAGTATATTCCAAATGTCTTGTACGTACTGAGCACATGACAAAAGCCTTTCCATGGGCCAAGGAGATATTTTCAAGTTTTGAGTAGACATGACAGTTCATTTCATACTATTCAAACAGCACTGGATCAAATTCATCCACAGTGTAACTCAGTGGTCAATGGCAGTAACACAATGAATTAATTTGGTCTATTATATCATGTCATTCTAAAGAGCACAATATTTTTTTCTTTCAGCTATCTTGTTATACAGTCATCTCAATTAAAAACAAACAAACATTGTCTTCAGAAAAAAAGCACATCTTTTTGTTTTAATATCATGATTATGCAGACGTGCAGGACTTGAATCATGCAACTAATTAAAAAGAGGAATTGCTGAGGAAGCTTCTCTGTCAACAGAGGGATAAGCAGGTGAGGAGTAATCTGACCCCTTTGTAAAGCAAAGCCCCTTCCATCCAGCAATGACAAGAAAAGCCACATTTAATTCAGAAAAAGTATATCAGTTGCCATAGCACAAAGACTGCATACAAAGTATGAGAGTATTTTAACATGAGAAGGTTCTTCAGAGACACCATTTTTATGTACAAAGAAACTAAGAACACATATCAGGGACTTGTAAACACTGTATGGTTATTGTGAGAAATATTAGCAAATGCAACTGTGTGTTTCAGGGCCGGCCCACAACATTTTGGCACCTGAGGCAGGGAGCCCCAACCCCTCTCACATGGGCCAAACCTTTGAAAGGTCACAATTCTGCCTTTTTCCTGTTCTACTCCTCTAATGGTACTGCTCTGCTACCTACCCCAATAAAGGAGAGCTAACAACTTAAAATGCCTTGTTCAAAAATTTTAAGTAACACTTAACTTTCAAATGCCTGAACAGCAAATGTAACTTTTCTTGTCTGCATAGTAAACACTGGCATTTTATCTGTTTGAATAATCAAAGTGGCGCTTTCCATGCCTTCCTGCTTCCTGAAGGTCCACAATCTGGGCCAGCTCATTGCTATTGAGATGGTTGCAAGGCCGACCAGCCTCTCCTGTTTCATTGTGGAGTGTAGATGTGTTTTTATTAACTTCAGCTGGAGAAGTTGTGTGCTCCACTGGCAACTGTTATAGGAAGTGTTAGAACAGGGATTGGCAACCTTTGGCATGCAGCCCGCCAGGGCGGGCCGGTTTGTTTACCTGCCGTGTCTGCAGCGACCAGCACATCCCTTGGCCATCGCAGTTTCCCACAGCCCCCATTGGCTTGGAGCAGCGAACTGCAGCCAGTGGGAGCCACGATCTGCCAAACAAGCAGACGCGGCAGATAAACGAACTGGCCCAGCCCGCCAGGGTGCTTACCCTGGTGGGCCACGTGCCAAAGGTTGCCGATCCCTTTTTTAGAAGTATGCGCAGAGCAACAAAAGCATTTGGAAAGAGGATGGTCATCTTATTTGTCCACACATATTCCAGAACAGCCTTTGGAGTTGATCCTGCTGAAATGTATCTTGAAAGGGCTTTCAGTTCATCACCTAAATCACTCGCAGCAATATCACACATCTCATTATGTGTCAACAGCGTCCAGCTTTTTAAGAAGCACATTTGTCATACCAGCTCCTGTAGTATCATCAATGTCAATACATTCTACGGGGACATGTTCACTAGGTTCTGTTGTTGTTACAAATGCACCATTAAAGTCATTTGTTCCGTATGGCTGATGTCAGGTGTGCAGTCCAGAATAACAGAGTAATATCTTGCTGACTTCAGATCTGCCACAATCTGCTGTTTGACTTTTGTTGCCAGTAACTGTATGATCTCATTCTGAATTTTTTGTGGTATTGTTTGTGAAATGGTAATGGTGTGTGTACATTTCTTGGGTGGTGACTCTTCTTAGATGCTCCTGGAGTACAGCATTAAATTCAGCCATCAGCTCGACAATTTTAAGGAAGTTTCCATTGTTTGGCACATACAGCTGAACTGAAGTGCCATGCAGTGCTAAGTCTGGGGTAGCAAGCATTCTCACAATGGCAATGAGCCTTTTCAAAACATTTTGCCAATAAAGAGACTCTGATGCAATCTTCTCTTGAAGCTGATCATCTATGGTGGCCTTTAACCTTACTCTCATCTCAAGATCTTTCTACCTATGAAATGCTCTCTGGTGATTTGCTGCCACCTCATGTTAACTTCATCTAGCTCTAGGGACATTTCCTCTTATCATTTAGCAAAAACAGGTGATATTCTTTTCGACTTTATTCAGAATTTTTTTTAATGGTCAGCCAGTTATTAGAGTAAAGGCATATAAGCAATTGAACTTGAAGCAGATTGTATGTAATATCAAATATACTATAAGAGTAACAAAATATACTTGCTCTTTATAGCCTCAGTGCTAAGACCACAGCAGTCTGCAGACTACATACAGAAGCAGAGTCATTAATCATGTTACAGTGTCAAACCGGAAATGCTGCTGATTGATTCTCCAGAGAGAAAGAGAGTGTACCCTCCGGAATGCAGGGATATTATCGTCCCATTTTCCTCCAGTTTACACGGTGGGTCAGTGCCCCTTCCTCCCCCCAGTATAGCCCCTTCTTGGCTCTGCTCAGGGTGGAAGGAATAGCTCAGTGATTTGAGCACTGGCCTGCTAAGGGTTGTGAGTTCAATCCTTGAGGGGGCCATTTAGGGAACTGGGGCAAAAATCTCTCTGGGGATTGGTCTTGCTTTGAGCAGGGGGTTGGACTAGAGGACCTTCTGAGGTCCCTTCCAACCCTGACATTCTATGAAATCTATTCCCTTTACCCTCCCTCAGCATAACCCAAACCCAGAAGGGACCCCTTAAAGAAGCTCAGCCTTCTTTTCCTGCTGCCCAAACAAAGACTCACGAGTGAGTGCAATGACAATTGTTGTTTATCAATACTTTGAGTATTAGAGAACTAGCCTTACTATTCATTTTAGGAACTCTGAAGACACTTGCTCCACTGTATTCACCACTGTGCTGGTCTGATGCATAATTTCAGCATAATGAATAGTGCAATACTTCTGGATGATAAAAATACTGTCTTTCCTGTCAGAAACAGAAAGCTATATTCAGCTGCAAATGAGGTACAGTATTAGTTCATCTTGCAGCTGGACTAAATTAGCAATCCTGGTGAGCACTGCAAGGTCTCAAAGTGGGACAGAGTTTTTGATGATGATTCTTCTTTTTTTTTTTTTTTTAAATTTTTGCATTGAGAATGTTCATACTATACAAGCTGAAGATAGCACTTCCAAATTGTGGT
Organism: Chelonoidis abingdonii; assembly: GCF_003597395.2. Lineage (NCBI taxonomy): Eukaryota > Metazoa > Chordata > Testudines > Testudinidae > Chelonoidis > Chelonoidis abingdonii. The sequence continues at coordinate 28,401,745 of NC_133777.1, forward strand.
ACCTTGCAACTTTCTGTCAGAGTTGTGGTGACCAGCAATGCAGCCAGAGCACAGAAATCAAAATCTGCACAAGCAGTTTCTCTTGTACAGTATATTGGGGTGTTTCTAAGATGAACAAACAACTCCAAGCCCTCGCTAACTAATATTACCATTAAAAAGACAATATTTTGTGGGTTTTATGCAAGCTTTTTTGTGTGTTAAAATTTCCAAGCAGTTTCCAAAGAGAAACTGCTTCTCCATGTGACAAAATAAATAAATAAATAAAACAAAAGCAAAGCTATTTAAAGTCTTGGGCCAGGCTTGGCACAGCTGGATCTGAAAGGAAATATGAAAAAGTAACTTTCCATTGGATTAAATATGAGTTATTTAGTTTGGTGTTGTGGCTGAGAATTACAGTACAACTAGCTCTGTTAAGAACAATACAATGATTTAACATTCACCATAGTATACCTTACCCCTTTCCCAAGATCTTAGGAGTCTGCAAAAGTAAAAGGCAGGACTTTGAAAGAGCATGGGGATATGAAAAACTTCCTGTCAGAGTGGTTAAGACCTGTAAAAAAAATGCCTAGAGAGGTGATGGAATCTCCATCATTGGGGATTTTAAGAGCAGGTTGGACAAACACCTTTCAGGGATGGTCTAGATAATACTTAGCCCTGCCTTGAGTGCAGGGGACTGGACTAGATAACCTCTCAAGGTCCCTACCAGTTCTATGATTTTATGAAACATGAGTAACTTATTTTTGTTACTGTCCAGTCAAGACCTATGACACAAGCCCTATCAGATCCATGCCTCACAAACAGTCGATCTCACGACAAACAGGAGAGAAAAGAATACACAGTTTTTTAAACAAAAAGCAGTTTTCTAGGTGAAAAGGGCAACATTGAATGTCCAAGAACACTTTGAGCACATTAAACTGGAAATTTGAATGATAAATTAAAACCCAAAGACATATTTAATGTCAACATACAAAACAGAAAGTGGCACTTGGAAATTCCTTCCTCAAAATATCAGAAATCACACAAAACATTAAAGTACAAGGAAGTAAAACTCAGAATGACTTGGGGAGAAAGAAAAGACACAGCAAAAATAACCTCAGTGATGATAGCCTGACACCAAATACAAAAGGAACACCCTACATAAAGGCCATCTTCCCTATAACCAGGGTATTACCTGTCCTGTATACATACACATCGCTACCTCGATATAACGCCACCTGATATAACATGAATTTGGATATAACGTGGTAAAGCAGTACTCCGGGAGAGCGGTGCTGCGCACTCCCATGGATCAAAGCAAGTTCAATATAACACAGTTTCACCTATAACACAGTAAGATTTTTTGGCTCCCAAGGACAGCGTTATATTGAGGTAGAGATGTAATTACTGTATTAAGTTTGGAAAAACTTGTATACCTGGTCATGTTGATAAAAGTATTAAAATCAAATCCACGACATAAAAATCCTATATTTCTTTCAACTTTAATGGGAGGTTTTACTTCCAGAAATGCTTCATAAGGCAGAGAGAGCATTTGTGGAGAGGGCAAAGGAGACACCAAACCTAACCTTGGCCCTAAAATGTTAAACTAATGAAGCAGCTGATTCCCCTTCATTTCCGTCAATTGATGGACAGGAGCCATTGGAGAGTCAACTGCAGACAGATTTTCTCCCAGAGCAACAGCATATTTATCTTTTATGGTAGTATATTTGTGAGGGGAAATGTCATTAAACAGCTGTGGGTGCATATATTACAGCACACATTAGCAGTATTTTACATGTAGCCATTTCACTCATCCAGACAGCAGGCTGGATTCTTTTTCAGTCATGTAGGTGTAAATCAGGATTAACTCCTCTGAAGCCAATGCAGTTATTCTGGTATGGAACTGGTGGGAGATGAAGATTAGGCCCACTGTCTCCAAGTCAATGATAGCCAGTACACAGAAAGTGAAAGCCACATTGGGTAAGATAATGAAATGCAAGCTTAAGCTCACTCACCCAGAAAGCTAACTGTGGTTCCGGGAGGTGGGGTAAGGGAGTTAGGCGAACGGAATCAATCCGTTCAATGTTAATGGCAGAAAAGATAGATTTTTTTTTAAGATGTACCTTGACCCTCAAGATTTAAATCAAACAAACAGATCTTGGAGTCATCGTGGACAGTTTTCTGAAGATGTCCATGCAGCATGCAGAGGCGGTCAAAAAAGCAAACAGGATGTTAGGAATCATTAAAAAGGGGATACAGAATAAGATTGAAAATATATTATTGCCCTTATATAAATCCATGGTACGCCCCTATCTCGAATACTGTGTACAGAATAAATGGCTCCTCCCCAAAAAAGATATACTGGCACTAAAAAGGTTCAGAAAAGGAAACTAAAATGATTAGGGGTTTGTAGAGGGTCCATATGAGGAAAGATTAAAGAGACTAGGACTCTTCATCTTGAAAAAGAGGAGACTAAGGGGGATATAATAGAAGTATATAAAATCATGAGTCATGTGAAAAAATGGATAAGGAAAAATTATTTACGTTTCCATAATACAAGAACTAGGGGTCACCAAATGAAATTGATGGGCAGCAGGTTTAAAACAAATAAAAGGAAGTTCTTCTTCACGCAGCGCACAGTCAACTTGTGGAACTCCTTGCCTGAGGAAATTGTGAAGGCTAGGACATAACAGCGTTCAAAAGAGAACTGGATAAATTCATGGTGGTTAAGTCCATAAATGGCTATTAGCCAGGATGGGTAAGGAATGGTGTCCCTAGCCTCTGTTCGTCAGAGGATGGAGATGGATGGCAGGAGAGAGATCACTTGATCACTGCCTGTTAGGTACACTCCCTCTGGGGCACCTGGCATTGGCCACTGTCGGTAGACAGATACTGGGCTAGATGGACCTTTGGTCTGACCCAGAACGCACATTCTTATGTTCTTATGTTAAACACCTGAGTACTCTCCAAAAATGGCTGAAGCCAAATACTAGTGTCTTTACTGCCAAAAGTCATTTTTGACAGAGATAGCTGGATGAGCATGGTATAAAGCTATGAGTCGCTAATGTAGCCTATGGAACTACAGATTACGAAAGTCACTTCTGTCCTCATATGTTTTGTAAGACTGTAAAGTGAACAAAAAGGCTTGGAACATGTGTAACACTGACAGACTCTGGTCGTTGGGATCGAACCTGGGACCTCTGGAGCTTAATGCATGAGCCTCTACTGCATGAGGTACAAGTCATAGGCTCTTAGCTAATGCTGTAGAGCAGACTCATTAATCTCTCGCTCTCTAAGTGGTTTCGGTGCCACTAGATGGGACAGAACACCACACCCGGGAGGTGTGTGGGTTATACATGGATAGTTCAAATAACATTTTAAGTTTGTGTAAAAAATAGCCCCATATATTAGTAAAACAATTGCCCTAGTAATCCAGTAGGTTCTTAACTCTATGCACCATAACATTGCTGCAAATAATTAGCATTTTAAAAAAAAATACACAGACGCTAGAAAGAAAAATACTAGTTTAACAAAAGATCCGTTTTCAGTGTAGGCCATGCCTAAAAATCATTTGGAAAATTGATGCCTAGTAAAATTAAATTAGTCAAGTCTAAAAGAGAAGCAGCACTAAAGGCATCCAGAACAGAATTAAAGAGACACTATGCTGTGTACCAAATATCTGTCTACTTTGTGATTTAAAAACACATTATAACCAGACAAAAGACAAACACAACTTTCAGTTTCCCACATCACTCATGCCCACAAAATATCAGCAATTTTCAGACTGTGATGTGAGTCATAAATGATCCATGGAACCGTGTTGTAGGTCTGGAAAATCAGACATTTTCAGAACTAAGCAATGTTACATGGGGAGGCTGTTCTTGATACAGGGTTTCTCTTACAAAGGAGGCTGCAAAATGGAAAAGTAACGTATTCAGAGAGCTAGGCTTCCTTGAGAAAGGGAAAACATTTTTGTGAAAATGTAGCACAAGTAGTAATAATTGGTCCATGGCCCATAATCTCCAATCTCTGCCCACCTACCAAATGAAGACTGTAGCTGTATGGGTTGAGCCTCCACACTCAACTGGGAAAATCCCATCATCCTGTGCCGCTTAGATGTAAAGTGATCCGATATAATGAGCCTCATTGACTCCACTGGAACAGCAGTGAGGAATTAAATCGTCTCATAGAGGGACCCTGGAGTGCAGTGGGTCAATTGGTACCCCAGAACAAGTCCCATTTTAACTCCATTCTAGGACTCAAATACTTGATAGCGACACTGTATTTAGTGGGTGGGAGACATTATGCACTTCAATGTGGATTATACAGTGGATTATACAATCAATGCAGACACGCCAGGAAAGTGGAAACATTCCTGATGAACCCCCTTCATTTCATGTTGCGCTGAATAATTTGGTAGTTATATGCACACAAACTTCTAAAGTATATGATACTAAATCAGGGGTAAGTAGCATTAAAAAAGTACATTTTCCAGTAGAACATGATGCAAGACAGTATTCCATAATATAAAAAAGAAAACAATACCCCCATCCTGCACATACTAGTGTAAATTATTTCAGCCTAGCACCAAAAGCAAATAACTATAATGTTAACTGGAAACCTAATACCGACATTTCAGACAGTCACAAACTCATGAAGTCATCTGTGCGTTTCTGCCAAGAAGCTTGACTTAAATATATGTAAGTTAACATAATGATCATAAAACATATTGTATGTTGGGCCACAGCTTCAGCTGAGGGACAGCTAGGCAGCTATTTGCAACTTGACTTTAAGTGACTTCTGTGCTCCTCCTATTCCAGGGCTGCTCTATGACAGGCCGGCCCCTGGAGCTGCTTTAATGCATCCTGGCTGCTTGTGGCCTCATAGGAGTCATTATAACAAATGTGATGCAGGGATGACCAAGACACCGACTCCCTCCTCCCTTTAGCATATATAGGGTAGAGAGAAGTTACAGTAGCCGACACCTACCGCATACTGATTTTTCCACAGCTAGTCAAGCTGACTTAAGGGCAGTTTTGTGATAGTGGAGCCATTCAGAGAAGCAATCCAATTAAAATCCAATTGATTACAACTGAAAATGAGTACATTCTTAAGGGCTTTGTGAAATACAAATAGATTTAGGCATGTGCAATGCTTTAACTTGTGTATGCATCTGGCCCATCACATTAAGTGAATTCAGTTAATATATGCTGTACTTTATTTCAGTGGTTCTCAACCTTTTCAGACTACTGTACCCCTTTCTGGAGTTTGATTTGTCTTGCATACCCCAAGTTTCACCTCACTTAAAAACTACTTGCTTACAAAATCAGACATAAAAATACAAAAGTGTCACAGCACACTATCACTGAAAATTTGCTTACTTTCTCATTTTGTCTGTACGAAACTTTAGTTTGCACTGACTTCACTAGTGCTTTTTATGTATGCTGTTGTAAAATGAGGCAAATATCTACATGAGTTGATGACCTCTGTGTATCCCCAGGGGTATGCGTACCGCTGATTGAAAACCACTGCTTTATATTCTACTGGTTTGGGGACTCTTGTCAATGTACCATGAACAGTCAGAATGCCAATGTTCCAGAATGCCAATGTGGCTGCTGCCTTGGCACAAAGCCTAGGAGACAGAGCAGCCGGAGTTCCCTGGGACCAGGGCCTGGGCTGAAAAGGTTGGCGGAGGGACAAAGAGGGCTTTAAGCTCCTGCCCTGGGGGCTGTTGTGGAACCTGAGAGGTTGGAGTTGGAATGGGCTGGAAATCATTTCCCCCGGACCACTCCAGTGCTTATCGGAGGTGCAGAGAGGTTCCCCCGTATTGGCTCCGCACGGGACTCAGGGCAGCTTTGGCACACTCAGGGCTCAGCTTTTCCTGGGCAATACTCTATAGGAGAGGGTGTTGGGCTTTCCCTGGGTGTCAGCCCAGCCAGAGGCAGCAGGGGAGGAAGAAACCTTCCCATCAGGGGCTGGTTCTCTGCACAGCACTGGAAGCAGGATGCGCCCTGCCAGGGGGTTATGAAGAAGCGGGCGGAGGGGAAGGAGGGACTGGACAGTGAGTGGAGGACCAGCAGGAGGAGGAAGCAAGGACAGGAACATGCAAAGGACTGATAGGTTGGCAGCAGAGGCAATGCATGAGTTGGTCAGATGCCCCCCATAAACTTTAAATTGTGCCCTCTCCATCCACAGTTACCTGTCGTCTCTGGACATGCATATATTAATTTGTGAACATCATTAATCATTTGCCTTAGACAGATGTATTATGTGTGTCTCACATACCAGACGAATACACTGCAGTTTATAAAGTAAAAGAATATATTTTGGTTAGGATAATTTAACATTATTTTATATGGTTCACTGTTGTCTGCATCTCATTACTCTGCTGTGTATCAGTCTCCAATGTCCTTGATTTCAAAGCCTGCATCACTGACCATCTGCCTACCCCTTGGACTGGATTTCCTTTCCCATTGTCTCCTGACCTCTTAGTTCAATCAGCGACAACCATCTTGATATAATCTATCTAGGAAAAAGCAGTGGTGTCTGCATTAGGATGTCCATGCTCAGAAGGCAGGCAAGGTATTACATTCTAAATAAAGCCTTTCTGTTCAAGTCCTCACTATTCCCATTCAACCTCTTGCCCCAACTGCTCTTGCAATGCTGAAGAGCCTTGAAGCAGCTCAAAGCTTCTTCTCAACATCAACTCAAGGAAGGAAGTCTTGCAAATGCTGGAAGCACTACATGGCTGTGGAAGCAAATGCCCTTTCGAGCAGCCTGTGGAGATATGCAGACATTCTAAGTTGGTCATCTTTAGTGGATGAGAAATGGGTGGATTAGAGAATTTGGGTGGATTGAGAGTATATATCAATAACCCAAGGGCATACGAAGCTTAATATGATTGTTTTAATTAACATTAAAACAGGAAAATAATAATTTAGTTTAAAAATGTGAAAAATTAAAATGTTTGAGAGTATGGAAATGCACGTCTAAGGTCAAAAATAATCTGCTCTCTCTGAGTATATTGTGCCACAGCTGGCAAGAATCCAGTATTTACAGCACATACAATATGTGCAGCCAGCCCAGAGCCATTTTACAGCACGCCTGAATGGCCCATAGTATATACAAAATAATCATACCATGAAACAAATGGTATACACATTTCCAAAAATCATAATCCTCCTGGGTGTTTTCTCTTTCTATTACCATACTACACAGCTGTTGCAAGTTCACACAATAACCTTGGCACTGGGAAATTCAGTACCGTCCTACAAGCTGCACCAATTAACTTGTATATTTTTTTAATGCTTCCCAAAATATTATCTCTTAAACCAACCCTATCAAGCTAATTTACAAAGGGAATTATAATAGAAAAAAATCCATCCAATGTATACAGTACTGTATACAATAAACTGTGACAGCCCATATGCTGTAATAAAGCAATTGCCAGTGGTTGTTTGATGGATTATGTATTTTCTTATGTCAGAAAAGTACGTAAAACTGAAACACAAACAAATGTACTCAAAGAAAAATGTAATATCTGGAAAAAATAAGAGAAGGAACATATTTGAAAAATGAAAAGAAAATTTTCAGTGTCTCTGGCATTTTCAAGCAGGCTTTCAACACCTTCAGTGACTTCCACCTGACTTTCTGAACCTCTGTGGAAATCCATCGAGTATGAAAAAAATAGTTGGGTTTGGAAACACTAAGACATAAAGGACTGGGTAATGAAATACAAAGTCTTTCACTACCAGGTCATCAAATGACTCTAGCCCAAGCCTGTAGTGACTGAAAGAGCTTATCTAATCATTGGTAATATAAATTTCCTATTGATAGGGAAGTGGTTGAGAATAACCACACCACCTCCAAAACCTCACTCTACAGTTGTTGATAGTTTCAGCAGAGAAGCCAAGTCTTAAAAAGACCATGGATGCAACAACTATCCCCCACCTTTTACAGATCATGTGGATGCACTATGACAGAATAGCATGGGACCGGCTGAATTGTTACAGTTTCGGTGGCATCATATCATATTGTCTGGATTTAAGGGACTTCACTCTTCAAGTGAGTTCAATCCTTGAGGGGGCCATTTAGGGACCTGGACAAAATCAGTACTTAGTCCTGCTAGAGAAGGCAGGGGACTGGACTCAATGATCTACAAGGTCCCTTCCAGTTCTATAGGTTAATACGGTACACAGAGTTGAAATGAATCTGACTAAATTTAAACTCAGGCTTGATATACTGTATATAAGGTAACTGATATATATATAAGATATACTGATGTACAGCTGATGTTGGGACTTTCTTCTATATACAGCACTTTTATTAACTGCTTGGATGTGCAAATGAAGAATGCCTGAAGGGTCGGACTCCTGGGGTATATTTTCAACCTGTTAATGGTAACAGGAGGTATGTGCCAATACCCAGTATAGGAACACTGACAGCCCCTTTATTCTACACTAACTCATCTAATTTCTTCAAGCTGATTATCCGTTTATATTATTTCAGTACATCTCAAGTTTACAGAGGAATTACCGCCCTTTGCGTCCCTTGGCTAATCAGTATCACAAAATTGAATTATACTAAGAAATATCAGTACAGAACTAATAAAAAAAAGCAGGTGTGAAATGTGTTTACTGCCACAATGAACACTTTCATTGATTTTTAAGTTCCCCTTTCTTTCCTCAAAGGCAAAGAATTTCAAAAAGCATCAAAAAGCATTTTTATAGACAATCATCAAGAAGTACTTGTATCACAAGATAAAAATCCATGCAATTTTTTATATATATGGTTGCTTTTTATATATAGTTTACTAAAATCCATCTCTGCGTGGATGCATATATGTGTATAATACACGAGTAAGAAAAAGTACAAAAAGCAGAAAAAAGAGGCAGCTGAGTATGTCGATGGAATGCAGAGAAAAAAGAAGAAACATTCAAGTTAACTTACACACATGCGCACACACACACACACACTCGTGTATTATGCATGTATATGCACCCACTCAGAGCTGGATTTTAGTAAACTCCTCTCGCATCCAAAGACTTTGGCAGGCAGATGGACATCACTGGAAACGTCTCATATCAGAATCAACTTTATTTATTTCCATTTCTAAAAATCAGAGGCCCTCAGTTGCTTTACATCATTTGAGAAGTTATTAAAATATATGAAAGCCTAAAAAAATCCTCACTCAAAGAATTCCAGTCAGCCTAACTCACCAATAAAAAGCTAGCTATGCAGTCAAAGCTATATATATTCTTCATCTTGTCTCATAATGTCTACCTTCCCAAAACGGCCAGGAAAAAAGTGGGCTTTGCAAAATACCCTGAAGGTCAGCAAATTCAAACCATTTTGGATGTGTATTCCCAAATCAGGAGTGTCTCTTGGAGACATTGCTGGCAACTCCATTTTGTATAAACCAAGGAGCCTTAGCTCAGGTTCCTCCATTTGTCACAGGTGCAACAGAATAATTTTGAGAGGTGGTCTGTTTGATCCTGGCCCATCCAGGCTTTGTAGCTGTAAGACATAATAAATTCAATGCAGAAGCCAACAGAGAGAAAACACAGATTCTGGAACACTGGTTTAATATGCTGCTGATGTTCCACTTGACAAGCGGACCATCACATTCTCTGCCAGGTTAAATCAATAGATTAACTAAAGGCTCAATTGGGAAATCTGACCCACATGACTCTACCCCTCCATTTGAGTAGAGCCCCACGGATGCTGTAGATGAAAGTGAGAAAGAACCAGAGGCTCTTGAGTATGCAGTTATATCAGCCATTTAATACAAGGACTCTGTCATTCACTATACTTTCAGTATACTTTTCTATCACAGTCACTTTAGAACTTTCTCTGTTTGTTTATTGACATATAGGTAATCTGGAACCTTATTTGAAACAGCAAGTTTATCACTTCGATATACTCAGTAAAATAGAGTTGGATGATCTGTCCAGAAAAATAACTATCAGTTTACAGCATACAGGCACCAGTTTCAAACAGCCAGCTAACTATTATTTCTTATTCTGTACCTCCAATTTGGAAATATTAAATACATAAATAAAGAAAGCAGTTTAACCTATTTTCCATTATGCTAACATGTTCAATTTATGGCTGGTCTCATCTGGTACAAGGATTCCCATTATGGAAGTAATAAAGGATGTACTTTTCTTACAAAACAGAAGCGCCTTTTAATGACAACTTCCAAATCATGACCTTTTGTACTTCAAGAGATTGACTACAAAGCTCACCGTCAACTGAGAGTAACATCAATGTTAATGTACAAAAGATTGATACCCTCAATATGAACAATTCTTCCTAGAGCTATTAACTGTTGCTGGCCTGCTCTGTTCTTTGTAACAAGCCCATTTATAATGATGCACAATATGTTTTGTCCTTTTACAGACAAAAGTGGAGGAATGTCAACTTAGAAACAAAATTTAAAACAGTTTTGCAGTCTTCAGTTCTACATTTTATAGCCAACAATTTTGTTCTATTTATACTGAGTGATATCTTAAGATTTGGGGAGATTTTGAGCATTACTTTTCAAATGTAAAGCTCTTCTAACAGCCCTTTAATTTGTTCTAACTAGACACCCACCCTGGGCAGCTCAAGAGCTGCTCTGATGGTAACAGAAAGACATCACTTATCAGCTTTCTAGCTAGGAAATTGGCCTCTCGCTGTCAGAGGCCGATCACCTGAACCGACAATGAAAACAGTTTAACTGCTGATGCTGACAGGACCAAGCCATTGTTCATGCCATGATAGAAAGCATGAATTCTCAACCTGACAACCATTGGCAGCTGTAGTTCAGTTTCCACATGTGGACATGACTAGAGAGACTGGAAGACCAAAGGACAGAGATCAATACTGCTCACCGCAGTTTCCTTGTGGATGTTGTATAAGTGAACAGAATGAAAAACAAAACCTTTCATATCAACTCTCACCCACAAAGCATAGTATCATGCACGTGCTTTGTTTTCAGATAGTGCGTTAATTAATAATGAGACTTTTCCATCCAGTGGCTGGAATAACTGAAGGTATATCCACAGTTGGCAAGATTTCAAATAAGAGACTTCCTTATTTCAAGCTTTAACCAGTGTCAAACTTTCATTGATTCTGAATCCAGACAGACAGTTAACAACATTCATTTGCTTTCTTTTTACCAGATATAATCAAACTAGGATTTCTGTCCAGTACTTTCTGTAGGTAATAGAACTTGAAAAATCACTTTCCCTGGCAAATGGAAAGCTACTCTTTTGGATGAAGAAATTCCACTTCCATTATTTTCTGTAGAATGTAACCTTTTATATATAAAAAAATCTAGATTCTATGAACACTAAAATAATCCTTCCAAAATTAACACAATTCCATCTTCCTTAGTCTGCAGACAGACAGCTGCAGACCTTCAGCTGCTATCATAGCTTTGCCAAGCAGCAGCAATGCAAAAATCAGACAACTCTAATTAGTGTAACTTCTGTTACTCAGAACCTAGTCTGTTGCATTGAAAATGTCAAGAGTCAGGTCAATTTCATATTTCTTATTCTTGGCAAAGAGAAGTAGCAGTAGTAGAGGCAGGAAATTAAGTTATTTATGTGAGAGAAGCACCCTTCAACCCTCAAACAGAAGGGAGGAGGAGGAAGATGAGAAGACTGGAAACCCTCCCACCTTCAAACAGCATTAGAAGAGACCAAAATATTATTATTTTCCCTTCCAGCAGCTGGAGATGGGGAAGGGATAGAGATTCAAATATATAAGATACCTATGATTCTGACGAATTCAAAACATGGAAAATCAAACCGACTCTAGGGCCAGCACCCTATCAGTAATCCCAGCTTCCTCCTATTCTCAGAAGCTGTGCTTCTGGGAGGCCAGTGCTCTTGGACATTACCAACAGGTTCCCTCCCCACACCATGATTAGCTTTTTAATCTTCCTCGGGTTCACTGGTTTCATAACCTAGCTAGAAGATGCATGGAAAATTTGTGGAGCTCTGTAGTGGCTAGAAAGAATAAGAATGAGCTTTTCCAAGAATAGGCTAAAGAGCTTAGAATTCAGTTCCTGTTTTTCCTTCTTTGATTACTTTCTATATGTCGCACTTATATTTTTTTTCTACATATATTTTTTCAATATAGATATCAGCTATGGGCCTGTATTGAGTTGTAAAATCCTTTTCTTAAAATGGATAGCTTACGGAGCTCTGAATAAAATGAAAGAAGCAACACAGTAAGTTCACATAAGTTTTGTATGATACATCAAAACCATTATGCCAACAGATTTCAAAACAGCTCAACTTAACATGCTTCCAAAAGCAAGGATTGTTACTTATCTATAATACCTGTTAATTTGTATTCTACACAACTGCACAAAGATAGTTATTGCCAAAAAAGTGAAAATCAAAAGAATCATAAGTGTATAAAATATAGAAAAGATAACTCCAACTCTAAAATCTCTGACAAAGATAGGCATGTGTAAAGAAACACTTAAAGAATTCACATTCTCTTGCACCAAACTGCCTTCAATTCCTCTATAAGCTTTAAGTTAAATATGCTGCCTGTTATGCCTTTATTTTCCCTGAAACAGTACGAATGATCATCCAGGAAAACTAGCTTGTTTGCTTCACAAATCCAGAATGCACAAACCCTTCAGTAGCTTAGTTCTTCCTTATGGAATCTCTGGGTGTATATAGAAAGACAAAAAATGTGAACTGATATATTAAATATCACACTAAACAGAGTCAAATCAGACCATACCCTGAACATATCCCCCTGATGAGATAAGAGTCTGATATAACATGATTTCCCTAAATCAAGGGGGTGTTATGGACATAAATGCAGTTAAAGAAAAAGGCACTCATAGTATGGTAAGGGGAACATATAAAAACCATAGCAAGTAACAGATAAATTGGAAAAGCAATGAACTTTTACTTCTAGAGGAATTCTGAATCACTTTGCATGTGCGGAATTCATGGCCCCCACAGATTTCTGTGCTTCTCTACAGAAAAATGACTTCTGATGGGGAAACAAAGGGAAGCCTCAACAACAGTCATGCACCCCCTGTCCAGCAGTGCAGGCAGGTTGGTTTGGCATGCAGAGCAGCTGGTAGAGATATAATTAACCACAGGGGGGAGGAGCTGGGCAGTCATAAGTATGTGTGAGAGAGAGACACACACTCTGTCCCTCTTGCTCGTGATTGCAGCATGCTCAGCCTGGAGGAGCAGGGCTTTGGAGTGTTTCTCAAGAGGAAGGCATGGGGCAGGCTCTGTTCTCTCAGGCAGAGCAGAATGTAGGAGCCTGCCTGCTTAGTGAATTGTTACCACTGTCTTTGTGAATTCCCCCAGGAGTATAGAACAGGTTTACAAATTTAAAGGCTCCTTTACATTGCCAGAGTTGTGTAAAGGAGCCTTATTGTAAAGGACAGTATGGTCTCATAAATGCTTATGATGGTTTAGTGATTAGAACTGGTATAAGTGTTTGGACTGAAAAAAAATCCTATCAGAACGTGCTCCATGAACTGTTTGCTACTGACCTTTTCGGAGATGGTCAGTACCCAGTATAAATTGTGAGTTTGAGACCCCAGCCCTCACTTGCTCTTCAGTTGCCTATGATGTAACACCAAGTATATGGCTGCATATATTTGTTGACTACTAACTAGAAGTAAAGGATCAGAGGAGTAGCCGTGTTAGTCTGGTTTTGTAAAAAGCAACAAAGAGTCCTGTGGTACCTTATAGACTAACGGACGTATTGGAGCATAAGCTTTAGTGGGTGAATACCCACTTCGTCAGACGCAGAAAGTATTCACCCACGAAAGCTCATGCTCCAATACATCTATTAGTCTATAAGGTGCCACAGGAGACTCTGTAGCTTTTTAGAAGTAGAAGGTCAATACTAGCTACATTACTATTAGACAGAAGGGGTTTGGTGATTTGCTCCAATGCTCCCCATTCCCATTCTCCATTCATTGTATTGTAGTTTAAATAAATTACCAAAATAATTTAAACCAGCTTGATTCTACTATGTTATTTTGACCAAAAATATGCAGAATTTTGCAGAACTCTAAGATATTTTTGGTTCAGAATTTTTCATTTTTTGGTGCAGAATTCCCCCAGGAGTAAATTTTGGATCTATAATATTGATTGGGGAAGAGAATTCCACAGCCACAGGCTTTCCCACCTTGTTTTCAGTCTCTTAAGGAATGATTTTTGAAGTGACCCACCTGAGCTCAATTCCTGCATTGGTAGTTTTGTAAAACTCCTGAATTGTTTCAGTGCACTGAAATGTCCAAACTGTAATTCCAATTAGATCGAATTGCTGCTCATAGAAAACTGGTGTGCTGAATAAATGAATTCATTGCAAGACAGTTCAACTGCACGGTATATAAAAAAACAAAGCAATTTCCTCTTAACTTTAAAAGGTTTTGTATGTATGAATGCTGCCTCCCTCCTAAGGTGACCAGATGTCCCGATATTCAGGCCTTTTTCTTATTTAGGTGCCTATTAACCCTCATCCCATCCCGATTTTTCACACTGGCTATCTGGTCACCCTACTCCCTCCTCAATATTAGTCAACACTCTACCAAACTGAGAGGGATGCTAAAATATGCTCATGTACTTTTGGATGATTGAAGCCTTTAAAATACTGTAGGATTGGAGATTTATTGTTTCAAACACACAGTATGTATCAGTTATTACAGCAGACAATTTCTCTCTTACAGGTGAAATTAACTTCGAGTTTTCATTGAGAATACATAGTTAATACAGAGTAATGTTAAATGTTTCACTCATGACAGCCTTATATTTCTATCAGTTAATTTCTAAAAAACATCTGTAAATAATAGAAAAGTTATTGCCCAATATAAGAAAAGTTATCTTGGAGGAAAAGAAAAAGACACCACTGCATATGTTAAAATTGCTGTAAATGTGAACATCTTGGCTTTTGTCAACTTGTGTAACACACTAAAGGCCATGATCCTGCCAAGACTTATGGAGATGCTTAATTTTATGCACTCTGAAAATTCCCACTGAAGTGTATGTATGAAGCTAAGTGTGTGTGTCAGGCTTTTTGCTGGGGCAGGGCTTAAGACACCCCAATCTGCAATTGGGTCCATGAAAAGGGACCGTTGCACTTATGCAAATCAGACTGCAGGACTGAGAATTTAGCATATAAAATGGAATTTGGGATTTAATTCCCCTTTAAAAAGATGTGATTTTATTTGCCTAACAGAGCAGAATTTCTTGGAAGAAATGATAATATGGGTGTCTGCAAGAAGGTTGTGGTTTTGACCTTTGCATTACAGGTCAGAATCTGACATTAAATATAAAACATCTCTACCTGGAACTAAAAGGTAAAATCTTCTATATATTTACAGAGCCATTCCTACTTGCAGTAATTGCTTTTTACATAGGCACAGATGTTAGAATGAACTTGTTGTTCATCAGGCTTAGGAGAAAACCTTAGAAACCAATAAGTGATTTAATGTGTGCTATTAGCTATTCTCCAGGTAAGAACTGTATTCTAAAAAAAAAGATTTGCCACATTAAATACTCAGAAGTTAGGTTTCATTATAGAAAATAATTAGATTAACAGACAGAACATGTGCAGGCGCCCATCTTGATTGAAGTGTTCATTTAATATATTTTAAGTGCTTGAAATATTTTGGTTACTTGATTACTGTTGATTGTTTGCATTTTGATTTATTGCTTCAAGATCAGTATTCATTAACTCACTCAATGTAATGGCAACCATACAGCTGCTACCACATTAACTTAAGTCATTTTGTTGCATTTCTGTTTGTAGCACAGTTTAGAGTAGCACAAAAACAGCTTACTTTTCTCAGTCTGAAGCTATTTACTAAATCACAGTCATGGCTTCTAAAACTTTGACTAGAATTGATGACAGGCATGACTTAATTTTATAATCATACCTAGGAATTATAACTTTTATTTCACCTAAATATTTAGGGTCAAATTGAAATGCAACTACTCTCAGAGTAACACAACATACAAAATGTGAGACAGGAAGGCATCCTTTGGCCCTTAATAGCAATATTTCTTTTGATGACACACTGAGAGCAAGCATTGTGATGGCACAATGAAGTATGGTATAGGTGATAAAAACAGATGAACTTGGAATCAGGGGAATTGTGGTCTATTCCCACTTTGCCATAGATTGAGAAACAATCTTGCAACTTGTTCCATATCCCAATTAGTGCCAAATCCACCTGGTTGTGCCTCTATGGATGTGTAATTTATATTTAAAATTATTAGCCAAAACTTTCAAACCTGGGTGCCCAAAGCTATACTCCTAAATTAGTATTTCTAGGCTCCTCAATAAAAGTCTCCTCATTTTCAAAGCTACTATGCATCCACAGGTTTTATTGAAGTCATTGGAAGTTGCAGGTGTTCTATAACTTTATTAAAAATCTGGCTGCTTTTAATTGGGAGTCTAAAAATGGATTTGCAGCCTAACGTTGGGCACCCAGGTCTGAAAAGATTGGTCATTATTTACAAAGTGGGAACCTCATTTAAAGTTACTGGTAAGGACTTCATTCTAAATCAGAACACAGAACAGAAGGTTACCATGACAGTTTATTTTAGCAGGTAAGTACTAGTCCAAGTGGGTCTTATTAACATAAGAGCTTTGGGATATGCTTGTCTGTTTTATTACATTTACTTAGTTTTTATTATCTTTGGGAATTTAATTATAAGGGAAGGTTGATTCCCTTCAGTTATTTATTTTCTCTGTGTTCAAATCAAGAAGTAAAATTAATTAATGAATTAAATTTAAGGGCTGAGATTGAAATCCTGTTGGAAAATAAAGCAACAACAAGAACAACAAAACTAAATGACCAATAAATACCTTCCAGTGCTGATTCGTAACCCATTCACATTTCAGGGTACTGTATTCCACTGTTATTTATCTTTTCTATTTTGCCATGTTTGTCTCAGTTATCCATCTCAGGAATATCTACTTATTCATGTGTATCTTATCATTATAGTACCTGAGGACCTCACAATAATACTGTGATGTAAGGAAGTAGTGTGATCCCCATTTTACAGATTGAAGCACAAAGATTTTGGGTCTCCCCCAAGGCCAAGTAAAGTCAATGGGAGTCTTTCCAATTGACTTCTGTGAGCTTTGGATCAGCCCTATGTGACTTAAACAAGTTACAGAGAACATATGTGGCAGAGTTTGAAAGTGAACCTTAGAATTCTCAAGTCCTAATTCAGTATGTTCACCATAAGACCGACCTGGCACTCTTAAAATCAGAATAGACTGGCTGCATTTTATTTTGTGCATGAAACACACTAACATATTCAACAAAAATAAAAAATTCAAATTATCCTGATTATACTGTACACCCAAGAATTCAGTAAACAAGATATTATATCACTAACTACTGTACAGTACCACAGCTGTATATACAACATACAGTAGATTATTATTCATATACTTGCTTAGCACATCACATTTTTGGTCAAACCATACATTTTTGGTCAATTTAAATAATTAATCATTATATCTTAATTCCATGGTCTAGAAAGTCAGGAAGTTTTAATATCTATCACCCACAAGTTTTATATTAGTGATTAATACTGAGACAGTAATTACACATTGGTTCCAGGAGTTGGGAATTTATATTTAAATCATCTTTGGAAACAATTTAGCTTTAATACTGTAAATAAGGACCCCCTGCCCCAGATGAACTAGTATTTGCAGTAGGAAGTGACCCAGGGGAACTCAAGAGACAAACAGTGTTAGAGCGGTGGTGACGCTCGGCATGTTGCAGGTGGATCCCTGCCGAACAAGGGGCAAGGAGAGCTTGCCACTACCAGGGCCCTAGGTCGGGGCTCAGTGGAGACGGCGGGCCCTAGTCCCCCTACCTCCTTACCCCCTGAACTGTGAGGGATCTTACATGGTCTCAGGCCACTAGGCCACGCTACCCCACTCGTAAGGGGGTTTAGCTGGACTCTGGCCGCTAGGCTGCGCTGCCCTGCTTGTTAGGGAGTTTATATGGACTCTGGCCGCTAGGCCGTGCTGCCCTGCTCATAAGACGGTTTATATGGACTCTGGCTAGGCTGCGCTACCGCACCAGACAGGGGTGATAGTAGGGAGGAAGCCCAAGAGGCCATCACTGACCGCCCGCAGAGAGGCCAACAGAAGGACTTGAGAGTGGTGAAGCACCAGCACCCCATTCTACCCCTGCCACAAAGGGGTGCCGGGGTGCCTGGTCCGCCACAATAGCCTTCTTATATATTTTTAAAAAATCTTTTAGATGTTAACTGTGTTTCCATAGCTGCATAGAAAAGTATTCAGAAGTTAAGGTAAACCACAATTCATCTCTAGCAGAATGAAAATTAATTGTTATTTCTATTTAGCTAAGACAAACCCAATTATTTTTCAGAGTAATTTAAATACTGTATGAAAAAATTATTATGCAGGGTCATTCAGGAAAACGTCAAAAGTGATTCATCATTCAAATATTTTTTACTTTGACAAAAAATATAATAATATAAGAATAGATTAGATTGTATTGTGGTATCATCTGATAGTTCATATGCCTGCTCTCACAACAATCACCTTGTTATCAAGAAGACTGCACCATCATTAGAGGTTTAATATGGCACACATTCTCTGATTGAACAGCATGTGTCAAAGCCATGCTATTCTAATTTCATCCCTCTCTCAAGGACCAATCTAACACGCACTGAAGTCAACAGAAAGGCTCCCATTGGCTTGAATGGGATTGAATCAGCTGATCTATGAGATACATTTATGGAAATTAGATGTTATTTCCTTAATTTGGAGTCATCAGCTGCATCATCTGACCCATTGTATATACTGTAGGATGAAATACTAGAAAGCCTCAAGCCAGTTAAGATACTGTGGTGCCTGGAAATTTTCTCTTAGTAATTTTAAATGAAAGTTGTTTTAGAACAATAATGCTTAAATGAGGTCATGAGAAGGTGGTGGAAGGAGCAGTGTTACAGAAAATGTCAGCAAAAAGACCTGAGAAATGCTAGACAAAAGTCACAGATACTGTACTGCGCCATTAAAAAGTATTTGGCTAGAGAATATAGTGTTAAATTAAGAACTATAATTCATCTGCAAAAAAATTACTATTGAAACAATGTACAAGGTCCAACCTTGACCCTCAGAAGGAACAAAATTCTAAGTTAAGGTAGTTAATCTGTGCTCCCTTCCCAGCCTTGACTCAAACTACAGTACAAAGGAAGAAAAAGAAAGAAATTAAAGGCACAATGTTAAGGTCAGAGAGCTAGAACATCTCTTTTATAATCTCTTTCCTTTCGTCGGTTTGTAGTCAGGCCTATAACATAGCTTGAACATAACATATCACTAAAAGCAAAGTGTATCTTACAATTAGTAAGATAAAATCTTTGAATAATCCAAAAGCATCTATTTATTTGACCTCAATGGTTCACTCACTATTCAAAAATATGAATAAAATATCATTATACTACATGAGTTTTTAAGGTTGAATATCAGTGTAGTTTCTTTGCCAGAAACAATAAATGCACAAGGAAAGCAAGAATGAAGTACAGATTCTTTGAAGTTTTGGTCTACTTAGGGACATAATTAACTGCCCTTAAAAACTCATATAGTAACAACTCTATCACTCCACTTCCCTCTCTCCCACCTCCTTGCCAAAATGAAACTTTTTGGACCGATTCACTCTTACAGCTGAGTTCTGCTTGGTACAGGTGGTTATAAGAAGAAAGGCCATTTAGGATGACATGAGCCAACCTGAGCATGCATTAAAGCACCACAATGACTGCTCCATCTTCTGCCATTGGCACAGAGTCTCTGAAAGGACCCTTACGCCAGTGGAGAATTATTTAGCCAAAAATAGCTCTCTTCTGCCCCAAACCTACCAGGGTGGTCTTGAGGGAGTAGAAAAATGAGATGAGTTCTCCTCTACCACAAGACTTCTTTGAAGGTAAATTTACATGCAGAATCTGGCCCCTTTGCATTGACCAAAGGATGCCAGAAAGTGGTGTGTAATGCAGAGTCTAGACCATCATTTGCACACATTTCACTTGTAAAAACAAACAAGGTGCTTTTAAAATAGATTTTATAGTTACTCAAATTTTTCTTAACTGCAAGCAAATCTGGAGCAAATTTTATGTTTAGCTATATCATGAGTTGGGCAAATCTCTGTAGTTTTGGATTCAGGTGCCATTCTGCTAGCCTTTTCCCATTAGAGTCCTATCTTATGAGCTGTATTTTGAAATGGAAGGTGAAACCCAGACAAAATCACTTGAGTGTTCTCTGATTTAGGACTGAAGCCAAATGAAACCTGGGTTTTGTCTGGATTTCATTCTGAACCATAAAATCTCTTCTCAAAGATTCTTCTTCAACCTCAGATTGGTGGCAGGAGATAAACACATTAATTATTGTCTGAGAGAGGTGACCAAGCAAAAAGCCTGGCCTCTTTCTCCCAATACATTCTAGGTTCCCTCCACTTGTTTGGCCATGTTTTGGGATGGTGGAGTAGCTAGTGGCATCTAAAGCCATGCCCTGTGCCCCCCCAACCACCACATACCTTTAATATCTTCCCAGGAAGAGCCAGCTGTATCTGCACTCTCCAAGGAGTGATTTTCTAGCTCCCTCTATCCTGCTTTTTTGTTGGTGTTAATGAGGCAAGGAAGTCCGCTAATAAGAATCTTTTATGGTGCTTAAAAGAATGGTAATCAGTGCAGTCTGACTGTACCTCAGCCACAGAGTTAAAGAGCCATTACTGCATCAGAGAAGACACTTCCAATTTTATTGTTGTATGAAAAAAGGGGACTGTTACAGCAGTGTTCTGTAAAAGAGAGGTAGCTGTATGTAAGCAAATAGTCAACAGATAATACACCTGTAGATAATACTGAAAAACATGTACTAGTATACTTCCTGGTTTTAGCAGGACCAACAGAACATCTTGTTGTGCACTGCAAATAACTTCTTGTGTGTAGCTCTTGTAGGGATTAGGCCATTGGGAGTTATTCTTAGTGGTTAGGTTCTGGTGGCAAGCCAAAGGTCTGATCCAGAGACAGAGTCAGGAGTCTACCCAGGGGTCGAAGCCAGAGTCATTATCAGGGATAGGAAGTAGGAACAGTGATGTGGAGCAAGGAAGAAAAGCAGGAATCTGTATCAGACAGGTGTCTGGGATAAGGAGGAGAGGTACATGCAAGCTCTGCCAGGGGATGCCAGGGTTCAAGGTGTCAGTTGTATCACCTAATTTAGAATATAAACTCTTTGGAAGATGTCTTCCTCACTGTTTTGCATGGCATTAAGCATGCTACCATCACTCACTAAATAATAATCCTAAACTGGGAAAACTGAACTGGTTTATCCTTTCGTTACAAAAGCTTTCTAACTACAGCCCTTGAAAATAGAATTCAAATACATATCATCCCAGAAAAAGTACATACGAATGATGCCAAGAGCTAAAGGATTAATATTAAAGATGCATGCTGACTCAGAAAACTGCAGAAAACTGCAGTTCTGCTTCTCAGTTGTTAATGTCATCTCTTAAATATACCATGTGTGTCTGAATTTACCAAGCCAAAATTAGTTGCATGCAGAGAAAATTCAAATATTTGTACTTATGTTACACATTTTTAAATCACACACAGAAAAACTCAATGTTAAAGGTAAGAGAAAATAAAAGCTATAAAGTCTCATCCTCCTCTTGCTTATGCTTATTTCACCCCACTGTAAGTGCCTTGAATTCAGTGGAGGAGCTTTGAATTTACATCAATGTAAGGAAAGGAAAATCAATCCCTGGATGTTTTAAATGAGCCACTCAGTCCAAGATTTTCCCAGGTAACAGTAACAAGAGAGTCCCATCTCATATGTGGTATGCAAAAGTTTTTAAAGAGATTTAAAACAAACAAAAAATAACCTACACTCCTGATATTTAACAATGATAAAACCAAGCATAAAGGCTTTGGGATCCTGACAAAGCTGTCATTTCAGAACAAAAGCTGAAATATTCCACTCATATAGTGCCATTATTCAAAGGAGATCAGAAATTTCTCATATAATCCAGAAAAGGCACTGATTTTTTACTGAACTATTTTTTATATTACAACCCTAATTCCACAAATATGTTTTTAAATCCCACCAGCTGACCTCTTGGTCTAGTGCAAGTCTTTCCCAGGGTAGCATTTTACACACTCCATATAGCAATCCCAGTTTCTGAAGAAAATAATGATTTGTCTGCAATTTTTCTTCAGTTCCAAATGATTCTGCTGTCCTTTGCTAAATGAGCACTTTTGGTCTTCAATAAATAGTTAAGAAATGGACTTGCATTATTATTGTGGGACATGGAGCACAGTGCTGAATCTAACAGAATGCCACTGATACCATGAAGCATATTAGCGTCTATGATAATCTATTAAACAAGAGGAAGAGCAGCTTTATTTTTTTTTTTTTGTTCCTGGGTCAATATCTAACCATTTGTTTTGTCAACTTTTTCAAAATATATTACTATGGTCCTGCTTTCTTTTATTTGAGCTATATATTCCCATTACTAATACCTGAAAGACAGCAACTTTTCCTTACTGTTCCTCAATCCAGACTCTAAGAAATCATCTAGTTTCCATAGCAAACAATTAGTTATTCCCACTTATCTACCATTTCCCTAGAGAGGACATCCACATACTGTCCTTTATCAGCATCCAGACCTTCTATCAGCATTCTAGGGAATTAAGAAGTCTTACCAGAGGATAGTATAATGGCTCTTAGGCATCCACACTTGCAGTTTTATCAGATTCTACAAGAAGTCAAGTCCTATATTCTCACCTTGAAGCACAGAGACTAGCACCATAAATGCATTCCGAGAGATCAATTATTATTATTATTTGTATTATCATAGCATGTAGGAGACCTAGTCACGGACCACGACCTCCATCTTGCTAGGTCTGTACAGACACAGAACAATAATCTTACAATCTATGTATATAAGACAAGAAACAATGGATGGATACAGACAGACTGGTAGCAGAGTACAAAGAAACAATTTGCCAATAGTGATCAGTAGAATCAGGGATGCTGGAACCATTTTTATAGTGAGGGTGCTGAGAGCCATTGAACCAAACTGTATACCCTGTATATAAAGGAAACCACTTCAAGCCAGGGGTTGTGGCAGCTCCCCCAGCCCCTATGAGTACAATTAGCAGTGGTCTCAGCACACCAGTGGTCCAACCAGAGTCAGGTTTTTGGATGCATCATGACAAAAGAACATTTTTAAGAAGGGATTTGAAGGAGGATCATGAGTTAGTCTGTGGGTCTTTAGAAGGCGCTCCTCTCAAGCCTGAGGGGCAGAATGGAAGAAAACACAAAGGTATTTGCTTGAAAATTTAACAGGTAGACAACAGAGTCTAGCACCATTGGCCAATCAGAGGAGGGACTCAATATTCCAGGTGTAATTTCTGTCCTATCCTTCATTACTAGATACAGATTTACCTTTGTACTACTAACATCCTTAGCAGATTGTTTTCATCTGACCTGAGTGGTCTTCCACACCTTTTGCTTTTGGCTTTTTCCTAGCTGAGTTTAAATAATCACCCCAAACTTTGTCATTTTTCAGTGGCAGCAGTCTGGTGCAGCCCATCACATCTATACTGGCTCCTCCTTCAGCAAAAGGTGTTTTACTGCCTAATACATTTAAGCTCCTTTTCTTTACATCATTATCTCATTCATTTATTCAGATTATGAGGTTCCTCCTGTCTTGTTGGCCTCAGTGTGGAATTTGGATAATTTCAGAGAAAGCTGCCATAAAGGCTCTGGACTTAAATGTTTTTCCTACTCATCTGACTGTAAACTCCAGGACCTAGTTCTCTCTCCTTCTCATATGCATTTCATAAGTCTACTGATATCAATATGTACCATGGCCACAGACTTGACCCCAGCAACCGGTGGAGTTTTGGATTTTTTTTTTTTAATCTATCTCATATCATCTACTACCTTTGCACCCATTTAGGTACATCACCAAATAGTTTTCAGAGTGAGCACAAACCCAAACTTCTGATATTTCTAATGATGGAAACACCTATTGTCACAGCCTGCCTGTGCCTTACAACTGTGTGTTTCAATCTCTTCAAAGGATGTTTCAGGGGCATAACTGGCCTCTGCTTCCACTGTTGGAAGGTAAGGCTTTTCTTTGATTCATCTTAGTTAGTGGCAAGATGATTAGAAGTGGTCTCAAGAAACTCAAAAGACTTCACCAAAAGAGATGGTATCTGATTCTACTTCAGGTACATATTTTATCTGGAAATAATGCCACTTTATCACATAATTATGCTATGTCTAATTTGAACGCAAAGGCCACAGATCACTAATTTTTGCTACTTTTTGACTTGCTGGTTAATTCTTTCTGTGGACACAATACACATCTTTGAATACATAGCAGAAACAAAAGGCACTATCAGAACTCTTACATTCACAGTTTCCAAAATTGACACAATAAGTTCCAACAGGGCTGCCCAGAAGAGGGGGCAAGTGAGGCAATTTGTCTCAGGCCCCGGGCTCCACAAGGGCCCCCATGAGAATGGCTGATGCTCCCACCCAGGCCCCAGCCCGACCCCGTCTCCACCCCTCTCCCCGAGCCTCAGCGCATCCAGCAGCGTCCTGTACAGCTGCAGTGTGGCTCCGTCCGGGCCCCTGAGCTCTGCCCCGCTCAGAGCTGCGTGGTAAGGGGTGGGGCTGCAAACTCCAGGCTGAGCTCAGCTGCCTCCGCTCAGCTTGGAGCTCGCAGCCCCGTCCCCTTACCACGCAGCTCTGAGAGGGGCGAAGCTCAGGCCCCACCTGAGCTACACTGCACCGCTGTCGAGCGAAGCTCCTGGATGCTCTGAGGCTCCGGGTGAGGGGGGAACCAGGGGTAAGGGTTTGAGGTGGAGTCTGACAGCTCGCGACCCCCGGTAATAACCTTGTGACCCCCTGAGGGGTCCTGACCCCCAATTTGAGAACCCCTGCATTAATTTAATGTTAGCACCCTGTGTCCATTCACATACATGTGCTATTTTGAGCATTTAAGTTTTCACAATATAGGCTCACCCCAGATTCTGGAACAAGCTCAAATGCTCAGTTCATGGAGTATGTACATAAGCTATACTAAAGACAAACCCACAGTAACAGTCTCCAGTTTGTGAGGAATTCCATGGAGCCAGTCTCTAGGAAACAGATAAATGCCTGGAAGTTAAGTCCATTCATGGCTATTAGCCAGGATAGGTAAGGAATGGTGTCCGTAGCCTCTGTTTGTCAGAGGGTGGAGATGCCTGGCAGGAGAGAGATCACTTGATTGTTACCTGTTAGGTTTACTCCCTCTGGGGAACTTGGCATTGTCCATTGTCGGTAGACAGGATACTGGGCTGGATGGACCTTTGGTTTGACCCAGTATGGCTGTTCTTATGTTTTAACCTAAATGAACCTAAAGTTATGGAGACAGATATGAGTCAAGGAAGCCAGCAGAGTATCAGAAACCTGGAAAAATCTCTGACTAGATGGGCTCAGGCATTTGGTCACAAGCGAGGTGTTCAGAAGAATGGAGTGTTTTAAGCAGATTTTTTTTATTGTGTTCTTAAACAATCAAACCAGCAAGCAGCAAATATTTTGGCCACACACTTCTGAAACCCTAAACCATATTCAGCTTTTGGCAGGCTAATTTCAGCTTTTCAATTAAAAAAACCACAACAAATTTTGAAGGAAAGCAGACTATTGTCCGATTTTTTTCTGCTTTTTAAAACCCCTAGTTTTTGATCCAGAAAAAGTTTGATGGAAAATATTTGTCCAACCCTTTAATGAGCTTTAGTGCTTTTTAGCACTAGCTGATGCTGAGAACCAGTGATACCTTGTAAAGAAGTTTTCTCAAAACTGGGTTTGTGCCGAGATGCAGAAGGTTTATTTTTCTCAGGGCTGCCTGTCGGCGGGGGATCAAGTGGAGCAATTTGCGCCAGTCCCTGCAAGGGTCCCCACGAGAATATAGTATTGTATAGTATTGCAATTTTTTTTATGGAAGGGGCCCCCGAAATTGCTTTGCCCCAGGCCCCCTGAATCCTCTGGGCGGCCCTGAGTTCCAACCCACATTGTAGATTACAGATGTGAGAATAATAGTAATATAAAAGGGAGACAATCTCCATATTATTCTCCCTCTCTCTCTCTCTCTCTCTCTCTCACACACACACACACACACACAGCAGAAGCTGCAAACAGACTAAAGGACCTACTCTATTGTTAATATCCAGGCATCTTTAAATATTCCCTTGCTCCTACTGAAGCCATATTTAAGGCATGCAACCAAATCTGTTGTCCCCATGAAAGAGCCTGTTTTTACTGAGATTTTGGAACAATGAAAGATTATTTGGATGTGAGCAAACAGGAAGCATGGTCCAGTGAGGCAGTGGAGGTCCAGTGGAAAGGACATTGAGCCAAGAGTAAGAAAAATGGGCTCTATTCACTGTTCTACCACTGACTTGCTGTGTGATCCTGGGCAAGTCACTTTTCTGAGCTTCTGTTTCCCCTTCCACTATTTGATTGTCTAGTCTATATAGAGTGGAAGCACTTCGGGGCAGGAGCAGTTGCTTACTGTATGTTTGTACAGCACTAACATTTTGGGGCTCAGATTTCAGGTGTAGCTTCTAGACACTACTTTAATACAGATTAATAAAGGTCTAGTATTTAGAGCACTGGAAGCTGGGACTTCTGGGTTCCATTCTCAGCTTTGTCATTAAATTGTTGTGCAACCTCGGGCATGACAATTAACTTCTCTGTGCCTGTTTTTCCATGTATAAAATAAGGATAATACTTCCCTACTTAAAGGGTGTGTTGTGAGCTTTAACTCATTCAACTTTGTGAAATGCATTAACAAAATTCATAGGCAGATGATGTTATAGGAAGTGGAATAGAATAAAAAAACTCTGCAGAAGATTCACTAGCAAAAATCAGGATTGCATTCATAACATTGGAGATTGTTTAAAAATGAGACTTAGCAATTTAAAATATGTCTGCACCCACTTCAGCACCACAGCAAGAGGTTCTCTACAGACATATATTAAAGTGACAAGTGACTTAGTGTTCTAAATGAAATCATTACTTTGAGGACCCGAACTAATGCAGAGGTACTCTGTTATCCAATCTGTCTCAATAAACCTCTCTCAATTAATCTGCCCAAGTACAAGAGACCAAAAAACAGAGGCTGTCAAAAAGAATAGCAGAGTGAGAGCTTGAGGTGGATGCACCATCAGAGAGGGAGGGGGGACACAAAAATTGAAAGTTCAAATAGCATAATATGAGAACAACAGGGAGACAGAAGGGAAGTTTGTATGTTTATCGGTGTGAATCTACAGAAGTTAACTCATCAGGGTTTTCTGGCTGACATCTTAATTCAATCTACTATTCATAGATCAAGGTGGAAAGTTTCATTTTTTAGTTCTTGTCAAATGTTTTAATTCACTAACAGTCAGATCCCATCCCCTGATTCAAGTCAATGGCAAAACTCCCACTGAGTTCCATGGAGTAAGATCAAGTCCTAACATAGAAAGATTGAGATTCAACAGCAGTAAGGAATGATAGGAAACCTCTGGAGAGCAGCATCAGGCTCCTGCCAAGCTAACAATCAGTAAGAGTAGTGACCAAAACTCAGCTGAATGACTGGAATGGAGTTGGAGTAGAAAAAAATATAAGGCCAACTCTCAGAAGAGAGAGTTTCATTCAGCAAAAAGTACCAAGTTTTCAAATGTTCTCCCAAGCAAAATCATATAATTGTCAGACAATCTTCTTGAGTGCGTTATTACTATAATATGCTATTATTTGCCTACAGGAAAAAATAAATTGCAATCAACTGTTTATAACAAAGTCAAAATTTTGATCGAACAATTTTTATAAAAAAACATTAAAAAATAAAAAAGACCTTCTGGGCCATTCAACTTATAGCTGATTTTGTACCTGACCATATTTGACTTAACTCCCAAGTCAAATAAAATTAGTCAAACAGTGAAAACATTTATTTTAAAACATGACAATTTGCAGTGAATATTATTGCAATGACTTATTCCACCAGCTTTAGCCCTGAATGTAGTAAATGTAAATCATGTTTTCAGATGTTTGAGATTCATCAGACTCGTTCAGTTAAATCAGCACATATATACAGATACCATAAAATAATTTCTAAATGTGTGTTTCAATTTTGAATATTTATTTTCATGTTAAGTCCAAACGCTACAATTGATAACCATCCTGAGTTTGTGACAATGCTAAAGAGTCTTAATTTTTAAAAGCAGCGAAGAGTCCTGTGGCAACTTATAGACTAACAGACGTACTGGAGCACGAGCTTTCGTGGATGAATACCCACTTCGTTGGATACATGCCAACAAAGTGGGTATTCACCCACGAACGCTCATGCTCCAATACATGTTAGTGTATAAGGTGCCACAGGACTCTTTGCTGCTTGTACAGATCCAGACTAACACGGCTACCCCTCTGATACTTAATTTTTAAAGTCATCCTAGAAATAGCAGGTACTAAATGGAAAGTGAATGTATGGCCTCAGGACATCGATTCCAATCCTGAAAAGATTTAGTTGCATACTCAATTTGAGGTATGTGCACAGTCCCATTGAATTCAATAGGATTACTCACACTGCTGAAGTCACTGCAGCACTGTGGTGCTGGAGTCCTCAGAAACTCGATGCTTAGCAAAGAGGAAAAGCAGTCACCATGGGCAGGAGATAATCTAATAATATCATTGCAAGGATATCACTATTTATTAACTACTTGGTAGTAAACATGGGTGCACTCAAACAAATACTTTTAACATTCATTAACCAGGATGACAAGCACAATATACTGAAGAGAATATATTTGTTTACAAGGGGCCTGATGCTGCAGCCCAAATTCATATGATTAAACCCACTAAGTTTAAGTGAATGGGGTTACATACAATAATTGCAGGATAGTGTCAAACAGCACAACATCCATGAGGAACTAGATTTTTAATTCCCCCCCCTTAAATATGGAATGTACAATCAATCATATGTGGGGGACATTCATGTGAGTAGTCCCACTGAATTCAACAGGACTAATCATCATATGATTAAAGGACATCAGATGAGGACTTTAAAATACATTCTTCAGATGTTTTAAACATACTAGTAAAATGGATAGAAAACCATGTTCTTTTTATTTATGTTTCATATTTTATTCACAGATATATTAATAGAGTATCTTCTAGCCTGACTGCTGGAAGCATCAATCATTCTCATTCTGATATCCCAAGGGCATAAACAAAAGAATGAAGATATTTTACCTGTCTTCTAAAATGACTACTCCTGAAAAATTAATATAAGGAAAACTAATTCTGCATGTTTATTTAGCACTCAGAATAGCATCATGGTGCTTATTTTATTAAGCTATCAAGCATATTTGAAAACTAATTAATTAGCATACATGTTATTTATGTTATAGGCACATCTGATTTTAGTTGCTGCCTTAATGTTAACATATATTCTCAATCCTAAAATATGATTTCTATGTTTCTAAATAGCTGTACTACGTATCACAATTCTGGGTGACAGTATTTCAACTGCATTTACTTTTCTGACATTTTGCTTGCTTGTTCAGTGACCTAAGCATTTATAGTGTGCTGTTTAGCCATACATTAACATTGTGTTAACTTCTTGCTACATTCAGATATCCACTCACATATGGTAATTTAACTGCTTATGCTTGATACATCATTTAACTATTGGGAAGTTGCCACATAATGCAACTTGGAAATTCCATGACTATCTTATGTCTGAATACATTTGAAGGATCACATTATGAAGTTTTTTGTTATGGCTCAGTTCACAAGTCTGTTTTGTCATTTGATTTCTGGTGTTTATTTCAAGTCCTTAATACTGACTTCATCACAGGTAAGCCCATAAGGGAAAGGTAATTTTATAAAAAGGAAGCCATCTTAAAAAATAAGAATTATCATCATTAGTGTTTTTGTTCACAGACTTCTCCAAATATACGTAATCATGGGAGATTTAATCCTAAACGAAACCAACTCAACAGGTCAGTGTTGAGCTCAGCTGAACAAATCCCTAAGAGTCACCCATCCACAGATACAGAATTGTCTAGAGTGTCAATATTTATCTAGGTTCACTAACTCAAGCTTCCTAGTAACGTGTGAAGGATTTTCTTGTGTGAAAAATAATACAGAACATGATGCATCTCATAACCAGGTCAGGATATTTAGACTTATAACACAGAACTGTTTAATGTTTGGTTTATTCTGCGGCTTTAGACACCTTCAAGTGTTAACAATGGAAGTGTCCTCCACAACAGTTAAGAGTCACTGCTGGAAACAAGTGTTTTGTGGTAGTTGAACAATGATTATGCAACTCCTTTCATTTACAGATCAGAATAATCTTGAATCTCACTAACTTCAGATCACAAAAGCAGTAGGAGAAATTAAAAAAAAAAAAATCAACTGACTAATTCCAAACATTTCTCTAAACCAGTGTTTCTCAACAATCAGTCCATCGACCAGCACTGGTCCCTGAGGTCTCCCTGGCCCAGTTTAGGAAGGCAGCAGTCTCTGGTACCAAAAAGGTTGAGAAATACTGCTCTAAGCCATTATAGTGAATGGAGGCAAGGGAAAGAACAACCTCCTGATAATTTGAACTATATCATTTCCCTCCTTTTAAGGCAGCTAGAGACTAGAATGATGAACGCAATATATATAAACAGAGATAATATGAATTATACACATATTTATGTTATGAAACTTAGGCTAAGGGATCTATTTTGTAACCGCACAGTGGAAAACAAATTTCAACTTATTTGTAATGTCACCTTTTCATTCATTAGTTATTCATTTGCTGGGAAACTTACTTTCTCAACAATTGTGTTCAACTGGAAATACTGTAACAGGCAAAAGGTTTCACTTTCTTGAAGAAAGCGAACTGGTTTCTCAATATTTACATATTTTATTTGGAGAGCACATTATATAATTCGTGTACTACTTCTACCACTAGTGTACAGATTCTCTTCTCATCTCAGGAAATGTTTCACACATTCAGCAATCAGATATGCAGGTACTCTTCAGAGGAAGAATACACTGATACACAATCCTGAACGAGTTTTCAAGTGTTTGCAGCTCTTCAGAAAAATTTCCCACTATTACACAAAGGCAGATGAAATGGGGAGGACAAACAGAAGCTCGTATCTTTATTGCATGAGCACTGACAATAAGCTTTGTATTAATGGTGAATTGTCTGCCTCTTTACATTAAGTAAAGTATTAAGGGGAACAACTTGGGACATATCAAGAGCAGTTTTCACTGCAATTCTTAACAATTTTCTAATACATGCTTATACTGAATGAGAACTTATTACAAGTAAGTAGCCAATGAGAAATGTTAGTGTAAAAAGATGCACTGCAAAAGGTGTATGATTATATGTGAGAAATAAACATCATTCTATGTAAACTGCATGAAAGTTAGAGATCTGTAGTACAATACAACCCTACAACTCTTTCCATGGGATCACTCTGTGCCCAGGAGAGGAGTCCAAACAGCAGTAAAGATTCGTTTCTACCTCTGAATGCAGGGAGATAGTCAGTCATTCTAGGTTGTCAGTGAAAGGCAAGAGGGGGTGGCAAACAAAGAAGCAGTCACTCAAAATCCACAAATGGTATTTCAGACACCAATTAAAACATCATTCTATGTAAGTCCACCCAATCAACCATCTGAGAGAGACATTTTGTATACAAGATGTATCTACAATAATTCAAAAAACTATTTTGTAAGTTTCTTAAATGACTTGACATTTTCAAATTTTAATTGTTGTTGCTTATAGAAAGAAAAACACAAATCCAGAGTTTTTGTAAAATCCATCATGGCCTTTACATTAAAATTATTAAACAAGTTTTTTATATATGTGGGAATCATGCTTTAGTGTTGCCTTCCAAGCTAATACTTCCATTTCCTGATATTCATTTTGTTAAATCTAGTTATGAATCTCCACTTACATTACTTGAAAACCAATTTCAATAAAAAATTATGTATATTTTGTGAAGTTATATTGTATTGTGAGCAATTCTTTCTTCCAGTTTTTATTGTAGCCAGAGTTAGAGTAAATTTCACCATTCTCATTTGCTAAAGGTGAACACTTTCTATTTTAAAACTCAAGAGAGATGACTGATTTGTAATGAATCCTTATCTAATAGAACAATCTTTTGCATATATTACTGATATCATTCCAAAGTATTAAATGAACATTCCATATATCCTGACTGAATTAATTCTTAGAGGAAAAGGTTCTATGACTCCTGTTCTATGCACACACACACACACAGAGATTTGGATATACATAATAGGAAGTTAAAAACAACAAAAAAAGGATACAGATGAGTCCATTAGAAGTAAAAATACAGGTTGGCTCAGCTCTTAATAAAAACCTACATATTCATTTAACAGTACATTTACAGAACAAGACATATAGCTAGCAAACTATCATAACCCATTTAGGCCAAGTAATATATATACTTTAACAAATAACCTTACTCTCATCTGCACTTTATGGATCAAATTTTTAAGAGAGATCAATACATCCACAATTAGGGACAGATTTTCAAGAGATCTCATTTAGGCACCCACATAAAAGCCCGATTTTCACAAACGCTCCAGACAATTCATGACAGCTGCTAGGTGCTGAGCTATTTTGAATGCCTGGCAGCCTTTATGAGGTTGAGAACTTGCAAATTCTGATGATGAGAAAGTCTCCCCCATCTATTTCTTCTAAACATAGATCTGTTATCACACCAGCTCCCTGATTCACTTAATAGGGAAAGGGAAAAACCCTTTCCTACTAGCTCCAAAGCCAAAAGAAAAAGAAGAGATCCCAGGGACAACAAAATTGCTTGCCAGAGCCCTCTCCCTTTCTAGCACTCCATAGTGAAGCAAGGGAAAGTGGAATAGGAAAAAAAAGTATGGAAATGGACAGCAGAACACAGAAAAACTAAGAAAGCAGAAGATAACTTGCCTCTCACAAGTAACATCTGAATACTAGTGAAGCTCCCTTTTGTGGGTGTGTATGCAGATATGTATTAAAATACTTTCCATGAATTATCAGGGTCTTTTGAAGTGCAGAAAAACTGCATCACTTCTTGAAAATATTGTAGGAGAAGGAACCTCAGACTGATGACGTTTATAGGAATAGGAATAAGAGCAATCAAGGATGCACCCCCTGACAACCAACCACATATCCACACCCACTTTGTTTAGCTGTTCAGAGTTCTGCTTGAATTGAGAACTCTTTTTAGACACATTTCTTCTTGTCACCATTGTTTGCCCCTTGTTGCTTCCGATCACAAGGGGATTCAACCCTTCATCTCATGATTCTGAGATCCATCATGATTTTTTGTTGGTAAGTAAGATGACATGCTCTCAGAGACTGAGTTGTCAGAACAGGAGGTTATAGTGCCAACCGATCACTTAAAAATCAATAAGTCACCAGGCCCAGATGGTACATCCAGGAGTTCTAGTTCTGAAGCAGCTCAAGTATGGAAGCAGCTGCGCTGCTAACAAAAATATACAATCACTTATTAAAACAGCCACTGTTTCAGAGGATTGGAGGGTAAAAAACATTGTGACTGTATTTAAAAAAGTCTCTAGGAGCAACCCAGAGAATTATAGACAAGTAAAGCCTGATATCTTTAGATGGCAAATTGGTTGAAATCCAGCCAGAATAGGAAAATCATGCCCCGCTAATCTCTTAGAATTCTTTGAGAAGGATGTTAAAGTAGCAGATAAAGAAGAAGAGGAACTAAGTAGTCATGGGATTAGAGGCAAAGTATTGTCATGAATCAAAAACTGGCAAAGATACACAGAGGAACAAGTGGGATTAAATGGTCAATTTTCATCATGGAGAAAAGATAATAGTGGTGTGCTTTAATTTCATTCAAAGAAATTAAAATGGGAAATTCAAAACTGATGCAAGTAATTACTTCTTCATACAATGTGTAACTAAATTTTGGATCTCACTGCCACAGTATTCTTTCAGGCCACAAATGTGTAACCAGTTAAAAAAAGGGATTCGACACTTATATGGATATCAAGAATATCCAGAGTTGTCACAATCAGGGATCCTAGAAATCCATTTGTCATAGAAAAATGTGGAATTTGTGTTTTTACAGTGAATCTTCAGTTTTTACATTTTATAAAAAAATAAAAATGTACATTAACTATTAACTAAATTTTACTGAAAGTACCAGTGTCACTTATTCTATGCACACAACCTGCTCCTCTTGTGGTTGATTTTTTAATACATTTTAAATTTATATATCTAAACATACTTTAATAAACTGCCTCCGGGGTATAGCGGTTAGTCAATGGCATATAGGGGTTCATGATTAAATGCATCTTAAATTTCACTTCAGCCTCCAGATGTGGGTAATTAAAGTTATGAAAAGATGCTGAAAACTTTAAAAAATCACCTCTAAAGACTGTGTCACTGAGTTTGGCAAGGATAATTTTCACATTGATGGTAACGTGCTGTTCTGTATTGTATGCAGCAAGGTTGCAGATTATGTTCGAAGGCAGACAAATACAGGTTTCAGGTCTGTTGATTTTATTTTACTATAACGATTGCTGATACTGGTAGGCTTCAAACTTGCTTAAAAATTGTAATATAACAACACATTGTGTCCAACTGATACCTGTACAGGCTGTGAGTAGGAAAACTAAAGTTCAGCATTTCATTTTAATTGTGGAAAAATGCATATTTTTATGTTTTTGCTTTTTAAATCAGAGATTTTATTTATTTTTTTTAAATCACAGAACACTAGGATCCCTGGTCATAATTAATGATATTTTTTGTGGAAGGGATTTTAAACCCTATGCTTCAGGGCTTAAGCCAATCTCTAACTCTGAGATCACACCAAGGCCTAATATGAGCATTATTCCATAACTGCCTGCTGTTGGGTTCCTTACACCTTTCTTTGAAGCATCTGGTATTTGCCGCGGTTGGAGACAGAATAGTGTACTAAATGGACCTCATGTCTGGTGAAGTTTGGCACCTATGTGTTCCTATGATAACCACCAAAACTAGTGAGATCTTCCTTTTATGATGATCTACTTTAGTCAATGTTTTTAAATGCCTTTACTACTTCTCAGTGAATGTGCACAGTGCTTAAAGTGATCTGAAAAAAGTGGGGGACTTATCCCCACATCAGTCCCTCTCCAACCCAGCAATGAGGTCTGCCTCCAAACCCCAAATCATTCCCCACTTCCCCCCATCTGTTCTGCCACCTCCTGTCAGCTACTGGGGTTCTTCACATTCCTCTCCTTGACACTAATAAAAATGTGTACCCATTAGCAACCTGCATCATTTTTAGAAATTTTATTTCCCAGTTCTGTGACCTGTTGTAAGCAGGCACCTCAATTTAAGCACTGACTGTGTACCACCGTCTCTTTTTATTACAGAACACGTATACCACGTACAAGTTTGTGTGATTCACCTTTGTGAGTTACCTTCATTCTGCTTCTGTTATAATATTTTTAAAAATCATCTTAAAGCACTTCATATTCAAAATTGGGTTTTTCAAAAGTGTTGCCATAACCACTTTTACTGAAAT
Source organism: Chelonoidis abingdonii (assembly GCF_003597395.2). Taxonomy (NCBI): domain Eukaryota; kingdom Metazoa; phylum Chordata; order Testudines; family Testudinidae; genus Chelonoidis; species Chelonoidis abingdonii. The sequence goes on from NC_133777.1 coordinate 28,437,339, forward strand.
AAATGGGAGTTTTGCTATTGATATCAATCGGAGCAAAGGTAAGCAAATATTGGGTATTTTTGAAAATTCCAACCAAAATATGAAGACAGATGTTATTTTAATTCTGCTAAAGATACATTCTACATTTATATATACTTTTCAGAAGAAATTCAAAGATTTCCTCAAAGTTCAGTGCATACAGTTTTATCAGTTAAGATTATATATATTGAAACTCTGCTAAACTCTGTCTTATCAGTTCCCTTATTTAGCTGCTTTGCTTAATTTCGTTCAGTCATAAAGAAGCACACAAAATAGTAATAGTTAAATATAGTAGTTAGTACATTAAAAAGCTGTTAAGAAAAATGTTCTCTTAATATTTTTATATTAGTTCCTTGCTTATAAAATAAGGAGATATTGACTTGTGTTGAGACGACCAGGAAGATATATTGACCTGCATGGTTAATATTGATTGGGGTGAAGCTGAGGTCAATATTTAGTTGGAGGCACAGTAAATCGTGATATTAATTGAAACAAAATTTTAATATTGAATGCGTCCTGTAATCTGTGACTGTGAATATCTTAATCAGAAATACTTTAAAATCTCATAATTATAGCCATTCATTTCAGAAATGTAATTATTTTAAGTTACCTTCTGAAAGGGAGATGCAGTTAGCACTCCAGACACAAAAACTATGTGTCACAAAACAACATTCACAGACTTTGGCTGCAGCCAGAGTGTATTCATATGCTACCTTATTCATTGAAATTGCTCAATAGCTCATATTCTTAACCATGAGATGGTAATTTATCAATTCATCAATTGACTTGTTTTCATCCAATCACATGTGATTATTGACATATTGCATATTAGCATAATAGAAAGAGAAAGTTATCAACCTAGTTTTATTAATTTATTTGAAGTCAAATAACCTTGCTTCCAACATGTCTTCACTTTCAAGTGCTTGACCTTGCAATCTTTATGTTCTTTAAAGATAGTTTTTTGGATATAATTATTTATTTCACTGTATCACCTATTCCCCAAACAGAGTCAGGGCCCCATTTTGCTAGATACAAGGAATTGATTTGATTTTTACATGGAAAACTTTTTAATCTTTGTTTCTAATATAATAGATATAATATTAAAAACAGTTTAATGCTGAGATACAATCTGTGGGCATCTGCTAGAGTCTATAAGGTTTGCATAATTTCTATATACTCATGATTTGAAATTAATTTGTAATCCAAATATGTTTCAACTTCTGGAAACACAGACAGAATATAGAGCAAAACAAAAAATACTTCTAGTTTAAACATTTACAGATATTGAATTGAGTGCAGACCTTCCAAAATGAAAAGACAAAACTCTCCTATCTTGAACAGTTAGTTTCACTGTACATAAAATATGTGAATCATGTTCTATTCCAAACATGTAACAAAATAATTATCCCAAAATATATATCCTATTTATTAACCAATGCCCTGATCCTGCAATTTGATCCATCTAGGCAGAGCTAGCAGTGCAGTGATGGGCCTCCAGAATGAGGGACATTTAGTATAATCACAACCCATGTTAACTCCAAACATAAACATCAACCCCAACAATGGTTTCTACTTTGTTCTCCAGTGTAAATATTGTAATGCTGAGCTTACTTGATGGAATTATATTGCAAACCCTACATGAAGGTTATTAACAAAATACACTGTGAACTGATGTCTACTGGTTCAGATCTGAAATATTTATTTCTAACCAAGGAAGGTCCTTACGAAAAGGAAGTTGCGAAGTTCTAAAAATGAAGGAAGTGAACTACAGAGTTATCACTTTACCAGTGTAATTCTGGCAATGAGGGAAATCTCAGCTCTGAGAACATCTAAAACTAGACCAGAACAAACAAACTGGCATATATGCTGTAAGAATAAAGTTTGTCCTGACTATAGGACGGACCAGAATAGATGGACCAGAATAGATGAACCCATAGGTCTTTTCTGTCTCTACTTTCTTTCATTAGAAGCTTTTTTATTGGGAGTTTATTAATTTTCAGATCCTTTAAAAGAGGTCTCATTATCAGAACTGTTCCCACAGAAATTTCAGATAATTCCTATTGAGACAACTAATTTATTTTATAAAAAATTAACAACTATTATTTGATCTTGCTGGTGTTTTTACAACTGCTTAACAAGGAAGCAAATTTTACTGTGATTTATAAAAATGATGCTGACCGAAGGAACTCAGTAGAGCAAAGTGAACTATTTTAGCTTGTACTTGAAGTGTTTTAGTCAAACCATTACTTTTTGTACTGCTTTTTGTCAGACTTTGATAACTCAAAACTTGATCCATTTCGAGTTTTTTTTCTGTACTTGACTTGCCAAATCTTTGTCAAAAGTCTCTGAGAAAGATTCTGAACATCTACTAGAGGGCATCAGTATGAGCATGTGAAAGAACAGCAGCAGAGTAAAAAGAGAGAGAACAAAAGACACAGATGCTATTAAAAAAAAAAACCTACTGAGAAAGAAATATTTTAAAATGGAAAACTTTGCACAAAACTTACCCCCAGAAAATCCACATAAAACACTTCTGGAATAAAATGTAAAGACAATGAAAGAGTCCACAGAAAAATTACAGTTTCAAACTGAGAAAAAAATATGACTGAAGTTTAAGAAACGAAGTTTAAAGAAGGACAAATATAAAACTGCAAAAATGCATTATATAACCCACACAGAAGGATGAAAAACTCTGAAACTCAAGGAATGCATACTTCCTACCTCCTTCTAGTCATCAACTCCTCACCTGGAAAATCTTTTCCATTTGGACAGGTAACAAGGTTTTAAAGTTTTTGTTTTGTTTTTAAAGAAGTTAGCGTAAGAAATCTATTTTTTCACAAAAGTGTTTTTTGGGATTTTTTAGGCTGGGCTGACATGTCCTAACTATAACATGTCAGTAAAGAGTCTTAAAACTGTCAGTGTTATTTCTTGTCCGATTCTCTTGTTTGATGTGGAGGAGACCAAGCTGGTATCATCACATATGAGGCCTTTTACAAGGTCACTTAGAGAGAAATAATTATAGCCTCATGAAAGAGCTGATTTAGCTCCTAAAAAGTACATTAATAAAAAACAAAATCAATATATAAGTATTCCATATTTAAATGAAGAGCCACTGTAATAAATAGAAATTAAATATGGTGACAAGAATTGCAATCTCAAAGTTTATAGTTCAAAAGGAATTTTTTTAATCCTATGGATTTGATGGCAACTTGCAAAAATCTGAGGAGAAAACCCTACACAGCAACCACCCACCCACCCGCAAGATTTAGTCAAGGGTATACAATAAAAGTCATAGATAGGTCACGGGTCCTGAATTTTTGTTTACAGCTGGTGACCAGTCCATGACTTTTACTAAAAATACCTGTGACTTAAACATAAGCTTAATTATGATTCAGTCAGTACATTATCAAATATTACTTCTCCCAAAGAACTCCTGCCCTTGGGTTCCATTCCAGTGTTTGGAGGAAAGCTTTTTCTGGGGGGTCACAAACACTTCTGCCCTATCTTTTCCCTCCTGTCTCTGCCAGAGTCCTCTTCCTTCCCCGCCCTTTACTCCTCGTCTCAATCCTATTCTCCTCATTTAGCTAGTAGCTGTCTCATTCCTCATCTCAGTCTCCTTACACAGACAATCCCTGTTTCCCTCTCCATTCCCAGTTCTCCCCCCCGTCCTGCTACCAGCCCCAGTCATCTTGCCCAGCCAGTTTCAGTTCCCCTCTCCCATCCCCTCATTTGATCTCTCTCCTCTTCTGCACTTGACCTCTATGAGAACATCTACACTCCAATTAAAACTAATGACTGGCCCATGCCAGGTAACTCGGGGTGACAAACTGTTTAATTGCAGTGTAGATATTTGGGTTCAGGCTGGAGCCAGGTTCTAGGACCCTGTGAGGTGGGAGGGTCCCAGAGCTTAGGATGCAGCCTGAGCCCAAACATCTACATTGCAATTAAAATGACCTGCAGCCCAAGCCCCGCAAACCTGAATCAGCCAGTACAGGCCAGCCATGGGTGTCTAATTTCAGTGTACACATGCCCTATATGTGCATGCTCACGTTCCCCAGGCCCACTGCCTCCCAGTCCCACAGGCAAATACACCACCTAGTCCAAATGAAACTTGGATACAAACTTCAAATGTGGCCAAAGCCAAACTTTGTCCCTAGAGAACTGTGTGTAAGAAGGCCCAGCCATCAGGGCCTGCAACACTCACACAGTTTGGGCAGAGGTAATGGCTATCAAGAATGAAGCTTTCTGAGCCAGGAGGGCCAGTGGAAAGGAAGCAAGGGGCTTGAATGGAGGCCCCATTACAGCCTCTAAAACCATGTTCAAGGTTGACAAGGGGACCAGCTCTTGGACTGGAGGATGCAGGCAGAGAAGTTTTTTTTCAGAAATCTTGTTATCATGGCATTAGGGAAAACTGATTTCCCTTGAACGGGTGGATGAAACACCACTGTTGCTGCCAAGTGCACTTTCAGGAAACCGAGTGCTAGGCCTGGTTCCTGAAGGTGTATCAGCTACTCCAAGTTCTCCTGGATGGAAGCCTCTGCCAGATGGGTCCCTCCGGCCAAGGAGCACTTGGAAATCCTCTTCCACTTTGCCAAGGAGACTGTTCTAGTAGAAGACTTCATGCTGTTAAAATGACCTGTTGTAGAGCCTCTAAGCACACCCTTCCTCCTCATTCAGCTATGCAGCCACACCGTAGGGACAGGGAGCTGATCACTGGATGCAGGGTGCAGCCCTGGTCCCGTGTGAGGAGATTGGGAAAGAGAGGAAACAACATGGAAGGCTGAACCGACAGAGCGAGGAGGTCCAAGAACCAGTATTGCCTCATCCACACAGTAGCAATCAGGATCAGTCTGGCTTGATCCACCTTGAGCTTGGGAATAACCTGGGGAAGGACTGCAATAGGAGGGAATGCATACAGACGAGTTGACTGCCAGCTGCAGTGGAAAGCATTGGAGAGGGAGCTTTGCTGAGCCCCTCCCAAGAGCAGAATACATGACACTTTTTGTTTTCCTTCAGTGCAAGGTGATCGATGGTGGGGATGTCCAACATTGTGAATACCATCCAAAGGACCTATGTCTTCAGGGACCACCTGTAGCTTGGGGAGAAAACCTTGCTGAGATGATCCACAAGATGGATCTGGACCCCTACTATGTGGATGGCTATCAGGGTGATGTCTTCTTTGATACAGAATTGCTACAGTTTGATCATCTCCAGGCAGAGTCAGTTTCCCCTGATTTGTTCACATCATACATTGTGGTGTTATTGTCTCTGAGTATATGAATGCCTGATACAGTCCTGGAAGGTACAACACGCATTCTGGATGGCCTACAGCTGCAGCAGTTGGTGTGGAACAAAACCTCCTGCTCTGTCCATGGCCCTGCCACCTCAGTGAGTCCTGATGCACTTTCCAACCCAGAGGGAACATATCGGTAATTGCTGACTTGGTCAGAGAGGGCTGAGTGAAGGGGAACCCTTGGTGTATATTGGCAGGGGACTCCCACCAGCACAAGGACTCCAGGACTAATGGAGGAAGGTGAACCAACTTGTTCAGAGAATGTAGGGCAGGGCAGTAAACAATGCTGAGCCACATCTGAAGAGGGCAAAGGTGCAGCCTGGTGACTTAGACAACCTGGGTGCAAGCAGAGATGGCCCAATGGGCTCAGACACACACAAACTGTCATGGATGACTGCGACTGAAGACTGAGGCACAGCTGTCAAATCATCTCAAAGGGCGGTCAGTAGGAACACCCTTACTTTGTGGAATCTAACATGGCTCCATGAACTCTATTTGCTGAATGGGGGCCAACTTCACAATGTTTAAAATGAGTCTGAAACAGCTGAGTAAGTATAGTGTGGTGTGAATGTGGGTGATAACTTTCTGTCTGGAGCCACCTTCAGCAACCAGTCATAGAGGTAGGGGAAGATATGGATTCCCCTCCTCTTGAGGAACACCATGACCGTCACCATGCATTTGGTGAAGACTTGGGTTGCAGAAGAGAAGACAAATGGGAGAACCATGTACTGAAAGTGGAGGTCTCCTACTGAAGCAAAGATAGTTCCTGTGACTTGTAGAATAGCCACATCAAAGTAGGTGTCTTGAAGGTCCAGAGCAGTGAACCAGTTCTTCTGAGACAAAGTGGGGAGGATAGCTAACAGAGTGACCATGCAGAAACTCACATATATGAACTTGTTGAGTCCACAGAGGTCGAGGATAGGCCTCATCCTGCCCTTGGATTTCAGTATCAGGAAATACCAGGAGTAGAAATCGTGACGCTGATGTTCTTGTGGAACCTCCTCCGTCATCTCAATGCTAGTAGAGAGTTGACCTTCTCATAAACAGATGGTTAAGGGTTAATGTCTCTTTTACCTGTAAAGGGTTAACTAGCTCAGTAAACCTGGAACACCTGACCAGAGGACCAATCAGGAGACAAGATACTTTCAAATCTCGGTGGAGGGAAGCCTTTGTTTGTGCTTTTTGGGTTTTTCTGTGTTTTCTCTGGGTTCTGAGAGGGACCAGACATGTATACAGACTATCTACTTTTCTGAAACAGCCTCTTCTGTTCAATTTAGTAAGTACCAGTTAGAAAAGCGGTTTAGTCTTTTGATTGTTTTCTTTATTTGCAAATGTGTATTTTGCTGAAAGGATTGTATCTCTGTTTGCTACAACTTGTATTTGTGCTGGGGGGAGGATTCCTCTAGTATATGCTGAAAGACCTGTACAATTTTTCCATCTTGGATCTTTACAGAGAACAATTTTACTTTTTTTCTTCTTTATTAAAAGTTTCTTTTAAACCTGATTGGTTTTTATTCTTGTGAGCAGACCAAGGGGAGGGAGCTGCACTCCAGGGAATTTTGTGGAGAAGGAGAGAAGGGGGAGGAAAAGCCTGATTTCTCTCTGTGTTAGGATTACTGTCTTCTCAGAGGCTGGGAGTGGGAGCGAAGCAGAGGAAGGTGAATTTCTCTCTGTTTTAAGATTCAAGGAGTTGAATCACAGGGATCTCCCAGTGTTACCCAGGGAGGGGAGAATCTGGGAGGAAGAAAGGAGGGGAACAGTTTATTTCCCTTTGTTTTGAGATCCAAGGGGTTTGGGGGCCAGAAAGTGCCCCAAAACACTATATTTTGGGTGGTGGCAGCTCTTTCATTTCTAAGCTAATAATTAAGCTTAGGAGGATTCATGCAGGTACCCCATCTTTTGGACGCTAAGGTTGAGAGTGGAGAGTCATACCTTGACAGTCCTGCTCAAAGAGCAATGTCTCATGTGAAGAGTCCCTGAAGAGAGATGGAGAGAGGTGTGTGGAGGGGGTGTGGAAAGGAACTGGATGATCTGACAGTATCTAGGACTCAGCTGTCAGACGTTATTAAGACCCAAGCATTGCAAAAGCAACACAGTCTGTCCTCAAAGGAATGTGGGGACAACGAGGGAGGAAGAACAACAACTGGGATAGTGCTCTGGATCAACGAGTCAAAATAGGTGCTTAGCAAGTGCCAAAGGAGGGTTCGCAGAAGCAGCTGGGCTCTGAGCTCAAGTGCTTCCTCCTGTGTGACCTCTCTCTTTTCTTAGGGTAGTCTTGCTGTCTCAAGGGAAAGGGGTGCACAAAGGAGTGTTGTGCTCTTCTTAGAGGAAACAGAAGAGTTGCCTGGGGACCTGGAGCACTCCTGATCTGTCTTATGCAGCCTCTTCTTTGGTGCTGATGATGGAGAATGACCCTTGTGTCTCTTCAGAAAGTCCTAAGGCCCGGAACAGTAGGCAACAGCATTTTCCTAGCTAGAGGGGATCTGCTGCCAGAGGAAGTCCTTTGTACTTGGTCAGGCCTAGTGGTCTCCTCAATAAATCAAAGGTCCCACACAACCTGAGTCCTTTTCATGAACGATCTACAGATTGAACAGTGCTTCTTAACATGAGATTTGCCAAGGCAGAGCAAGCACCGCGTATGGGAGTCACTGTTAGGAATTGCCACTCCACACAGTGAGGGCATCACCAGGGAACACTACCACTACCATTATATTGTATACTATAACATTTAACAAACATTACTATTAACTATGTTCAATAAAAACTAGGCCAAAAAATAAACTGTGAGGTGGTGAAGCAACAAGAACACAGCTCTGATTCCAGCAAACGGCCAGTGAGAAGGAATAGAGGAGGGCTGGGGCTGTGACACCTCATTCAGTCAGAGGACAGTCTATAGGCATGAGCACCGCCCCTCTACTGGTACTGTTAAGCAGTCTCCAGCTCTGGTGCCCAGGTCATGCACACACCTACTTGGAATACGTCTGCATCTACTCAAAGATGAATTAATGTGTATCTATCTGTTTTGACAGTTTCAATCAGGAAGGTGTATGAGGTCCAGAGTGGTCTGGTCAGTACTGATGAGAGAGAGAGAGAGAGACCCAAACTGAAAACTTGAGCTTTTCAAGGCAAAATCAGCCATTTTGACACAATTTCATTTTGTGACACAGTGTGAAAGGTTTTGGTTTTATTCCAATGCAGAACAAAAACCAACATCAAAACCTCAGTATCTGTCATTAAATAGAACTATCATCCTCTGGACAGTTCCACTTTGGACAGGTACATGCCCGGTGTTTTAAAGCCCTTTAAAAACACAGGAATGTGGAGCACAGCCCAGAGGAACGTTCCTTGGAAACTCATCTGTCATAAATGTAAAGGGAAGGGTAACAACCTTTACGTATGCAGTAATATAAAATCCCTCCTGGCTAGAGGTACAGAATCACTTTACCTGTAAGGGGTTAAGAAGCTCAAATAACCCGATTAGCACCTGACCAAAAAGACCAATAAAGAAAGACGATACTTTCAAATCTGGTGGGAGGGGGGAGGTTTTGCTTGTGCTCTCTTTGCTTGTTCCCTCTCTGGATAGAGACACACACCAAGCAGGTAAACCATCTCCGGAAATGATACATTAAAATTACAAAAATTGCTAATAAAGGCAAGGAAATGTGTTAGATTATCTTTTGTTTTAGCTTGTGAATTTTCCCTATGCTAAGAGGGATTTTATTCCTGTTTTTTGTAACTTTGAAGGCGAGCCTAAAGGGGAATCCTTTGTGTTTTAAATCTTCTTTATTTACCCTGTAAAGTTGCCTTCCATCCTGATTTTGCAGACGTGATTCTTTTACTTTTTTTTCTTAAATAAAATTCTTCTTTTAAAAACTGATTGATTTTCAGTGTCCTAAATACCCAGGGGTTTGGTCTGTGCTCACTTTGTAACCAATTGGTTAGTATATTATTCTCAAGACTCCCCAGGAAAGGTGGTGAAGGAGCTTGGGGAAATATTTTTGGGAAACAGGGACTCTAAGTGGCCCTTTTTCCTGGATTTTTGTCTAAATCATTTGGTGGCAGCAATATCATCCAAGGATAAGGAAAGGATTTGTGCCTTGGGGAAGTTTTAACCTACAATGGTAGAAATAACTTTAGGGAGTCTTTCATGCGGATACCCACATCTGTATCCCAGAGTCCAGAGTGAAGAGGGAACCCTGACAACACCATTGCTGGGCCCCTTAGGGGACACTCAGAGATGCTCTAGGGTTAGTCATGGAGGATAGGGAGATTTTCACAGTATTGCTAATGCCAAGTGTTCTAAAATAATGAGTCAAACCTCAAAAATCATGAAAATATTTTTAAAATTAAAAATTTGGATTATTTTGCTTTGCCTTCTATTTTCCAAGACTTTAGGAATTTATCAAGCTTTTATCTGCAACCATGGGGGCTAAACCTCCCTATTTTTAAATGAAAAATGAGATTATCATGTAATCCCATGACTCTAGGAGGAGGGGCTTTAAGGAAAAGACCACATATTACAAGATTTGCAATGAAATTCCAAGAGTTGTCAGCTGTGCCTTCAGGCCAGAAGTAACCTCCCCCAAAGTTGTGCATTGTGGGAGAAGCCTCTCTGTATGTGTGTATCATCTTTGTGTGGCTCAGGAGGTTCAGGTAAAATGAGAAATTCATTTTAGAATGTATTTTAAAGAAAGATGGTGTCACCTAGGAGGAGAGGGCAAACAACTGTGGTTCGATGGACATACAGGAACATCAAATACACACAGTTTTCACAACAGTGATGCAATGAAAATGCAGTCCAAGCTGTTTGTTCACATTCACTTCTTTCACTACTTAAGTGGGGAAGCTGCTTACCTGACACTGCTCCATAAGACTGAGTTGGGTAGAAAGACTGCACTTACATTCCATGGCAGTGTGAGAACAATGATGCCATCACTATGCCGAAGTGTATGAATAATCCTTCCATGCATAGGAAAAGAAGCTGTGTGACAGAATTACCTATCCAGTATGAAAACATATTTCTCGCTGAGATTTCTTAGGTGTCATTAGAAAATAAACACATAAATGTCATAATAGGATTTTCAGTTGAGAGCAAGAATCCCTTTTAGTTTTGTATGGTAGTTTGTCCTAACGACAAGAAAATTACTAGCTATTTAAATACATATTTTATAAAACTGTCAAGCATTAAATGATCCAACTTCACCTTTTAAGTGGGTAATTTCTCCAGGAGGAGAATACCTGCTGTGGAGATGCATAATTCTATATTTTCCTTATAGTTCATGCCTAAAATTCACACTAAACTATCTCCTACTTGTTTAATAGTTCCAGTAAGCATTTAATATATGTCTTGCCTTATAGCCTCCTCCCTGGGGCCAATCCTCCAAGGTACTGAGGTGCTCACACTTCCCATCAAGTCAATGGACTGGATTAAGCTCCTCACAGGATCAGGTACAACAGTGTTAATTTAATCAGCCATTTTGTCTCCTAAAAATTGAGTAGCCTGTTTTAATATGGACAGGAAGGTACAACTTAAAAGTGTACTTTCAATAAAAATAGATTTAGACATAACACAAACTGATTTTAAACAAAACTCTATAAAACAATATGGCCACAACGCTATCAGAATGAGATAAATTTACTTTTGTCTTGTCCAATATATTTTACATATCAGGCAAGCAATTTATTAACTGTATATGTTAGACAGTAAACATATAATGTAATTAAAGCAACAGCCACCTATCATAGATTCATAGACTCTAGGACTGGAAGGGACCTCGAGAGGTCATCGAGTCCAGTCCCCTGCCCTTATGGCAGGACCCAATACTGTCTAGACCATTCCTGATAGACATTTATCTAACCTACTCTTAAATACCTCCAGAGATGGAGATTCCACAACCTCCTAGGACATTTATTCAGGGTTTAACTACCTGCAGTAGAATTTTTCTAACCAACTAAATCTCCCTCTGTGCAGTTTAAGCCAATTGTTCTTGTTCTCTCATTAGAGCAAAGGGTGGAACAGGTTTCTCCCTCGTCCGAATGACAACCTTAGAACTTGAAACTGCTATCATGTCCCTCTCAGTTCTCTTTCGCAAACTAATTAACAGTTCTTTCAGCTTCTTCGTAGTTTGTTCTCAAGGACTTAACATTTGTTGCTCTTCTCTGGAACCTCCATTTCCACATTTTCTGAAATGCGGTGCCCAGGAACTGACAAATATCCAGTTGAGGCATAAACAGCGCAGAATAGAGCGAAGAATGGATTGTGTCTTGTTTACAACATCCTGTTAATGATGCCCAGAAATCACCATTTGCTTTTTTTGGCAACAGTATCACACGGTTGATCATCATTTAGATTGTGGGTTCCTATGACCCAGAACTCTTCTGCCTACTCCTTCCTAGTCAGTTCTTTTCATGTCTGTATGTGGCAACTGATTGGTTCTTCCTAAGTGGAGCAACTTTGCATTTGGTCTTTATTGAACTTCATCCGTTGTACGCTCAGACAAGTTTCTCCAATTTGTCAGATCATTTTGAATTGACCCTGTCTCCAAGCAGTGCATCCTCCAGTTTGGTATCGTCCGCAAACTTAATAAGTACTTTCCTATGCCAACATCTTAGTCGTTGATGAGTTATTGACATATGCCGTCAACAGACCCCTGAGGACAACCCACTGTTATACTTTCCGAGAGATTGGAGCCATAATACACTATCTCTGAGTCGTTATCCAGCCGTTTGCACCACCTTGATAGTAGCCCACTAAATTGTATTTGCTAGTGTTATCGAGAGAAGATATCATGCGGAGACCGGATCAAACTGCCTACTAAATTCTAGGTATACACATCAACCGTTCTCCCTTATCCACTAAGACTCGTTATCCTATCAAAGCGATCATAGTTTTTGCATGATTTGGTTCTGTTAGCAATACCATCTGGCTATTCCCTATCACCTACACCTTCCAGGTTTGCCGATGATCTTCTTACTTGCCCATTATCTTCCCTGGCACAGAAGTTAAACTAACTGGTCTGTAGTTTCCTGGGTTGTTTTTATTTCCCTTTTTATAGATGGGCACTATATTTGCCCTTTTCCAGTCTTCCAGTCATCTGTCATTTCTTCACTGTTTAAGGCTACCAGACATTTTGTGTTTTTCCAAATTAGAGCGACTACACTTTCTGCCTGAAAACCTTTAAAACAATATGGATAGTGGAGGGATATGTGAAGGAGTAAAAGGCCTAAATAAATCTAAGGTGTAAAGTGTCTAAGTTCTGGGCAATGGTTTGAAATAATAAATTCTGTTTGGCATTTCCATCCCTGATTATTCTAAGAAAACAAGCTTTCTGACTTCCCATAACTCAAACACTCAAATAAGATGATTATTTTCTCATAGATATCCAGGCTTCTCAGCTCCTCCGCCCCCCTCACCCAAGTCATGTCTCATACTAATTTCAGATGAGACTAATTTCAGATGAGGGTAACGTCGCTCTTAATAATACTGAGTAACCCGTTCCACTTCAGATGCTCTCATGAATTACACCTTCAGTGACTGGGATATTGTCATACAGTAATTTCATATTGATTAAAGTCATGTACATATAAATTATGTCTTAATTATATTTTTGAACACTGGTTAATTTTCATCCTTATTTTACGATGCACATTGAATATTACTCTCATTAAAGAGCTTTCAATTTATTGACATTCTGGCTGCAGAATCAATACCAAGTACATTTTGGAAAATTATTTCCTCATCATGCAAGGTGATATTTTTGGGTAAAATGATTGCTTGCAACTCAGTCTCTTATGTTCTCTTGAGAATTATGCTAAGACAAGTGAGTGCAGCAACCTTTTGACTCCTTGATAATTTTATCAAGCTCATTTATGGATTTCTATAGGTTGCATTAACAATCATTTCTTGGGAGAGGAAAGATACAAAGTGAGTTTTATGCAAAATATTCTACTGAATAACATGGGTCTCAGAAACCACTAACAAAATTATAATACTGGAGAAAAAGGTGACAATGTTAAATAATCCATCAAGAGTAGGGTTAATTCTGATCACTGTCAGGGGCAGATGACGTGTTGTGAAGACATATTGGAAAAGACTGCTGTAAAGATCAGTAATCTCATAGTCTCCTCTGCTTGAAAATAGTGTCAAAATTAATTCAGACTAGTTTTTAACTTTCAGAAAGCATTCTTTAGTGATTTTTTAAAAAAATATTACTTTGCTAAAATTTCCTGAGTGGTAAGTTTGAATGCTGGTTTACACAATTATTCTAAGAAAGTTGTATCTGAGTAAAAATTATATGTTCTTGTATTTAAAACACCAACCAAAACTATATTAGCAAAATTATTACCCCCAAAGGTAAATCATGATGTAGCTATTTCCTCATGGATAAATTTTAGCCTTAATTCCAGTAGTTATTCAGAGTATGATACACATTTTGTAATTATGCATTTCTAATCAACTTCAGATCATAAATGACCTTAGTCTGGTAAATTTCAGGCAAGTAATCAAATATAGTTTCTATGATCTCAAACTATAGGAAACAGGATAGGAAGGCCCAATGAACATCTCCAGTGTAATGTGATGGCTGAATTTCTAGATACTCGTCCCTTTTTTAAGACTGTGTTGATAGTTGTAAGAGATCCTCTGAACTTTATGTGCCCTATTTAAAGAAATGCTTGTAAGCACTTTCCCCCTGAAAACAGCAACTTAGTAGGAAAAGAAAAAAAGACTGGTGGGGAAAAAATGAACCATATAGGAAAGCACGTTTGTTATAGTTATCTAAAATATTATTTGAAATATAATTATCTCTTACTTCAGTGATATGCGGAAGATCAGCCTGTTCATTAAAAAGTAGCTACATAAATCTAAACACAACTAGTCTACAAATTCAGGCCTTAACTCTGCTCCTATGACCAATGCCTACTGACTTCACTGTGAACAGAAACAACCTACAAAAATGTGCTATTCACCTTATGGAAAATTAAAAGGCGGGATTCAAAAAGGATTTTGGAATATTCATGAACTGGAAGACCACTATATAGCAAGCAGCAGCTGCTACAAAATGAATACTTTCGGCTTGCAGCTTCTTTGCTCTGCTATATTTAAAGGGCCAGCTCCAGAGACAAAATGTGTGTACAAATATGTATATGGGACAAATTTATGTGCAACTCCGCTATTAGGACAGCTGAAGAACCCGAGCAGAGGCTATGCCTCTTCTGCCTGGCACAGAGCTTGCTTCACCCTAGCATGTGAGAGAGACAGAGTGTATGTACATATATAGGGTGGATCTGTGGTTATACAGATCTATTTATCAATCCTCCATACGCATACAGAAGTGTAAGCTACTGCTAAGAGACATTTATTTTACCTCCTCTCCAAATCACTGTAGACCCTCCACCCCAAATTTTCCTTGGACTGTATACTGGGGAGAAGATTTCTTGCACAACAGGTGAAAGAAGAAAAGAGTTGTCTACCCTAAGTCAACTGAAAGTTAAAAATTACTAATTAGTTTGTCACCACAACCTTGTTTTACTTCATGTTCAGTTTCTGATAGGCTTTAATATGTAGCCCATATTTTATATACCAAATTACAAGAACACTATATCAGTGACACACTTGAAAACAGAGTTTTCCCTTTTCTTTTAGGTAAAATTAAGCTAATCTTCTTTGACAGAAGAGGACTCTTTGGAACTAGATAGTGAGTCTCCCAAACATGAAACTGTAACCCAAATGTCAATTACCTTCCCAATGGTAGACAAATTGCTGGCACACCAATGCAATTTAAAAACAATAATTAGATGACATGACTACAGAGTGTGCCTGGTGACAGAACTTCTGAGATAATAGAATCTAGTGTCCTAGTTCTTAAATATTAACATCATTTTGTCTCAGGCAATCGGTTTATGGTAATTTTAAAAGGGCAAAGCAAATTATTTTTATTGCTAACAGTAGTATGCTGCTGCAGTGTTAGCTTTGAAGGTTGGCAATTTATGGGGTCAAATTTAATTATATGTTATTGTACATTTTATTTGTGTATCTTCTTTCATCTCTGTTCTTTAACGTCTGTTAGACATATTTTAAAGTGCTTATTATGAAAAAGCTAACTGTTGTGAAATATGAAACAGCATCAAATCACTGTGCGCAGGACAGGGGCACCCACTTCATCAGATTCCTACTGAGCATATCAGCTACTTAATTGTATCCATTTAGAAAATTCCAAAACTTTTATATAGCTGAGCTTTTATTAACTACTTTGATTAATTGTACACTAGATGATACAAAAATCCACATAACTGCAACCAAGATTTTGAAAATAGATGCAATACAGAGCCTTGGCACTCTTATCTTGGAAGGAAAAAAAAATCTTTAACATCGCTACAAGCACCAAAAGCATCAAATTTCCTTTTTCTTAGAAAATCTAATTTAGGAATACATTAGCTCATCTCACACACAGGACTCTGAAAATTGTCTGTTTTCTGAAACATGCTCTGGACATTCTTATCAAACCTAAGACAGAAAAATAATGCAAATTTGGGATTTTTAATAAGAATCCTTGCTCTTAAATAATTCTACTGACATCAGTTGAATCAGGCCCAGCTTCAGAACATGGTGAAGAGTAGTTGGAAACCATTGCTTCAGCTCCTCAAAAGGCCTTGTGGAAGTGCACAGGCTGTTTCAATGTTCCAGACCAGTCTCTGACAACTGGGAGAGTCATCTGAGATGTTTACAGTGAATTTGTGCTTTTGTTTTTTGAACCTACACGATTCCCCCGTGGGTAGGCCCAGCTTGCATCCCTTGAAATATTATTTCCTGCATATTGAACAAGCATCAGTTAAAATCCAAGGTAACTATATACCATCACAATTTGGTGCCTTCACTGTCCAAACAAAAGTGGGATAGTCCATGCATTGTTGACATATTTAGTGCATGTCAGCTTTTTTCAGTTTTTCCTATAAGAGGGCTATTATTATTTTTCCCCAATGTGCTGCTAATTCTATGTGGCTGCTGACAGCTAGGAAATTAGCTTATTTTTTATAGATTGTAACCAGTTGGCCAAAGAGTAGCAACAGTAGTTTCCCTAGTATGTAGGACTTATCTTCTTTATAATCCTAGAGACACGACTACCTGATGTGTCTAAAAATCAACTCTCCTCCAATGCTTCCTCCAACAAACCTTCCTATATGGGGAGGGAATGGGGGGATGCATTAGCTGGGGGCTGTTTAACTACATGAGCTAACCCTAACCTACCCTACAACTTAGTTCTTAAGAGCCAAGCGTAGGAAAGGTTCTATTATCCTGACTGACAGTGTACTACCTTGTTTGACACTGTACCTCAAAATCTAGCTGGCATCATTGCTTTTCTTACAGTGTCTATTCATTTTAGGTACCTCAATGTTTGGCACCCAATTTGAGATATTTTTTAAAAAAAAATTCTGTGCAATTTGCATCACCAAAGATATTTCAGGTCATTCTGAGTAGTATGGCAATTCTTCGTCTTTGTATAACTGCTGTTCAATGTCTAGATGCTAGTGACTGGCTGCCATAAAAATACTGGCATACTGTGAACATCTGTACAGTCCTATGGTTCTCTGATATAGGCATAGTAAAGCTAAATAGAAACAAAAGCACCTTTAAAATAATGAGCCTCTTCATACACAAGGAAATGACAGAAAAATTAACAAGTATATACAAACAGCTCTGACACAGTGTGCACTAAATGTTAAAAAATAATACTGGATTCAATATGCATCAGCTTAAGTAGACTTTGGAATGAATAACTGTATGAGTTAGAGCCCTAGGAAAAAGAATGCCATATAAATTTTGAAACCTACTTCAAAGAAAGCATTCATTATTTCTTCTGACTGGCTAACTAAAGTCTATTATGTATTCACATATATACAACATTTACATTAAAATTGCAAACTGGAGTTTTCATAGGAACACACTTACGTGGAGTTAATTAAGATAGGGAGTGAAGATATACTAATGATTAGAAGAGGGAGCTGGCGTGTCTGACCCATTAGAACATAGTATAAATTATCTAGCTGTTAACTAGAGAAATAAATAGGATTCAAAACACAAGATACTAATAGTGTGAAGGATAATACAAACAGTTCGAATCAATATCATTACAGTGTAAAATGATCACCTGGATAAATTATTTGGTGGAGGTGAAAATACAATGGTGGAAGTGCAAAATACATTCAGATCTTAAATATGTCTGATAATCTTACAACATTTTATTATACCTAGTGGAACAACTATCAATGGAGTCATTTACAGATTGAGATAATAGTTTTCATGATTATTTCCATTTGTTTTATAAAACTGTCTTGAGGTGCAAGACTGAATTTGTAAGCTTGTAGTAGAGGCACTTACTGATAGACTTCATGCCAGGATTTAATTTAAAAGAAGTTTTAGTCAGTTAACCCCTTACTAAAATACTAATTTATTGGTTCATAACACTGTTGTAAATTGTGATGTCTGGGGTCATTACTGTGGAATGCTGATAATATTATGAGAGAGACTACATACACACAGTTATGAGACATATCAATGCATAGGTGAAAGATCAAACTTGCTTTTTTAATGGATATCGCTGGATTCAGAAATTACACTCAGCAGGTAGGAAGCTGTGCCTGAATAGATTTGAAAAAGTATAGCATAACTGTGATTTGGCACATTTTTTAAAAAAAAAAAACACTTCTATTCCTTTTATTTTGCATGAAGTTTTGTAAATTTCACTCACATTTCTGGGAGCATTTCCCTAGTTGCTTGGGGTTTTGTTTTTTGTTTGAAAATTTCATATTCTAAGTTTAGACACCCAGATGTAAAAGAAAGCTAACAGTCAATGTACTTTTAGAGTTGTAACTGATTATCCTGACTGCTATATTTTTTGCATGCTTCCTATGAAATACAGTACAGTTTTGTTGCCTGAATTTATCATTTAATTTTGGGATTTAATTTCTTCCAGAAATGTAAGGCTGCCAGTTATCTTTATTTTATGTATGTATTTATTTAAATGCCTGTTTTTCTACTCTAAATGATTCCCAATTCCACACATTTACCATCAGGATTCCTCCCGGGGCTTAGCAGCTCAGTTACTCAGAATATAGTAATTCATCTTAATCCACCCCTATCATACTCCTTTCCTTTCTAAGATGAAGGAAGCTCAGTTACTAGCATGCTGTCATTTACTTATAATGATACATTGGCATGATCAGGAAAAGGTGAGAGGCAAGGGACAGCAGAAGTATAAACCCCTCAAGTAATCCCATCAACAAAACCCTCATATGGATGAGGAATTACTTGGCTTTATTATTATTGTCCTTTATTGTAATAGTTTGGTCTAACCTGTTTATTAGTGTAGGATGAGCCATATGTTGCAATTAAATATTTGAATACTTGTTTTTCTACACACAAGACATCTGCAGTTTTTAAAACATACACACCATGTGTTAATGCATCAACATACACACAGAGTTTCTCTGTACATACCTTAATATAGTGTACTAATGTAATACGTTTCCTTTTAATACTGCTCATTATAAGCATGATCCTAGAGACTACAATGGGGAGTTGGATTTGCCCCTCTACACACATGATTGAACTGAACTGAATTGAATGAATTCTCCCCTGACAAATAGATGGGAGGGGGAGAGACTTCTGGAGCAAACTGAATTTACATGAACACACCTAGTCTGCTTAAATATCCACCAGATGGAGTGCTGTTACTCAAAATTATCAACTTTGGGTGGTGTTGGGTTACAAATCATTTTAGTATTGAATGCAGGCATAGCGAAATGCTGTTACCAATGTTGGCATTATTGTATGAATACAGAGAAGCAAGACTGTGCTTAATGTCTCCCAGAGGAGAGAGTCACCCTCAGCAGAAAGGACCTCATTAAGCCAGGGGCTCAAATGCCAGAGCCCTGTGAAAGTAAGAGGGATGGAAACAGTTGTCCCAGCCAGGAGGCGTGGACCCTCCACAAAAGTCCTTCCTCAACTGGTTTAACATGCCCTCCCACCCCTACTGTTTAAAGAAAGAGTTAAATAGGTTTCATCAGAAGTCTTTTTTGTTATTTAAAATGCTCAATCAGAGCTGAAATCAATTATGGTAGGAGTGTGTTGCTGCTCTGCCTGCTAAGAGCTAAAACTCACAGAGCTGAAATCACTTTAGATGGGGTAGTGTTTCTGCCCAGCCTGCAAAGAGCTAAAAATTAGTAAGAGACTGATGTGCAGGGGTCACAGCAGAGAGGCAGACGGCAGCAGATGACTGACAGGGCAGCTGGCAGAGAGGTGCGGCGACTGACCAGTAGGGCAGCTGGTGGAGAGCCGCTGTGAGAGAAATAAGCAGGTGTCTGGCAGGAGCAGCCAGTGAGCGGCCAGCAGAGTGCCTGGCAGAGATGTGTGGTGACTGGCCGACAGGATAGCTGGCAGAGAGGGCCGGTGAGCAAATGCCCAAGCAGTGGATCAAGTAAGGTGCTGCTTCAGCCCCCTCCCTCCACCCAGGGTGGGAGGTGAACTTTGCACTGACCAAGGACAGCAGCTGTGAGTGGGGCACAGAGAAGGGTCTGGCATGTGAAAGAGACTTTTGAGTTGCTGGACTTAAGAACCCAATGGGAAAAGTACACTGCCCAACTTACTTGGGGGTGAGTCTTTTTCTCACGGTTTATGCAGTGTTTTCCAAAATTATTGCCAAGTTACTTCTCTCCTTTTATTGAAAGTTTCTTTTCCACACTCAGACTCTCTGCTTGAGAGTGGGGAAGTATTGCCTCTGAGAGGCACCCAGGGGTGATGTGTAATTTTCCTACGTTACTAGGTGAGGGCTCAAGCCAGTTCTGTGTTGTGTCAATGGAAAGGAACCCCTCCATATTGAATCTGATCCTGGTTGCTGCTGGCTCCACCTGACAAAAGGGTTATACACACATTCATTAACATGTAACCTGAGGATGGTGGTGCCTGTCCTGGTCACCAGCAAGTATAAAATGAATTCCAATTGTGTGTGTGGATCATTGACAAGTTGCTAAATTAGGGCCTGATCCAAAGCCCAACAACTCAATGGAAAAAGTCCCATTTATTTCAGTGTGCTTTGGATCAGACACTTAGGAAGGTTCAAACCTAAGCCATTCCATAAGGTGCTTGAACATATGTCTAACTTTAAACATGTGAGTAGCCCTATAGGCTTGTGCACCTTCAATTCATTGACTTATCTCCATTTGTTTTGAGATTTTTAGTTGCAGGTACGTTTAGGTTTTGTTTTATAAGTAAACCAGGCAAGAATCTACGGGCACCTGTCTCCTTCTGGCCTCCAACAACTGAGAAAACAGCAGCAGAAGTTTGGGGACTACCAGTCTTAACACTACTATGTTCAAACGGAAATAATTAAACAATTGTAAAAGCAAAACAAAAACAAAACACAGAGCAGGTTTATCCTCTTCTTTTCTGATTCATAAGAAGCTAAAATCATTCTCAGAGACAAGCTGTAATAATACAATATCTATGATATTGCATTGCAGGCTACCATTGAAAATAATCTCTCATGCCACTAATTTTAATGTTAGAAAAATTTATGCTTCTCTGTGAATGACAAATAAATCTTAAATCCTACTTTAAAAGAAGGATAGATAGGAAAGTGACGGACTTAATACAGCACATCAGTTGGTTAAAAGAAAAATTCTGGGGATACATTTTCAGCTCAGCACGCTGGGAACTAGCCATACAACTCCCATCAATTATAATGTCTAATTCCTGTGCATCAGGACAAAGATGTACATTTCTGTGGTCAAGGCTCATCGTGCAGGAGACACAAATTAAATTATGAGAACTGGGGAAATCTGTGAACTTTATCTATATCTGGACCAAAAAAAGTAAGCACATTTATTACTTGTAATAACATTCAAATGATTTTTTGTACATCAGATTACTACCTCTCTGCACCATCAGAAGACCATTATATATAACAGATGGTGTAATTACCATAAAAATGTCTATGAAACCAAGCCTAAAATGATATCAAAGAAGCTACAATTATTTACATCTTCTGAAGATTCAGACTAATATTTCTAAGCTGTAGTGAACTATAGAACCTATCGGCAAACTTTGATATTTGTCCATTAAAAGTTTGGGAATTTTATTACTCGTTACAAGTTGCATATAACTCTACAGGTCTGTTTTTCCATCTGTAGAGCAGAGATAACACCTGCATATCTCACAGGGATATTGTGAAGATTACTTAATGTTTGTACAGTGCTTCGAGGATGTCAAGATACAGGTAAGTGTTCAGTGTTATTACACCTTTAGAATATTTTACAATTCAAATAGAAACACTGGTTAGTGAAAAATGTTGAAAACTTTCTAAATAGCACAAGGTTTCCTGAAGAGAGCCTTAAGAAAAGCTAACACAGGTTATAAGCTTAAATTGGTGGAAGACAACAACTGTATTAGAAAACAGCTTACATTACTCAACCCCCAAGCTTCAAAACTGCCCCTACATATAGGTGTTATTTGTGTCCACGTCTCTTGAAAACAGAACACCCACTCCTGTTCGCAAACCCAGCTACATACCAGGCCTTAGGCCCCCAATCTGCAAATTTGCCTGGCATTTCGCACATTCTCACCATTTAAAATTCCAAGAGGTGCTGGCAGCCAGCAATCATGGAGGAAGAGAACACATCCTTATGCTCATCTGCCCATTTCTATACACCTATTTCAACTCTCATCCTAAATCACTCCACCCAACAACTTTGCTTGTTTCCTAGTTCTCCAGTAGCTGCTTCCTCCCTCTCCCAATCTAGCTGCTCCCAGCAAATGTACCCAACATGCATGGCCTAAGTTCTCTCTCTCTAATATGATACAAATGGAGCTGCTCAAATGAAATCTCACATTCTGGTCTTGTGTTCAGATCTTATTCTAAATGTGACACCTAAGGCACGTAATATTATTAAGAGAAGCAGATATAACAATAAGAGGATGAAGCATGTGCTCAACAGCAGAAGAAGGAGAAGAGGCAGCAAGAAGGCATCAGAACGTCACAAAAACTAAAGAAAAAAAGAGAAGAAGAGTACAAAGACCAGTGATGGGGAGCAGTCAACACTCTAAAACATCACTTTAAATCATTTTTTCATGATATCTTGCCTTTAAGTTTATTACCCTGGGAAACGTGTAGAAAATTTTAAGAAATGATAATTAATACCATTCACGTACAGCATCTTTTATCTGTAGATATGAATCACTCAAAATAAGCAAGTCTTGCTATCAGGCAATATTTTCCCCCTGAGCTCTTTCAGTCCTACATCCATTAACATCAATAGATTATTATTTGTTCCTTTCAGTACAAGGTCTTTCTAAGTTCTCAGACAGAGTGTGATACTTACTTTTGAGGGGAATAAAGTTCTGTCCGCCCATTTAGCTCTTTTCTTTTTCCACTATATTCTTTTTGAAATAGGGTGACCAGAACTGAATACAGCATTAAAAGAGATGGACCCTTGGATCCATCCACTTACATAATGGAATTATAAAATTTTCAATTATTTACATCCCTTTGTTAATATAAAATGACATCCTGCTTGCTTGCTTGCTTGCAACTAAATATCTGATCTTATAAAAAAATTAGGGACCAACAAAAACAATACAAATAATAGTCCTGGATTGCTACAGCCCTCTGCCCTCACATATGTCCCTAATATTGTCATATATTTCTCACTTGCATATCTAAATTTGTCCTCTAACATGATATCTTCAATTTTGTTATTAATGTCACAAATGGGTTGCTCATATGAAGCTATTTTGGCAAGATCAGCGTATAAAAGTGGGATATACGAGTTTTAACAACTTCTCTTTACAAAATCATGGTAAATTGAAGTCAAAGTCTATTTTTAGAAGACTTTGTCATCCCATGTACTAGAAAATTAGTCCTGCTTTAGTTATTAACTTATGATTTCATACTTTTCCTATAACAACATCTATAATATTTGATAAACCATTTCTTATATTAAAATATAGCCAAATAACGTGCATCTCATTGTGTATTTCAGTTTCTCCAAGAGACACGGCAATGGAGGCTAAATATCTCCTATGTTAAGGGAAATAGGTCAAACTGCCAGTTGTATGATGACATTAACTAGCTCTGCACGGTATTTCTTTTGTCTAATACACAACATTTTCCATATTCTTTCCTTCATTTCCCATAGTAGGTTTCTCTTTCCTGTGCTTTTACTCCTATGAGTTTTCAACAAAGCATCAAAAAGGACTGTGAGATTTGGCCCATGGGAAGTTATAGGTGGTGTGGCATGCGGAATGGGGATAATGAGGGGTGAAAAGAAAGGAACAATGCTGTTTGGGGGTGTTGGCTTGATGGGTTTCCCTTTCCCATCTCACCCACACCCCACACAGCACTTCACAAGTAAGAGAATGCAACAGCTGTTCTCATGTATCACCAAGCTGGCTAATTTGACATATCTGTATTGCACATAACAATTCAGTATCTGCTGTTGAAGCCAACAACAGCAGGAACTATTTCTTAATGAATATGTATATCATATAAGTTGTCTGCAATGAAGATTAATTTTACTGGTAAACCTTAACATTAAAATTTCCTACAAATAAAGGTATGTTTCAAAAGTCTTTGACTACTATGGGTATATTTAACATGGCAATTAAACACCAGTGGCTGGCCTGAGTCAACTGACTTGGGCTCGTGGGACTTAAGCTGCAGGGCTGTAAAATTGTTATGTAGATGTTTGGGCTCAGACTGGAGTCCAAGTTCTGGAACCCCGGGCCCGAATGTCTACACCACAATTAAACAGTCCCATAGCCCAAGCCCCCTGAGTTCAAATCAATTGTGGCTGTTTAACTGTAGCGTAGACATACCCTAAGAGTCAAAATTCAGGTGTGATCATTCAGAAGGGTCCACTAGATCATCGAGTCTGACCACTAAATTTCAGCCAAATAGCCCTATATTGAGTCCAATGAGTTTAGTTAGACTAAAGTATATCAGCCCTCTTGAGGTTAAACCATCATGCGCCGCAGCCAAATAGGAGACACCAACAGGCCCCTGCAATGACAGCAAACTGATTAGGTGAGATATGCCCAGATAATCAGGTGAGTATCTGGGCATATTCTAAGGTGATTCATGCCCTTTGATGTAGAAGAAGGAGAAAACCTTCCAAGTCAATCTGACCTGGACAAAAATTCCTTCCTGAATATCACCATCAGTTGAATGCTGAGCATGTGAGCAAGTCACATCAGCCAGGCATCTAAGAAAGGATTCTCTGTACTACTTCAGAGCACTGTACCAATCTTCTTATCACTAAAATATCTATTTTCATTATAGAGCTGAATTTTTACTTTTTAGTGGGCATATATCATATTAGACTTTGGGGAACTGACATGTTCTATGTACACTATTTCATCTATCTATGCAAAGATGCTACCTGTTAGATGAACTTATGTTTGTGATATGCACTGGAAAGTCTTCATATAAACAAACATAAGTTCACGTAACAGGTAGAATGCAATCCAATAAACTCTACTTCTCAGTGTTTGGGTTAAGGTTATTCACTATCAAGTGTCCTTTCAATAGACCACCTTATCAGCTTGAGGCAGCCAGGTTGGATCTTCACATGGTCCAAAAGTCACTACATATGTAGACATTACCCAGTGTTATGCCTGACAATATTTTCTCATTATTGCAGCTAGAAACAATTCACTTGAAAATAATAATTTGGTTCCAAACTCTTGCTTTACAGATCATTCCTCTATTATGTAGCTATTAATTTACTCTGTTTCTAAAAGATTATTCAGAAGGCAAACAATCTCCTGTTTGTAAGTTTTCTCTGAGATTAAATGCCTGCCTTATGCAACTCTCCTGCTCTTCTGTTAGGAGTCAGCCATAAAGCTCAGAGGCCTCTTCAGAAAAAGTGAAAACTTGCATGGTTATTTTTTCAACTGTCTCCTTTCTGAAAATCTCATAGCTGCTAAGAAATTCATTTGGGCTCACTTTCTGGAGAGAGCAGTGCCCTTCCTTCTTTCTATACATATACGTTTCATGTTTTGAATGAATTCCAAGCAGCCAGGGAAACTAATGAGTCACTGCACAGCTGAGAGCAAGACAAAACTGCTTGAAGCCGGGCAACTGACAGGAAGTGCAGAACAAAAACCCATTTTCCATCTTTCTTGGGGTGAGGAGGGTACAGAAGAGCAGAAGGGATCATCTCTGCTTTGCCCTCAGCTTTGACACTGATACAATATAATAGCCTGTAAACTAGATTTCATTTAACATGATTGTCTTTGTTTTTCTCCTATCTGTTCTTTGCAGCTTATATAAAAGATTGTTAGGGGGAAATGAGAAGCAAAATGTATCTGGAACAATATTCTTTCCTACCATTACATTATATTTATTACTTTTCATGTTACTCCTACCCTCACGAGCAATTGTAGGTCTAATTTTGTGTGTGGTAAAAAACACCCTTACTGCTCATAGCAAGACAGACTGAAAGCTCTCTGTTCACAGCACTCTCATGGAAATTATTGTTAGTGTATGTATTTCAGTAGGACCTAAAGACCCAACCCATATCAGGGCACCATTCTATTAGGCATTGTACACACACACTTTAATTGAAAGCTCTGTCTCTAACCAGACAGACTATGGAAGAGGATGTTACTTACTGTAACTGGAAGTTCTCTGAGATGCGTGGCTCCAATCTGTAATCCACATGTAGGCGTGCATGCCTGCCATGCACCTGAGTCTGGAAGCTTTTCCCAAGCAGTGTCCGTTGACCCACACATGCACAGTATGTCTCCTCATGCTCCGAACTGAGAGAATAAGGGGCAGTGCTGGTCGATGCTGGTTCCTCCTCTTGCCAGAGTGTGGTCAAGTCCAAAGCAAAGGTGAAGGAGGGTGGGTAGTGGAATATAGATAGGGGCCATATGTCTCAAATAATCTCCAGTTACAGTAAGTAACCTTGTCTTTTTCAAGTGATATTCCCTATATGTATTTCACATGTGGCTGACTTGCTAGCAATGATCAGTGTGGCAGTGGGGGCAAGGAGGTTGATGGTAGAGCAATTTGCAACACAGCTCGTCTCATGGCCATGTCCATGGCTGCTATGTGATCCAAGGCATAGTGAGTTGGAAATCTGCATATTGAATGCTGTGTTGTGGCTTTGCAGATATCTTGTCACAGAATGTCTGCAAATGAAGCAAAAGAAGTGGCCTGTGCCTGTGAGCAGTGAGCTGTAATGCCCCTGGGAGAAGGGAGGTTTGATATTTTGTAGCATTCCAATATGCAGTTTGAGACCTACTTGGAGATCCCTTGGCCCCTTGATGTCTCTGCCATGGAATGGTGATCCAGGTGCGCATACCATAAGAGAGGCATCTATCACGATGGTGGCCTTCAGAGTGGGAGGATTGAAGGTGGTCCCAAACATGATCTTGGATGCATCAGACTATCAAACATGAGATATCTGAACATCTGATGGAACAGTGACTCTGGAGTCAACACGATCCCTGTTCAGCTTGTAGGTCAGGAGAAGCCAGGTCTGTCAGCATCATAGGTGGAGTCTTGTAAAGGGAATCACGTAGGCACAGGCTGCCTGTCATATGCCGCAAGAGGAAGAGGCATTGGCGGATTGCTGGGCGGCATTTGCAGCAGATGTGTGAGATCAGGGTGCTCATTGCAGCGAAGCGGTCTTTCAGGAGGAAGTCCAGTGCAGGGAATGAGTCCAGTCTCAACGCGATAAAATGTATCATCTGTTTAGGTAACAAAACAGACTTGTCCTCATTTATGCAGATTCCTAGGGAGGTCAAGAGTCTTCAAAGTCATTGGATCACAGAGATGACTTTTTGCAATTGTCCCACTAGCAGCCAATCATCCAGGTAAGGGAATACTATGTGATCCTAGCATCTCATCTGAGCCACTATGACTGCAAAAACCTTTGTAAAGACCCCTGGTGCCACCACTATGCTGAAGGGAAGGACACAAAACTGGTAGTGTTGATGTCCCACCTTGAAAGGAAGGAAGATGGATGTATGTCTATATGGAAGCATGTCTTCCATGTCAAGGGCTGTGAACCAAGCTCCCTTATGGAGGGAGGAAATTAATGATGCCAATGTTATTATGCAGAATTTCAGTTGCCCAAGGTCCAGGATGAGTCTCTGCCCTCCACGTTTTGGGGGGATAAGGCAGTATGGTGAATAGAATCCTTTCCCTTGGTATTGCAGCAGGACACACTCTATCACATCCTTGCAGGGCAGGGAGTCTGTTTTCTGCTGAAGAATCAATTGGCAGGAGGGATCCCCCCAAAGTGGGGTCGGTCAGGTGGGACGATGATGAAGCAGGAAGGAGAGAAATTCTATGCAATATTTGTGATGGATGATCTTTGGTATTCAACTGTCCATGCGATCTTTCCCAACTATGGACAAAAAGGGCAAGGCATGCGCTGAAAATGACTGATGATGAGGCAGTTGACATTGATGGTGAGTCACAGATCTTAGACCCACATGTCAAACATGTCCTTTGACCTGTTGCTGAGATAAGGTTGAGGAGGTGGTAGTGGCCGGAGCTGGGAAGTGGGGCTTCTGAACTTCAGTCATTTTCAAGGGAGTTCTGGTGGCCACTGGTAGTAGCGTGGATAAGTAGCCAGTGGATGGTATCTGAAAGGCTGCCACTGGTGCTTCTGTCTATGGGCTGGACGATAAATTCCCAGGGACTGTAGAGTGGAATGATTGTTCTTCATGGATTGCAGAGATTCATCTGTTTTAGCATTGAAGAGATTGGCTTCATCAAAAGGGAGGTCCTAAATGGTGTTTTGGACCCCCCGGGGGAACCTGGATGACTGAAACCATGAATCATTGTGTGTTACTAGCCTGGTGGCAAAGGTGTGGGAAGCGGTGTCAGTGCTGCCTGGAGGGCTACCTTCACCACCAATGTACCCTCATCCTCTAAGCCCTAGTTTTCTGCAAGGTGCTTGTTTTTAAATTCTGCTAACTTGCCATATGTGTTAAAATTGTACTTAGTGTGGAATTGTAGATCTGTTGATGAAAAGGCTTTCTTGCCCAGGAGGTCCAATCTTTTTGACCCTTTATCCAGTAGATTAGACTTTTGGGGGTGTTGACAGGCTCCTTCTGTGGCTGCCTGGACAACTAATGAGTTGGCGGCTGGTGGATGAAGAGGAAGTCAGCCCCTTTAGCCAGCACAAAGTAGCGTCTCTTGGTTCTTTTGGGTATGGGAGCTCACAATGCTAGAGTGTGCCACACTGTTCCAGGATGGCCTCATTTATAGGGAGAACCACTCTGGAGGGTCCCTGTGGCTGGAGGATGTCCAGGAGATGCTACTGGGGTGTCTTGGACTTCTTCCAGTAGGATCTGTAAGTCAGTAGTCACTAATCGCAGGTGTTCGTGATATTGCCGATAATCATCTGGCAGAGAAAGCAGCAAAGGTATGATTGCCTCATCCGCTGACAAGGAGGTTTCTGTTGGGACCAGCAATACTAGTTCTACATCTTCCTCCTCCTACACCAATGGAGCCAGTTGATACGTGGGGAAGGAACTATAGGACCCTGGTGACAGTGCTGGGTGTCCCAGGGATTCCAGTACAGCCTAAACAAAGAGTCCATCAGTCTGGGTTGGCCCCAGAGAAACGATACCAGGCTACAGTACCAGAGCAAGGGTGCCATGGCTACCTGTCCAAGCTCGTGTGGTGTGGAGACAAAACTGGTTGGCCAACATCCTTGGACTCCTCAGAGTTGGATGACTGTTCTGATGGAAGCATGGGATTCTCGGTTTGATGAACAGAGAAGGGAACTTTCCTGCAACAGGAGCAGCAGTTCATCCTCTGGCATGGGGATGTCTCGGGAGGATGGACAAGCCTCCGAAGAATGGGCACTGTGGGTATGGCAGGAACGCCTCCTCTGGAGACAAGAATGTCTCCATATGTCCTGGAGTGTCAGGGGTGCCCATGGAGACTCTGGAAAGACCCGGTTCCATAGTCAGGCCTGGTCAGTCCGTGTGGTGTTGAGGTGTCACTGCCAGAGTAGCTGAAGCCACGCTCATTGACAGTGGTAAAAGAGAACTGGAGCAACGCTGATCTGTACTGCCCATTATGCCCTCAGTCAGGAACACAAGATGATGTACCATGCATGTGCAGGCCAATGGATACTGCTTGGGAAAAACTTCAGGACTCTGGTGCGTGGCATGCATGCATATCCATGTGTGGAATAGACATATGGACTATCACTTAAAGAAGTATTATTATATTATTATTTCCATTTAACAGGTGGAGAACTGAGATGCAGAAATCAAGTGATTCACCTAAAGTCACAAAAAAAATCTTTGGCAGAACTGGGAATTGAATCCACTGAGTCCCAATCTAGTGCCTTTATGAAAAGACTACTCAGAGTACTGGGTCTATTTACTTTTCTGCATCACTGTATATCTATATTCACTTTCATTTTTAAATGTATATTGAAACAAGATATATTGAAACATAACTACATATTATCAGCTTAAGTGAAATAGATATGAATGTTTTGATGATTATTTTTTACGTCAACTGCTCTTTCAATAAGTATTTTAAACGATACTGTAAAATTGGAACAAATTTTAAACCACAGATTATATCCTGAGACTGTACAGTAACTCCTCACTTAACGTTGTAGTTATGTTCCTGAAAAATGCAAATTTAAGCGAAACAATGTTAAATGAATCCAATTTTCCCATAAGATTTAATGTAAATGCGGGGGTTAGGTTCCAAAGAAAGTTTTGGGGAACAGACAAAAGGCATTATGTACTGTACCGTACTGTACTGTGGTTGGGAAGAGCCCCTGGCTTACCCCACACAGACTCCCTTGCTGCTTGCACTGTTCCCATATCACCCATCAAGTTCCCCCACCTGTTCACACAGGTGGGTGGCATGTTGGGAAAGGTAACCGGAAAAATGTGGCACCTTATGACAAGGTTGCAAAGTTTTGCACTTGTCTTTACAATGTTTGAGAGATGGGTCACAAAATCCTCATATCAAGGATGCTGTACATAGGTACGACATACAGAGCATAGTGATCATCTGTGGGAAATAATGCACAGCCTCTCTCAAGAGTTTGTTTTTGGTTGTTTGTGTGCACTGGGATAATTTTTTTTCAAAGCTGTCAATTAAATCAAAATCTGCCCAAATAATCAACAAAGAATCAGGCTGAATGTGACTATATATACCTTTCCTACCATGCCATTTTATGGATTTGCTCATGTAACCCTTCTATGTGGTGTTGTCAAAAACAATAAGGCCAGAATTTAAATGTTTAGAGGTTCCTCTTAAAATTAACAAACATCACCAGCTCAAAACCCCCAGTCTGAAACCTGGAGAAACTAAATACCTTCTGAGAACACCCCTAACACTTGCAAGCACTGAGTCTGCTTATTAAAAAAGAATAGACTTTATCAGGGGACAATGGGTCATAGGATCAACTTGGGATAGCACAACGTAACTAAATAAAAAATGGGAACACTGTTTCTGGTGATAATCCTTTAACTCAGTTCCTCACCAGCTGGTGTGAACAACCAGTAAGCAATTGTCCCTTAAACACATCCTTGTCCCCTCACACTACATCTCACTCATAGCTTGGTGTCAGTGGTTGGCATAATCCCAGAGTCTGGAAGTGCACTCGAGCAGGCCTGTCTCCAATCCCCTAGGGCAGGGGTTCTCAATATGGGGGTCAGGACCCCTCAGGGGGTCATGAGGTTATTACATGGTGGGTTGCAGGCTGTTAGCCTCCACCCCAAACCCTGCTTTGCACCCAGCATTTATAATCATGTTAAATATATAAAAACATATTTTTAATTAATAAGGGGGGGGGGGTCACACTCAGAGGCTTGCTATGTGAAAGGGGTCACCAGTACAAAAGTTTGAGAAATAGTGACCTAGGGGAAGAGCTGCATGGTCCAGTCCTGAGGGTCCCCATCTAATTCAAATGAAATGATTTTAGCTTTATTGGTGCTGGGTAGGTCACCCTTCACCAGAGTTTACTCAGCATCACAGAATCAGGGCTCTATTTTACAACACTTCCAATTAGACTTTAGAAGAATAAATAATAATCAAACCCACCATTCTCTCTCTTTTATAAACATTCATCTTCAAAACTAACACCTCATATCCCCACGATATGGGGTAACTGGCCCTTTAAGACGTAATGGGTAACGCTCCACCTGTGAGTCACTTGACCCTCCTCCCCAAGTGGGGAAAATTTTGTATATAGCCACATGACAGGTAGGTCATATGAATAAAATCAGACCAGATCTGGAGATAAAAGAGAACCCTTAGGAGAGTCAAAGGAGAAGAGACCGAACCGTCAGCTTGAAAGAGGCCTGTTTAGGGAGAAGAGAGAGACTGTCTTCTTGTTTGCCTACTGGCCTTCCGACCTCACCCAGCCCTGGAGGAAGGAACAAGATTAAAGGGGCCATCTCAGAGAAGATGACTGAGGGCTGCAGCCAGCCTAAAGGAGCACTATGAGACTCCCAACCCAAGGAGGGTTGGGAGTTATCTAGAGTTACTAGAGTTTTCTGTACAGACGGTGGAAGGAAGGCTGTGAGAACCCTGGATGTAGGGGAACAAGAGTGGGACTTGAGGTGCCAATGACTAATCTGACAAACCATAAGAAACGTAATAAGTTAGACACCCACAAAAGGGAATCAGACTTTAAGTATCCTACTATGTGAGCAAATTATTGCAAGACCCCAGGGAAGCTAAGAAATGGGTTCCTTTAAAACCATGTCATGCTACAAGGGATTGTGACCTAGGACAGCTGTCACACCCTAACGTAGTCTGTAGTAATTGACAGGGGCATGATACTGCAAGAAGCTGAGCACCTTGGTCTGAGACAGAACAGAGACACGAACTAAGTGGGTGGGGGAAGAGGGAATCAGAGACAGAAGGCAGCAGAACTGGATGGAAGAAGACAAGAGCCAGAAAGCTGGGATGGGGTGACAGTCAGGAGCTGAGGAGATTGTGAGGAATCAGAGATAGAAGGGTTTCTAACCACTACAGAACATGCTCTCCACATCTGGAAATTTTACATAGGAATCTTGAGTCTTCCTCTCTTGTCAGCCAATAGCTGTGAAACCTGTTGGCAAAATGTATGTCTCATCCTCCTCTAGTGGTTGGATCACACAGAAAACAACAGTCTACTACAAGCGGTTACTCCATTAGCTCAAGTGGTAGAGATTTGTACTGTGCAGCTGAAGGTCCCAGCTCTACTGATAGCCCATTTTTGGGGGGGGGGGGTCAGTGTGATTTCCTATGATGGAATTTGGTGTTTTCAGTTTGTTTTTGAAAATGTGGAGGAACTTACACACAATAAACTGTATTAAAGAACATTAAGGTTGCAAAGTCAAGCACTAGGAGTTAGGAAACAACAGAATTCAGCCCCCTTGTGCATATGCACCATGACACAGTCTGCATGATCATGTACTATTAACTTTTGAGTACTTGGATTGGAAACCAAAATATTATTTTAACATGGTATTTTTATGCAATGTGTGTGTGTGTGTGTGTGTGTAAGAGAGAGACTTTGTAAAAATCCTGTATGTACAAAATACTAGATTTAATATAAGCATTATACCGTATTTTCACTTTACAGGGACTGAATATACTCAAGCTAGGTTCGACCTAGCTAGCCCAATTAACAATAGCAGTAAAGCTGCAGCAGCACAAGCTGTACAAGCCCATCCAGGAACCTGGGTATGCCAGCCTCAGTTACCATAGATTCACCACGGTTACTCAAACTAGTTAGATCAAAACTACCTTAGATATGTCTACACATGCTGCAGTTGCACCTCTGACTGCAGAATAGACATATCCCCTGAGAATACTAAATTCA
This sequence comes from Chelonoidis abingdonii, assembly GCF_003597395.2. NCBI lineage: Eukaryota > Metazoa > Chordata > Testudines > Testudinidae > Chelonoidis > Chelonoidis abingdonii. Next base: position 28,470,514 of record NC_133777.1, read on the forward strand.
TCCCAACACTCACTATATATACTATTTTCCAAATATGAGTGAAAAGACAGACAGTGGGTAGAGCATCTCAGAAATGCACTGTAATGTCTTCCTATCTGCACAAAGCCTAGCAGTGTGAACTCAGGCCATGTCTATGCTACAAATTTGGTCACTGCAAGTTACATCAGCATAAAGCTGCCCAAGTTAGTATATCGCTTGTGTTCATGCATACTTGGCTCCTGCCGGGCTGCTGGACATATTTACCATGAGCACTTGTGTTGAAACAGTGAGGTGAACTATGGGTAGGTATCCCACTGTGCATCTAGCCATCATTCGGCACAGTGTCTTTTCAGAATTTAGCCAATGGCTAGTGGGGCAGAAGCAAGTCGCACAGGGGCAACTGGGAACATTAGGTCAATTTCCCAGTTTGTAACTGTTTGCATCCCATAAAGTCATCTAGCTCCTATAATTTTCATGCTTTTTTTTTTAAAAATCCCTCCTCACTATCCGCCTTCTCTGACAGAAGCATGTAGCCTGCACAGCTCTGCACTATTGTCATGAGCACTGCAAGCACAGGAAGAACAATCCTCTGGTATTTGCAGAGCCGTAAGAGGAACTGAATCACCATGGAAAATGATGATTTCTTGGAGGACAGATTAAGGTGGTACATAGTGAGAATCAATTCAAGGTTGTTGGTGACGTTCAAGGAGCACCTGCAGATATTGGAGCGCCACTTCTGGGCCCAAGAAATGAGCACTGACTGGTGGGATTGCATCATAATGCAGGCTTAGGATGCCATACACTGATTGCAGAACTTTCAGATGTGCAAGGCCACATTCCTGGATGATGTGCTGAGCTTTCCCCAGTCCTCCAGCACAGGGACATCAGAATGAGAACTGCACTGACAGTGGAGAAGTTAGTGGCAATTGCACTGTTGAAATCTGCAATTCCAGATCGCTACCAGTTAGTGGGAAATCCTTTTGAAGTTGGAAAATCCACTTTGGGGGACATTGTCATTCAAATGTGTAGAGTCATTAATCATCTCCTGTGAGGCAGAACTGTGATCCTCAGTAATGTGCAGAGCATAGTGGATGGATTTGCAGCAACTGTGTTCCTGAATGGTGTGGAGAAATAGATGGTATGCATTTTGGCATCAGGGTAAAACAACAGAAAGGACTACTTGTCTGCGTATGCAAGCATTGGTGCCTCACTGGGTATGCTTCACTAACTTCAGTGTTGGCTGGTCAGGGAAGATGCATGATGCTCACATCTTTAAGAACATAGGACTGTTCAAAAAGCTACAAGTAGGGACTTTCTTTTCAGACTGGCATATTACCACCGGCAATGTTGAAATGTCAGTAGTGATACTGGGTGTTTCTGCCTACCCTTTGGTCCCTGGCTCATAAAGCCATATACCAGCCACCTCGACAGCACAAAGGAGAGATTGAACCGTCTTGGCAGGTGTGGAATTACAGTTGAATGTGCTTTTGGTAGACAGAAGGGGCACTGGCATTCTTTATGCACAAGACTGGATTTCAGTGGGAAAAAAAATCCCAATTGTTATAGGTGCCTACTGCATCCTGCATAATATCTGTGAAGCAAAGGGGGAAGTTGCTGGCGGGGTGGAGGTGGAGTGACTGTCTGCGGAGTGTGAACAGCTAGACACAAAGTCTATTAGAAGAGTTCAAAACAGAGCTATATGGCTCAGGGAGGCTTTGAAAGGGCACTCTAACAGTGGGGCACAGTAATATATTGTGGTGTACTGTGCTTTACCTGGCCCTGCTATTTTTGGGCCTGTTAGGAACTGGGTGGTGCTTGGTGAATACAACATTGTCAATGCACCTATTCATTTTGAGGTGTTTGCTGGACATTTATGTTAGTTACACTGTGATTGTCATTGATCCTATGAGTTATGTTACACTGTGTAGTAACAAGTCGGTGCTTTCAGAATAGTTAGGCACTCTGTAGCATATGTCATGAACTAATTAAGATGAATTATTTTTCAAACAATAAAATTTTATTCAGTAACAAAACTACTGCAAAAAAAATCTGTGCAATTTAAAAGCAAATACATTAAAATCACAATATTACTGGAACAGAACTTAACAGTGGAAAGAACATCCAAGTCCATTTTACCTACACACATAGCAACCATCCCTGTCACAGGTCAGCATATGTGAAGCTGTAGCAGTCCTTAAAGTTCCCCAGGGTGGAGCGGTAGGGATAGAGATGCAGCCCCTAATGTCATGTGGAATGTTGGTGGGGGGGGGAGGCATGGGGAGATGCTATAATGGAGTTCTCCATGAACTGAAAAGAGGGGAGAGCCCATAATTGTTGAAACTTTAGGTCCATAAGATTCTGCAGCAACTGTATTTGCTGCTGGCAAAGCCTCATTTTGTCCTGATTCATCTCCCTCCTCTTTTCCAGCTGGGACGCCTGGGCCTCTTCCTTGTCCATACTTTTCTTCTCCAAGCTGTCTGCAATGTTTGCCCTCCAAGCCTTTTGCACAGTCTGATGCAGCACCAGCTTGCAGGATCTCATTGAAAATGTCATCCTGAGTCCTCTTCTTTCTCCTCATCTGGCTCAGGTGCTCCACAGGTGTTGAGGAGGAAACCTCAAGGCTTGAACAGCAATAGCTGCAAATTAAACACATAGAGGTATCACTGTCAGTATAGACACAACAGAAAGCGAAAGTTACGATTCACAACTCTCTTCTCTTGCTCCCCTCAAGTTTTAAACAAGATATGCTTATTGACACTTCTGCTTCAGAATGCTTGTGCACAGTGCCACAGCAACAGACATGGTGAGTATGGCCCACCAGGATGAAGGGAAATGAGGGAACTGCTTGGTTGCATGAAACTTTGACCATAAGGCAAGGACACTGAATAGCGACACCATTTTCTACAGGTGGTGGTGATTTTAGCAGCTCTCTCACTCCTAAGGATAATAAAGGCAGAGAGCATAGCTGCTGCTGGCATCTGAAGCCACTTGTGCACATATGCTGCTCGTCTGTGTATTGCAATGATGCCTGCTGAAATTTTCGTTAGCTGGTGTGGGAAAGTATCCTACTGCAGAGGAAAAAATAATGGTGCTATTCCTAGAAACTTTTGGGCGAGGACCGTGGAGTACCTCCATAGAAGTTTAATCAAGATCTCTCAGGAGGATTCAAGGGAAATCCTTGTGTACATAAACAAACTGCTCTGAATGCACCTTTCAAACGCCCGCCTAACTATATAATAGGGCAATGAAAAGCACTTAACACTACCTCTGCGAGTTGTATCACTAGCTCCTCTAGTACAAGCAAATTAATGAAAAGTCAATAGCTGTGTCCTGTTAAGTTGGGGGTGTCACCATTGTAATGGGAAATAAATGTACACACTTACCTGAGGTTTCTTCCCCTGCATGGAGCTAGCCCAGGTTTGACTGCTGGTAGAGACTAGACAGCGGTGGAATCTCAAATGGGTTCTGGCTCGTGGCTTAGCTGGACCACTCCCCCAGTCACATATCTCCCATCCTGCTCCTCTTCCTCATTGTTCACGTCAGGGTCACGTGACTCAGGCTCCTCGGAAGTACCCACCGTTGTCTGCAGAGTGGTAGTGCGGTCTCCCACAAGTATGGCATGCAGCACTTTGTTAAAGTGGTAGGTCTGCCACTTGGCTCTGAATTCACTGTAGGCCTCCCAGACCTTCTGGTATGCCTGATGCAGTTCCTTCACTTTCACATGGCACTGCTGCTCAGGGGTGCTGGAACAATTTGCATACTGGAGGGGTGCTGAGAGCCACTAAACTCTGTATCTGGTGGAAACCATTTCAAGCCAGGGGGTTCTGCAGCACCCCCAGCACCCTAGTTCCAGCACCTATGCTACTGCTGGTCCCTGCTGTACTCCTTCTCCTGCGTCCTCCATTTAATCTGCTCATAGATGCCCATGTTTCTAAAGCTGGTCCATAGCTGTGATTGCAGAGGCTCTTGTCCTCACAGGCCCAGGAGATCCAATATCTCCTGTCTGCTCCATGGCACAGTGAAACTGGCATGTCAGCTAGGCAGTTAAAGGCAACAATGGGGGACTTCTAGGTGTGCTCGCCAAGCTGGACAATCAGGAAAATGCATTTAAAAAATTTGAAGGGCTTTAAAAGGGAGTGGGGCCTTCTGGTCTCTGTGACTCATGGGACAGTGGAGTTCACAACTGCAATCAGAGTGGTCAGCGTCAGGCACTGTGAGATAGCTGCTGGAGGACGGTTAGGGTCGACATGAATAATGAAATGTCTACATTCATGCTACGTTGATCTTGATACATTGACCATGGTTCAAAACTGCTCAGGAATGTGGTGTTACCACATTGCTCTTTCCAGACACTTACATTGGTGGGAGACAGATTTGACTTAACTTTGTAGCATACACTAGATGATAGCCTTGCAATCACATTCATGCCATGTTGCCTTTTAAAGCATTGTTTGTACCTTGGTATAATCTAAACATTTCAACAGTTGTGTTTCTTGCGGAAGATGAGGTAAAATGACCAAAAGTCTTCCTTCAGTAATAATTCAAAAGGGAAGAATATAAAATAAGGTTTGTTTCAGGCCTTCTCAAAGCAAGCTACCTCAAATGTGATTTGTCCATCGGCATATCTTTCAAGGAGTATATGGTAGCTATTTAGCTAAAATAAAGGTAGTTATCCATTTCAGGAAATGAAACTGGCTGTGCTGTACTTTCATACAGTTGATGAAAAAATATAGGTTTCTTAATCAAGAAAATCCACAATATCTTTATTATATATTTTTTCATTCTGGGAGAAGGACTCAAACCCCAAATCATAATTTTTTTCTTTTTCTCCCCTCACTGTGTCACTAGTGAGCAGAGTTAAGGTTGTTTGAATGCTTTAATATGGCTCTCTTAACTTAACATGTTTGGATTTATTTTAAATATAACCTTAACACTGAATTTCCAGTGTTTATAATGCTTGGTTCTGGGATATTTGAAACATCCCTGTAATGTGTTATCTCTTTCAATTTTTGATACATATACAACCTTAACTCTATTTTAGCAAAGATTGTTTGGGAATGCAATTGTCAAGGTGGGGGCCCGCACGGATTCTAAAAATTAATACTGTCCACTCCAGGCTTGTATTAAACTCTCAAGGTTACAGCTTTTCTCTGACCCTGGATGGGCAGATGGTCCCACCATCCAAATGCAAAAAAAATCCTTTGAATTCAGGAAAGCACACATGGGAATTACTCCCTGTGGGGTACCCCCAAGCCCTTTCAACCTACCTCCAGGGAAGAGCTCAGAAAGAAAAAGGAAATAAGCTGTTGCTACCAGTTAATTAAACAACATACAGTAACTCCTTGCTTAATGTCATAGTTATGTTCCTGAAAAATGCGACTTTAAGCGAAACAATGTTAAGTGAATCCAATTTCCCCATAAGAATTAATGTAAATGGGAGGGAGGGGGTTAGGTTCCAGTGAAATTTTTTTCACCAGACAAAAAACTATATATTATATAGATATACACACAGTATACATTTTAAACAGTTTAATACTATTCACAGCTATGATGATTGTGAAGCTTGGTTGAGGTGGTGAAGTTAGAGGGTAGAAGAAAGAGGGATATTTCCCAGGGAATACCTTGGTGCTAAATGATGAACTAGCACTCAGCTGAGCCCTCAAGGGTTAACACAGTCTTGTTAATGTAGCCTCTCACACAAAGGCAGCATGAACAGGAGGGAGGGGAGACAGCATAGCAGACAGAGATAGACACACACCTTGTGTGTGTGAGAGCGAGAGATGCACACTGCCCCTTTAAGTAAGCTGACCCACTCTTAAGTGCATTGTCTTTTTAAGTGTATCAGGAAGTTGAGCCAGCAGCTGCTGCCCCAGGCTCACTCTGTCTCTCTCCGTCTCTATCCCTTCCCTGCTCTATATGGAGAAGGGATAATTGGGGTGCAGGAGCAGGAGGGGAGGGGGGACAACCTGACATTAGCCCCCCTCCCCCCTGCACAGCAAGCAGGAGTCTCTGGGAGCAGCTCCAAGGCATAGGGCAGGAGCAGCACATGGCAGTGGGGGGAGGGACAGCTGAACTGCCCATTGATACCCTGCTGGGCGGCTGCAGCACAGGGAACTCAGGGGAGCGGGGAGCTGATGAGCGGCTGCCAGTCCACCCTGGTTACAAGCCCTCACCAGCTAGCTGCAATGGGCTGCCCTTCTTGCAAGCAGTGGACAAAGCAGGCTGCTACTAAACGACATTAGAAGGGAGCATTGCACAACTTTAAATGAACATGTTCCCTAATTGATCAGCAACCTAACAACAAAACAACATTAACCGGGACGACTTTAAGTGGGGAGTTACTGTATGCACAAACCTCTTAGAACACAAAAACCCAGTCCTGTTCTTGAAAAAGGTAAATGTTATTAAAAACAAAAAGAAAGAAAATACATCTGGAATTTAGGCTATTGCTAGATTTAAAAAGAGCAAATATAATAATTAAGCATCAAGAATGGTTTTCTTGAGGTCCAGCTTAATGGTTACACCCAAAAGAAAAGCATTTGGGGGTTAGCACAGAGGAGTCCACAAGCCATAAAGAAATAAAAGAGATAACACTGCTCTACAGCCAAAATACTTCTGAAATAAATGTAGTCAAACTTTACTAATTCTGGGTCACTGAGAACGAAAATAATGCTTAAAATTGTTGATTGGCTCAAGTCTAGCTGTTGGGCTGCAGACTACAGCAGTGGAATCTCCTGGTAGGTGATGTTAGGGTTTCCATGTTCCTTGACCGTCAAAAGGATCTTGTGCCATTCTTCTTCATGAAAGGTGTTCTTGTAGCCTGCAACAACATCGATGGTGTGATGGCAGCCCTCAACATCGTTCACAATCCAGATGAGTGGAGGACCGCCCCCCGCTTGTTTGTTTTTTGGTTTTTTTGGTTTTTTTTTTCTTCAGTTGATTCATCGAAGACGAGTCTTAAAGCTGTGTCTGTCTGCATAATGGCAATGTTTTGCCATCAATCCATTGGTAATGCAGTCCATATGAAGAGAACCTATGCAACATGGCCCCATCTACACGACCCGTGAAATTCGATTTTAGATACGCAATTTCAGCTACGGGAATAGCGTAGCTGAAATCGAATATCTAAAATCGAGTTACTCACCCGTCTTCACCGCGCCGAATCGATGTGCGCGGCTCGCAAAGTCGAATCCGGAACTCTGTTTGTTTTGGTGGAGTTCCGGAATCGATGTAAGCCGCTCTGGGTTCGATATATCCCCGTCTAGACGAGACGCGATATATCGAACCCAGAGCTTTCGATTTTAACGCGCCGAAATGGCCGTCGGATAGACGTGGCCCATGAAACAACTTTTGAGGTGCTTAAACTATGACCAACATCATGGGCAGCTTTGTGGCAATTTGAAGGTTGTTGCTCTCTTGCTTGGTCTGTGGACTGGATACACAAATACTACTGTTTTCTCTGCGAATGGGATAGTCGTGCAAGAGATCCCACTACATCAAGAAAGACTGGCCACTCCGACAGTCATTGGAGCCTGGAGGGAAAAAGTGTTCAGCATCCACCACTTGTTGAATCAAGGAAGATTTTGTTACCACCCTTACACATCAAGCTGAGTCTGATGAAGAACTTTGTCAGCGCATTGACAAAACACAAGCGCTTTCAAACCTCCGTGGAAAATTCCAAGGTTAAGTGAAGCTTAAGATAAAGGAAGGTGTCTTTGTTGGGCCTCGATTCGTGAACTTCTTGGATGAGTGCATTTGACCATGCACTGCGTGGCAAGGAAAAGACGGCATGGAGAAGCCTTCCGGTTAGTGGCAATAAATTTCTCGGAAACAACAAGGCAGACAATACAGGTTGTTGGTGGAAAACCTCCTGAAGGCATACCAAAAGTTGGTTGCAACGTGTCACTAGAATACATTTTTTTGCACTCTCATACCAGATTTTTTCCACCGAACTGCGGAGCAGTGAGCGTGAGAGCACGCGCCGAGCGATTTCACCAGGACATTGCACAATGGAGAAACACTATCAGGCAAATGGCCCATCAGTGCTTGCACTATTGCTGGACGTTTAAGAGATGCTCCATTAATGAATAACAAGAGACAAGCCAAGAAGCGCAAGTAGACACTGAGATAGGACTAAACATATGCACATAATATTTTTTGCCTTTTTTTCATAATAAAGTTATTTATATAGCCCTTTTGCTTGATTTTTCATGTGTCATAAACAGGACAGGTGAAAAATTATCATGTAAGCAACCATAACACATGAAAAGACCTAGTTTACAATTTATGATGAAACTCTACATCTACACAATATACATAGACAAAAATGTAAAACTGTAAATCTTAGAAGAAGAGTAGCCATCATTGTTTTAATTGCATATGAATTCGCACATCAAAAACATAATAAGCCACATTTATCTCTTGAAGCGAGACGTTCTCAAAAATTGTAGACCAGATGTAACCTTATTGCCTTGCAAGACATTTCTGAGTTGTCTCAGCATATCTGGGGTTTTAATAGAGTGTAGAGACCATAACCCCCATCCTTATACGCCGTAGCTTTCCATCCATATAGAGCCTTGTCTAGCCACTGCCTTTGGGAGTTTGCTATCACTGTCACGAATACTGCATCAGGACCCTGATTAAAATAGTAATCAAATCAGTCCCTGCTGCAGAACCCTGACATTAATATAAGCCTCTGTGATTTTAACATATAATATTGTAACAATTAAATGCTTTTAGCTTTATTGTTTCACAGGCCCATATATCCAGGCCTCAGGCTTTAGGTAAAATTAATGCAAGCTAAATAATGTAAAATAAAAGCAATGGGTTTATTTTTCAAATGAACTTGTTTATCAGTATACCAGGCACTGGGTGGGAAGGAAACTAGATATGAAGAAACAGAGTATAAAACACTGACAAAAGAAGAACTAGGAGGGGAACAAGGGATCAGCCCTCCCCCTCCCCCCGGCTTGTTAGATATAGCTTTGCCATTATTTTATAGTTAGATAAGCTTTGTAATTGTTTTTACAGGCCCTATGTTCGGACCTCAGGCTCTAACAGACCAGGTGTTAAATAAAACATTTTGTTTGTTGGAAACTGAGGACTGCACATAAAATTATCAGCATATTAAGCACTAGGGCATAAAAAGAACTGGGGTGTAATAAAAACTCGGTATAAAGAAATGAAGTATGAAGCACTAACAAAAGAGGAACTCGGTAGGGGACAAAGGGTCACTTAAGTGCCAGCCCAGCTTTAAGCAAAATATAGCATAATAATTACTGCTTGCTTACGGTAACTGCAAGGTGGGGTATCAAATAACCAGCTCAATCACTGCCAGAATGCGTGATATATGCAATATTCCAATAGCTTTTGCAATATGTATTCACAATCAAGGAGTCATAAGACAGTCAGTATAATTGCAAAAGAAACAATAACTACCCCAAACTGAACTTACAGTAAATAACCTGCTGATTTGCAATATTAATTACCAAAAAAGACAAATAACGTGTGTCATCAATATGACGTTTTGCGGTTTTAACCTTCATAAGCTTGGTAAAATTTGTAAGGGACAGAGCAGCTTATCCTTTGCATGGGATTTTCACTGTCTCTCCCTGTGTGCATACTTGTACTCTTGTTATAACAATAAAGGTGCCTCAGGCTGTCTGATCCAAAATCAACTGGGTGGTGGTCTTTTCCCCAACAGTAGTTTCTAGGTATGATCTGATAATTTTTCATACCTGGCTTAAAGCTTTTTACAGCATAGTTTCAGCCCTGTCTCCTCTCTCCAGAGAACAACAGACTGACAAAGGGAAAGTTTTTTTTTTCCCCCAATTTTAAAAAGTTCTAGCCCTCCCATTTGCTCTTTTGGTCAGGTGCCCATTCCCTTCCTTTTACCTATAGGCTTTTTTAACCCTTTACAGGTAAAGCAAGTAGAGAACAGGGATTTTGTAGCTAATTGGCTGGCTGGGTGTTCATAAAAGGGAGCTACCCTTTCTCTCTCTCTCTCTCACACACACACACACACACACACACACACTTCATTTATCATGGAAATAGTCCATAAATATATAATGTTTAAAGGCACTTGTATATTCCATTCAACATACAATCTGAGCACCAATATAATCATAAGATCTGCTGAAAATGTAACTGGTGTATTGTGATATCATGTCTATTTTACAAATAGTGAGTAAATATATATTTTTGCCTTCTTGTTACACTAATAAAAAACACTGTAGACAGTAACCTGAAACACTTCTTAAACAGATGCACCTCTTTAAACCTTTGCTTTACAGTATCAAGAAATACGTGTAACACTCAACCATGAATTGCAATGCTTAAAATACCTTATTTCTCCAATAGAAATGCCTGGACAACGACCCCATGCATAAAAAATGATCATATTTTTTCATATAGCATGGAAGTTTCTGAGAGGAAAAACATTATATAATTCATCTTGTCACCATGAAATATTCTTTGTGATTCATTTTACCATTATATAATATGACATATTTGATTTTGCAGAAAAATTGACCACCGTAAGTGTACAACATACATTACATCATATGAAATGTACATACTATAAGGCCAATGTTTTAAAAATAGAGATCTCAAGTTAGGCTCCTAAGGCCACGTTCAGAATTTTCAATAAGAAATCTGATTTTCAAAGGGAGTTCCTACTGACTTCAATATGGATATACAGCTCCTGTGAAAATCAGCTCCCTTATTACTTTAAATACCATTGTAGGAGTCTAACTTTAGGTTCTTATTTATGAAAACACTAGCTAATTTATGTATTTTAATCTCAAATATATTTGTTCCATCATTTAAGTCAGATGGACTGCTGATGGACAAATTTTAAAGTTACAGTATCTAAGTACCTGCTAGCAAACCAACACTTAAAATTCTGTCATTCTCTCAATTCAGCCAAGTGCTTCAATTCTGAAATCTTTCTGTAACAAATTAATGGTTAAGAACCCATGTAACAGTGTTTCAGAAAACTAAGCTGTAAATCTGAGAACTATAATACAAATAATAATTTGCACTAGAATGTAATGCAGTGCCTACTTGTGAAAGTAAGAGCCAGGGACGTTCAATTTGCCATGACTTAATTTTGGCATCCCCTGCAAAATTTCATACAGGGTACTTATAATTACACTAAATATTTTCTAAAGGAAAGTACATGATGGCACACAACACATATGCCTTTGTGTGCCCATTCTGGCTCCATAGTTTCAATATACACAATAAGCCCTTAATGATAGAGGTTGGTACTTCCCTGTCTATATTTTATTGCTGACAACGGAATAAGTCAAAGCCATTGATGTAGAAGTTAGTGTCATTTGAAAGTTAAGAATGAGGTTATTAAGATTTGCCTTCCTCCCAAAGGTATCTCAGCAAGTAAGCCAAAAAGGATTTGGAAGAAGAAATAATCTGCTGACAATAGAAGTGCCCAATGCTCAGTGAGTAGGCAGGGAGCCATTGCGTAGGAATGGAAAAATAAGGCAATGAATCATTAAGCACATTTAAAAGCTTAAACTCAGCAACCCTGAAGCAATACTACAATCTTTTAATGTAATATTTTTATCAAACATTTCCAGACCTACTTCATATATCAACTTTGGCATCTGTCAGTTAACTTGTCTTCTTGACAAAAAGACATCTCCTAAGAAGACCACCTTGCTGAAATGATTACTAAGACCTAAATCCTGCAAGCACTTATGCATGCAAGCACTTTACCCACAAGTATCTCACTGTATTCAGGGGATATACTAACATGAGGAAAATTCATCATGTGCTTATATGATTGCAGCACTTGTGCTTAAGACTGTTACTCACATTAATACTAACCACCAACCACTTGACCATCCATGCATGGCCTGTTATTTTTTTACATAACAATATACTCATTTTCAAACAAAGATTTTATAAAAAATAACATGTATACTCCAATATAGGGAAAAATGTAAACTTTATTCAGAACTGGTTCTTCACAGCTGCTATCTTGTGGTCACACTTATTTTTATTTATTTATTTTTGCAATATGTTACATGAATTTTAAGGAAGAAACGTTGTGATAGTAAAATCTCTTCGCCCCATCCCCCCCTTACTAACTCAAAATGTAGATTAGGCCAGGATATTAATATGAATACAACTGGTCTATTTACCAATGCCAAAAGATGAATTTCTATAAATCCTCAACACAATTCTGAGTCCATATTGAAAAATGTGAGGATAAATCAAAAAAACTTATTTATTTTTTCCTTACAAGCCTTTATCGTGCATCTCTGCCTTAAAAATAAATAGTTCTTAGAACATGGTGGCATGTTCATTGTTAATAGTTTATGCTCAGAAAATCAGTCATGTGTAAAATAGGTATATGTTCATATAATTGGCTACAGTATTTTGCTACGTGGTTAAATGCATGATTTCCTCTAATAGAATGCCATTGTGGTCTACATCACATTTTCTAGTTCATAAAGATCAAATGAGCTGTGACCATAGCCTCCCAAACTTAATGGGAAGTTCATTCAGTGACTTCTGAGTTTAAATTGTGTTTTTCTACTATGAATCAATAGATTTAAACACATTAATGGATCACTTCACCAAGAGGTCTAATCCTGAGTGACTAATATGGTAGATCTAACTCAGATTTATTGCTCTTGTAGCATGTTAAACGAAAAGGTCTTTAATCTTTGAAATATAACAATGAATTTGAATTAACGGAATGATATCCACTTGATGCAAATCATACAGCTGTCTATGTATTCATGCCTCTCTAAAAGTTCATAACAATAGCTTTCAAAGTTCTGCTTTGTGAAATGTTAGGGGTAATTATTACACTGCTACAAACTTTTGCTAAACAGTTTTTCACTGCTCAAACTTTCTGTAGAACTATGGAAGTAGATGTGTTTTACCATCTTAAAGACACTTTAACTCAAAATCCATTTCCTTATTTTTCTGACCTCTTCTTAGTATGCACATATCCTAGCACTGTACAAGATGTTCTTTTTATCATTGTAAGTAATAACTTTAAAGATATTTGTCTCCATGTACATATTACAAATACAAAATAGAGGCATGGGGAAAGAATCATTTTTTCTTATGTTAAGCAAGTGTATAGTCCAGTTATATATATTCCACATCTTATATAACATGACCCTGAAATGAAAGGAAAATTAGTCATTGATAATTGTTGGAGTCCCTCATTTCCTTCCATCACATGGAAATTCCACACTACCAACATTGTAGCACCCTCTACCAGTAAGCATAGAGGCAAAGGAGAGTGAAAAAGGTGTATATAAAGAAAACTCTGCCCTTCAAGTCTTTGATATATCTTATGAGAGGAGGTTGGCTTACTTAAGAGGTGGCTTTGAAAAATTTCACAGCTAAATTTGCTTCCACTGTCTATATCCACTTGAGAAAGCAAGAGGAGTTTAAGAGGCAAGGACCATGACTGAGGTCATATCAGCTTTCCTAAACCAGGAATATTTCCTAAATATCTTGGCTAGAGAAAACATTCACTGCAGAGTTGGAGATGGACAGCTGGCCATCCCTTCACAAGTCAGATTAATATGCGACTTTACCAATGACTAAGAGGGGTATGGTAGCCTTACCTTTATTTTAAAAGGTATTTTTCTGTTCTTATTCCTCTGGACATGTTCATTGCATAGAAAGGAACGTAAGGTTTCATGGGCCACCACTTTGAAAATATAACAGTGTTCAAAAGAGAGATCAGGATATAATTATAATATGAAAAAAGTAATTGTAGGCCCACCTATGACAGAATACAGATTCACAAAAAATCAACTTCTTTCAGACCACTGAAGGCACTGAAGGCAACAACCTCAATACAGAGGACGCACTAAAGAAAATCAATGTTTCCAATTTGTAAAGAAGGCATATATCAAATATTATTAACATGATCTATAAGCACTGCATAAACCTATTTATACCACACACATTAATGATAAATTGACCGAATAAATTCTATTATTCTGAGAAATATTGCAAATAACATGCTGACATGTCAGAAAAGTGAAAATAATAGTGTTGACCTTTATGCTATTTCTCCCTTTACAGTGTCATCTATTCCACATTTCAGCAATGGTTTCACCCACCCCCATTTCAGTCACATGCCGGATCTGAATGTTTTACATTGTAAAGTCCTGTCTTACTGTATATTATTTACATGACTCTAGTATGAAACCCTGTTTAATAGCAAAAATAGGCTGCACTTTTCCATTCTGCAGCTAAAGAGCTTTTGACAATGTCAGCAGGAGATATCCCACAGCAGGGATGGACATGGAAGGCAGCGTTAAGTCTGCTACTGACCTCCATTTCCTCTCTCATCCCAGACAAGTGGTGGTAATACAATGTAGGGGATTGTCTGAGCAAACTTACTGAATCCACTGATACCCAACTGCAGAAGAAACATTCTCAAAAGTTAAGCTAAAGCATCAATTGTCATCTGAGATTTCAAAATACATTCACATATAGGATGGAGAATAGAAATATCTCCATGCAGGTGGAAAATTGACTCACCTGATACTAAGACAAAATGGAACTTTTAAACTTGTGCTTTTCATCTTTTTTTTTTTTTGTTTGTTTGGGGTTTTTATATATATATATATATATATATATATATATATTTTTTATATATATATAAAAAACTGTACATGATCTGTCCCTCATGCTCTCAAAAATCAGTGCAACCTGGGCTCTCAAACCTACAGGTAGATAATTTCCAGAGGTTTGTCTACACATGAAAGTTGATCTGGAATACTATAGGATGTGACTTTACGGCAGATTAACTATTCCTGATTAATTCCATTTGTAGACACATTTATTCTGGAAAACAGCGCCTTATTCTGAATTAGTTTGTGGATTGAGTGTATTCAGAATAAGATATTCTTAGTTCAGAACAAGAGCATCCACATATGGAGTTAATCAGGAATAGCTATTTCAGAACAACTTCCCCATAGACAAATCCCAAATCACCATATACTTGGCCTGTCAGAGCCCTGTACTACGTAAGTGATCATCAATATTTTCTTTGTAATGAAGCACAAGAATAACAAGCTCCCATTTTCTCTTCACTCACAATTTAGCACTGAGGATTATCATCAACTATGAGAAACATTTTGGCTCTTTGCAAAAACAAGCAGATAATCCACTCAGATTTACCTCTTCTCCAGGTCATTCCAAGGGCATGTGACTGAAATTCATTTCAATTTAATAACAGTTTGGTAGCCACTCTGAAATGAGCTGGTGGTTATAGTCAAGACCTTAGTGGATAAGTGTTTACATCACCAAAATCATAAAACACAAATAATCAGGCAGTCTCAAAAACCCAGAGATTGCTGCTTCTGTACAGGAATAAGGCACACACTGTAAGGAAGTTTGAACTGCTGTTGCCCTTCCCCCATTTCCTTTTTCTCTTCTGTTCAGAAGAGGAATAGCAAATTACTTTGGTCTCCAAGATTTAGGGTAACCAGAAGTCCCGATATTATCCGGACAGTCCTGATTTTAGGGGACTTGTCCCGCGTCTGACCTTACATTGGTTGGGATGCACTTTGTCCCGATATCGGGACTGTCTGGTGGAGAAGGACTGCAAGCTGCCACCGACGCCGCTCACTACTTCTTCCAGGGGCAGCTCCCAGCACCCGCCTGCCGGCAGGAGACTTCAGTGCAGCCCCAGGCACAGAGGCGGCAAGGAGGTCTCCGCCGTGTGCTGCAGGGGTAGGGCTTACAGGCGCCAGCAGCAGGCAAAGAGCACCCCCGACCCCACCCACAACCCTAGGAGCCAGAGGGACCTGCCTGCCGGATGCTTCCCAGGAGCCACTCCAGGTAAGCACCATTGGGACTCCCCACTTCGCCCCCTGGCAGGTCCCTCTGGCTCTGGGGGCAGGTGGGGAGAGGGCTCTGCGTGCTGCCACTGCCTGCAAACCCTGCTCCCTGGCTCCAGCAGCTCCTATTGGCACTTTTCTCGGCCAATGGGAGCCACCAGCCACGGAGCTCCTGCTTGTGGAGGGCACAGCATGTGGAGAGTCTGGAGACTCCCCTCGCCACTCTCACCCTAGGAGCCAGAAACCTCCCAGCAGGGCTGATGAGTGCAGCCAGGGAAGGGGGCAGGGTGTGATGGTGAGTGTCTGGGAGGTGTGTGTGGGGTGGTGCTGGGCTGTAAGGATGTGGAAGGCGCTGGACTGTTGGGGAGGTTTGTGTGTTTTGGGGTGCTAGGCAGTGGGAACCTGTTGCGGGGATGCTAGGAAGTGGGGGAGATCTGTGTGTGTCAGGGCACTGGGCAGGCGGGGGTCTGTGTGGGACGTTGTGTAGTTGTGGTGGTGGGATTGTGGGGAAGGGCAGAGGGAGTGACAGGGAGGGAGGGAGGGGAAATCTGTGTGTACTGGGAAACTAGTGAGTGGGGGGGTTCTGTGTGGGGTGTTGGGCAGCTGTGGTAGGGCTGTGGGTGTGGGGGCGCTGGGTAGGGGTGGTGGTTTGCACAACACTGTGCCTTTGTTGTGGGGAAGCTCTAAGCATAGTGGTTTCAGGGGGTGCAAAGCATAATGGATCCAGGGGACACTGGGCAGGGGAGCTGTGTGGTGCACCATTTGTCCCGATAGGTAAAATTTTACATTTGGTAGTGAAATAGAAAATTAGTTAATTGGGAACGTCCCATTAAACCCAATTGTGGTCGGTTATCTACTAGCAATTTTGGTTTTTCAGGTTGTTTTCCGGCGTAATGCAAATTTAAGGTAAGGATATGTAGTTTACAGTTCTGAACCACAGTGCCTATCGTAGGACAAACTACAGTGGGCACGTAACAACACATAAGCAGCACAGAGACTGCACAGTTGTTTTCAGTGGCTAGCTATCTAGCTAACGGTCTTCAGCCAAAAACTCCACCTGAAATGGTGACGGCAAGGGAGGAGCCAACTACCAAAAAACAAAGACGACAGTGCAGATACAGGACAGAATGAGAAGCCACTTACACTTGGATTTGGAAATCCTATGAGTGTGATCCAAAAGCCTTTTGTAAAGCACGCAGGAAGGAATTTAGCATTGGCCATGACGGTGAGTCTGATGCTAAGCATCATGCTGAATCAAAAAATCATGGACAAAACACCCAGCTTCACAAGAGCAATACCCTGGTCTCACATTTTTTCAGCAAGCCAAATGAATCCTTCAATAACAAGGTTGTCGCTACTGAGCTAACTCAAGTTTACCACACAGTAGTCCATCAACACTCCTATCGCTCATGTGACTGTGAACTGAAACTGGCACCTACCTTTCATCCAGATTCAACAACTGTGAAGCACGTCAGTTGTGGCCAGACTAAAGCAGAGGCATTGATCAAAAATGTGCTGTCATACTCTCATTTTTCCAGAGTCCAAAAGACTTCATGAAATTTTACTATGTGTCAATCCTACATTTGGAGAAATGGTTTGATTTTTCAACAACTGGCTACCTGTTCAATACCCAGTGCTTGAACATCAAAGTTAATAGGGTATTCGAATACAAGGATCTGTCTGCAGCCATGACAGCTGTAAACCTTCAGAAAACAGTAGATCTTGATCAGCTCTATGATGAATACTGTATCATCAAGGACATCAACTCCAAGTTGGAGTCTGGAAACCATTCAGTTGTGGATCTCTGGTCTCAAGTGCTGAGAAAGAAGGATAGTAGCACCGAATTCCTGAACATGGCAAAGCTGGTGTAATATGTGCTCAATATATCCGTAAGCAATGCATACTCAGAGTGTGTATTTTCAATCATGAAAGGTGCATGGACTGATGTCCGGAATCGAAGCAGCATAGACTTGGTGTGGAGTGAAACCCTTGTCAAAATGAATTTCCAGATGAGTTGCAAGGACTTCTACAGCTTTGTGATTGCCCAGAAGCAAGTCATGACTATGGCAAAGTCATCTAAGAAGTATTAGACTTCTAGCATATCTGAGGCATATGCAAATTGGGAAGTTGATTTATTGACTGAATAAAAAACCCGGCCCTTTACTCCTGTTTGTTTAGTGTACAAATAAATCTGTATGTTTAAATATGTATTATGACTAAGTCTATAATTTAGACTCACTGATTCCAGATCTCTGTGACGTAGTTTGCTTCAGCTGTCAGTGCCTGAGCTGAAGGCAGGACTGGGCGACTCCCCTCTGTGACTGTGGCTGGAGCCAGATCTAGAACTGGGACCCTTCACTTTCCTGCCCTGCTACTGGATCTGACTTTGCAACCAAGATCCTGCACCCCAGTCCTGCAGCTTCAGCCGGGGGCTGGAGCAGGAGCCCTGTGCCCCTGGCCCCGTGGCTTCTATTGGGGACTGGAGCTGGAGCCATGAGTCCTTGGCCTGTGGTGCAGGCTGCAGCCTGGACTGTACAATCCCTCTTGCAGCTTCCTAGGGCTGTAAGCCACCTCTCATGGCTCTGGTCGGGGCTGTACCCCTGTGTCTATCGTCATCGTTGTCATCTCTTCTCTCCCCTCCCCCCAAATGTGTCCTGATATTTCACTCTTGCAATACGATCACCCTACCAAGATTGCCTGTCTAGTTTCCCTGAATAAAATATCCTAAGAAAAATTTTCTTTGAAGGATAAATCAATTGAGGAATATTTGTTAGCACATTATCAATAGTGCACCATTCATAAGCACCAATTTCAGCTAATTCATTCTATATAGTGTTGATATCTCACCTAATTTTAAAACTTCCATTTAAATTTCTTATTTCTTTTAACTGAATGCACATTAAGAAGTAGAAGGAGTAAAGAGTCCTGTGGCACCTTATAGACTAAACAGACGTATTGGAGCATGAGCTTCCGTGGGTGAATACCCGCTTCGTTGGATGCATGTGTAGAGAACTTTATTTTGCTCATTTTTCTTTTGTGTAACTCTATCTTGCCAAACTGCAAGATCAAGTCATTCGAACTCTTTGCTAGCAATAATGTCAGCATAAATCTTGATCATTAATGGAGAATGAATTAACTAATTGTTGAAATAAATACTTGCAAACAGAAACACAGCCTACACAGTAGTATAGTAATTTTAGTTTCTGAACATTCTTATCCTGCAGCTTTAAGGTCCACGATTAACAGCCCAAAAATTAGTCTCCCTACCGTTTTATATTATATGTAAATATTTGCAAACCCCTGTGTAATTCTGCGCGTTATAGCAAATAAAAGTGATTCAATTCTGTTTTTTTCCTGTTGCAAAATAAGTAATCAATGCTAGCACCCTAACGCTCAGCAGCCACTATTGCAACAACAAATCAATGCATACATTGGAAGAAAACAGATAAAGGAAGGACTACTACTTTGCACTTCTAAAGTGATTTAATCTAGTGATCTCAAAGTGTTCTATATGCATTAAGCCTCACAGCCCCCTCTGCAAAATAAGTACCATTATCTAAATTTTATATCAATGAAGTGGAGGCCCAGAGAGCAACAAAGTGACTTTCCCAAGGTCGTACATCAAGGCAGGGGCACCACCAAGAATAAATTCCAGGATTCCTAACTCCCATTTCAGTATTCCATCTGCTAGGCAGCAGTGCCTCAAGAGTGTGAGATAATTACAGAAATTACCCTGCATTATCTGTATGATCCCAAGAGGAAAAAAGAATGACAAAGATTTTCCATTCACAAATGCCATATACCCCTGACTTCAAATTTCAGTGTGAAAAACCTAAAGTCTTCAGCAAAACAAATAGTTGGGATAAAGCACATCTTGGCTCTAATAAAAAAAATAGGATTAAACTGTGGTCTTCAATACACATGGTGAATCTCATTCCCAAAATACTCATCTGCTTATGGAGTGTATATTGATCTGTTGATATCAATGAAAGGTCTGTCCACATAAGGAAAACAGAAGCAAGACTGGTAAAAATGGATATGAAAACACAATTTTACCCTCAGTCAAACTCAGCTCATTTCACACCTCCCAGAACTTTTGAAAGGAAACCAACTGGTAAGTAAATCATAGTTTTCTTAATTATTTAAGTCCCAATCTTTCTGAAGAGGGATGAAGTCTTAAATTACTACTATTATTTGGAATACAGAATACTACACAACACAACTTTGTCTACAAACCATCAAGCAATTACTTATTTGGGTGCTTTAATTGAAATTTAAGTGTCCCATATATTCCATTATGTGTTCCTTATTTACTTCAAAACCTGCTGTAAAATTCTGCACCTGGGTTACAGCTACAAGTTTAAAACGTTCTGGAGAACTGCAGAGAAGGAACACTGAATCCTCCCCATTAAGAATCCTCTCTATTGATTCTATTTTCAGGCAGTTTTTCCACCTTTAGCTGTATGGATAAGAACATGTTTAATGGTCCCGTCTTAATTACTGGAACTGGCTAGGGACAGTGAGAGTGGCTGAAGGACAAAGCAGTGACTGTGAAGGACATTACTAATCTTATCACAGATTCCTTTGGAAAAAGAAATACAACTTCTATCTCCACCCTAGTCATTAGTCAGATATAAACAGCCATTTGACTTGACATGGTTATAAGCCCTATTATCACAGTCTAAGCTCATTCTTCATGCAGCTTATTGGAAGATAGATGATGGCCCACTACCAATTCCAGTTAATGGGGTTAGACATATTTCTAAACAATATGTGCGAGGTAAAAGTAGCTAGATGTACATAGGGAATGATTCACTGCACTTTCCTTGTGTAGGAGAAATCCAATTTTAAACACTGGAACTTTTCCAATAAGGAAAACAAATCTGACCCCTCTGACTAACTCTCTGTTACAGAACATACCAATAAGGTTTTTTGTTTTTGTTCTTAATTTCTTCCACCCCTTTCTTGTCCAGCAAATAATGGTGACCTACAGACAAATTTGTATTTATAATGAATTATTTTAGTAAATAGTTATAACTCTGTCTTTATGGTGTTATGCTTCAGAATATTATTTAAGTTTTGTTTCCAGCATTTTCTACCAGCCTGTTTTTAACCCGAATTACTATGCTATTTAATAATTCTCACAATACCCAAGGAAACCTAGGAAATGTCATGTAATAACACATTTTTCTTGTTCTCATCTACGGTATTGGAAGGCACTTTCCCCTCCTCTAAATCCATCCATAAAACCCATTTATTCCAGCAACCTTCAATAATCACTATTCTCTCTCCCATCTGAAATATCCCATATTTATGTCTGGTTGGCCGACCCTGAACATTTTTGTCTATCTGTAACATGATAACTTTTGAACATTGCATTTGATCAATTCCAAAACTTCTCAGAATATTCTAGGAAGTAATGGCCAGGATTCTATTGATCTGGAAGACAGTCAGAAAATTGAAAGGGGGGGGCATATGAAACCCCTGGCAGCTCCTTAGAACAGCCACAGCTTCAAGTACCTCTACAGTTATCTATAGATCAGAGAATGGGTTGATAGCAGCCATTAATGCCTTCCAGCATAACAATAACTCATCATCTGTGCTCATTTTCCTAATAGAGTTCTACACATTACACCCTGAGTAATTGATCTCCTACACAAAAAGAAGATTGGTGGAGGAAAGAGGGAGCGGGGAACCCATGGAAAGAAAAGGTGGGCACACAGCCCTTGTCATGGGGAAGAGAATAGGATATCCTGGAATGTGGGGCAACCGCTAGTCAGGGGAGATTGGGGAACCCTGCTATTTGTGGCAACAGTGGAATAAGAGTGTGCACTAAGTTCCTGGCCTGGGGTGGTAAGAATGGGGATTCCTGGAATGGGGAAAATTAGGAGAGCACACAGAGTCCATGGCCTGGGAGGAAGTGGGAACAACAGTGCTCACAGAGGCAGGAAGAATGGGGGATCTTGGTATGGGAGGAAGGGAAGGTAAAGGGGGCACACAGAACCAATGGCAGGGAGGAGATTAGGGGTTAGTTCTATCAGACCAAGAAGGGGATGGGAGGGTGGCACAAGGGAGCTTGTGGGGACAAGGCGAGGGATGCAAGGAGCCCCTGTTGGGTTCATTAAGCTCAGTGTACACAAAAGTTACAAAGTGTGCAGCTCCCTGATAAAAGTAAGACCCAAGGGAAGAGAAGGAAAGCTTGTATGGAGCATTACATTTCTATCAGCCTCTGCACAGAGGCCAGTGACAATATGCCTGGGGAATGTCACGCCTGCTCATGGTTAATGTGGGTGATGCTACACTTATCCTGTCTGCAACGGCCAGCAGAGCTGGCTGGCAATAGAGGGGAGCATATACTGGACCACCTGACAAAGTGGCAGAGCTAATACTGTGGAATGTTTGTCCCAGGAGAAGTTCTGAATGACTGCTGCAGCACAGCTTCCTCTGCCGCATAGGCTCTGGCAGTGTGACATAGCTAATCTCTCACTTGTAAGCTCTTGGGGGCCAGGAATGTCTTTCTGTTCCCAAAGCATCATGTAAATGTACAGTATGACTCAAGTGTGTGTGACAATACATAGGACCACAACAAGGATGCAACAGCAGCATGAGAATTACTCACACATGATTTTTACATGTCATAAAATCTGAAGTGTGTGAGGGGTAATATTCAACATGATTAGAAGGGACAAATACCATTCCTGTTCATGTAAGTCATACTGCCACATCCCCATGGATTGCACTGAACAGCTGTGTACACAGACTTTATCTAGTTCCATTAATTACGTCATGAGTTTGAGACTTTACACTGTTTTTGTTGACAACTATTTAATTTAGGATGCCTTTCAACTGAAGCCAGAATTTCTTCAAGGTTTCAAAATCTGAGAATATTTTGTACTTAGTTACATCCTCAAAGGAATCTTTCCGAAAAAGGTCATTTTCTACAGTAAGAATAGAGAGTATACATGATATGCCATGGGACATAGTATGTGCAAAATTGAAATGAGGATTAAATTAAATTTACAATGCCATTTAGCCATGTATTAGTCATGTTCAGTGCTAAAAATCCAAACTCTGAATAAATGACAGTATTATTACAGCACAATGCAAGTGTAAACTTTTTGCCTTGAAGCATAAAAAATAGAATCATAGAATATCAGGGTTGGAGGAGACCTAAGGAAGTTATCTAGACCAACCCCCTGCTCAAAGCAAAACCAATCCCTGGACAGATTTTTGCCCCAGATGCCTAAATGGCCTCCTCAAGGATTGAACTCACAACCCTGGGTTGAGGAGGCCAATGCTGAAACCACTGAGCTACCCCTCCCCTCAACGGCTATATTTTAATTAAAATTGTTAAAACAAAGAGTTTGACACAACGCACTTAAATCTTCAACAACTTTAAATATTAGTGACCTTTATGTGAGGAAACTTCAGGGACTAGGACTCAATTTGCTATTGCCCTGAACACTGGGTAGTCATGTATAACAGTGCAAAGCAGGTGCACAATGCTACTAAATGAGAATGGTAGTATTTGCACTGGTGAAAATGACCTGACTGAGGAGTTACATGGTGTAAACTAACTGGGAATGAGTATGCATTAGTGCTAAGTGTCCAGAATCCTCAATGCCAAGTGGTTCTGGCAAGACCCCTTCAATAAAAAAGAGTGCCGCACTATCTGGAAATGGGGCATGGGGAGAGTGTGCGCTGATCCAGCTTCTCCCTTAGCAGCTCCCACCAGCAGAGTTCATGTCCACTCCTGAGAAAGGAAAGATTTGCTGGAAATTTATGTCCGCACACTATGGAAGGAAGCGTTAGAAAGACTCCTGCCCTCTTCTGTGGTAAATTCCTTGGAGCAGAGACACCTCAGATAGCACAGATGAAGCTTTCCTGAATGTGGCTTTTCCCATGTGTAAGAGCAAACATAAATACTAGAGCTAGGTGTATAATGTATTTTTCTGTTTATCAGCATTTTCAAAAAGCCCCTGCAAAATAAAGTTAGAGTTGGACCAAAAATCAAAAATTTTGAAATATTTTGAGTCAAAAAGTCAAAAACAATTTCATTTTGTGTCAAACGTTTCATTTCAACAAAATAATCCATTTTTAAAACTTATTTTAAGGAAATTTTGAAATGAAAGTCATTTTAAAAAAATCAAAACGTGTTTCCAAAAATCTCAAAACTTTTTCTTTTTTGTTTTTTTTTGGATTGATAGGGGTGGGACATCTGGTGTCAAAATGAACAATTATGCAAAATTAATAAATTAATGGGAAAAGTTTCAGTGTTACCAAATCATTTTTTGCCAAACAAGTTTTGGACAAAAATTTTACTCTGTTCTAGTATACTCCTTTTCCATATCCTGTAAGATGTTATGGCAGAATCATTAAAACAAGTGGTGTCAAAATGCAAATACCTGGAAAAGTAATACTCAAGAAAGAACCACAATAAACTTGAAAAATGAGTAACACAGATCCACCACAGTGATCAGACCTAACAAACTGAAACAAACACCTAAAAGAGAGGCTACCACATTTGAAAAATGGCCCAACCAACTTGCTAATTTACTTCTTTTTGAAGTCCAATCATATAATGTTCTGCTGCCATCCTGCGTGTTCCACTAAAGCTAATGAGAGCAGCAAGTTGTTCAGGATTTGGTGATTGGTTGTGACATAATGTATCATCCTTACAGGTCATATATGTTTAAAATCCACACTGGACTAGAATTCTGTAAGTGAAGTGACTACAATTATTTTTTTTTTTTATAGTACTGGTAGTATGCTTCACAGAAATCACTGATGGAGACTGCATGCTTTCAACACAGCACTGTCAAATAAAGATCGGCATTCTCTGCTTGATTTTTCTTTTATGGCATATACTAGTTTTCCCTGTGTCAGTCAGTATGCACATTGACAGATTATAAGAAGTTATTTCTATTTAAATTGAGATCAGCTTTTGGTATTGCACAACATATATTTCAATAGGTGTCATGGCCAAAAGGATTTGATTCCTTATGCAGTTGCACAGGCTTTGACCCTATTTATTGGTATTAAGTAAAACATGCACACAATGAGGGATTTCTATTTGCACAGTATAGCTGCCAACTTTCTAACTGCACAAAACCAAAAACCCCTGCCCTGCCCCAACTTTTCCCCAAGGCCTCATCCCTTCTCCAAGGCCCTACCCCTGCTCACTCCATCCCCCCTTCCTCCGTCACTCACTCTCCACCACCCTCACCCAGTTTCATCAGACTGGGGCAGAGGGCTGGGGTGCGGGAAGGGGTGAGGACTCCAGGCTCTGGGGTGGGGTGGGAGGTTAGGGGTTTGGGGTGCAGGAGAGGGCTCCGGACTGGGGCAGGGGGTTGGGGTGCAGTGGGAGTATGGGCCCTGGGCTTCAGATGGGGTCAGAAATGACGGGTTCAGGGTGCGGGAGAGGGATCTACGTTAGGGTGGCGGGGGGGCTGAGGATTCCAGCTGGGGGTTCAGGTTCCTGGGGATGAGATGTTTGAGGTGGAGGAGGCTCCAAGCTGTGGACCAGGACTGCGGTGCAGGAGGGGGTGTGGGCTGTGGGGTGGAACGATGGAGGGGATGGGGTGCAGGAAGGGGCTCAGGGCTGGGGTAGGGGCTTGGGAGTGGGGGCTTCGGGAGGGAGTTTGGGTGCGAGAACAGACTCCGGGCAGGGGCAGTGGGTTGGGGTGTGGGAGGGGTTGGCAGAATCCCTGAGACACTTAGCATGGCTCTCAGAAAGCAATCACCAGGTCCCTGCAGCCCCTAGGCGCAGGGTGGCCAGGGAGGCTTTGTGCACTGCCTTCACGCCCAGAGAGGTTGACCCCACAGCTCCCATTGGTTATGGTTTCCGGCAAATGGGAGCTGTGGAGCCGGAACTAGAGGTGGGGGCAGTGTGTAGAGTCTCCCTGGCTACCCATGTGCCTAGGGGCTGCAAGGACCTGGCGGGTCACTTCTGGGAGCAGCACAGAGCTAGGGCAGGCAGGAAGCCTGCCTTAGCCACAGGTCCCCGCTGTGCCACCGACCGGACTTTTAATGGCCTAGTGGGCGGTGCTGACTGGAGCCACCAGGGTCCATTTTTGACCTGGCAACTCTAATTGAAGTCCTTGTGAGCCATTCTGTGCATTATGTTGAGACATTCTCTAGCATATGAGAGCATGTAAAAGTTCAATCCTATGCTCATGGAAGTTACTGGATTTTTTTCCACTGATATCCATTACCACTGGATCAGATCCACAAAATAGAAAAAAAAAATATTTCTATGATATGTAGCCACTTTGCATAAAATATATTTTTCAGTCATGGAAATCTTTATTTTTCCCCATCTCAGATATATTTCAAGGTTTTTAAAGGATTTTACTGATTTTTTTAAAAACATTATAATGGGGTTCTTATAACTCCCTTTCTATTAAGCAGAAAATAGGTCTCAGCTAGCTGTTGTAAAATGAGAAAAGTATCATGTCATTAGCTGTAAAAATTCATGATGCTAAAACCAGGCAGGAGCAATATCCTGATCAGTGTTCCCTTTAATTTTTTAGATCCATGTGCAGAAAGAATTTTATGTGCACTAATATGTAGGTGACGTGTGACACATCACCCCCATATTGGTGCACATAACAAAATACATATGGTAGGGGGTGGGGCTATGGGGTTTGGAGTTGTCAAGGTATGATTCCCCACTCTGAACCTTACCGTCCAAAAGATGGGGTACCTGCATGAACCCCCCTAAGCTTAATTATTAGCTTAGAAATGATATAGCTGCCACCACCCAAAAACACAGTGTTTTGGGGCACTTTCTGGCCCCCAAACCCTTCCCTGGGGACCCCAAGACCCAAACCCCTTGGATCTCAAAACAAAGGGAAATAAACCATTCCCCTCCTTTCTTCCTCCCAGATTATCCCCTCGCGGAGTAACACTGGGAGATTCCTGTGATTCAACTCCTTGAATCTTAAAACAGAGAGGAAATTCACCTTCTTCCCCTTCTCTCCCCCTCCCACACTCTCCCTGAGAGAGAGAGACAGTAGTCCTAACACAGAGAGAAATCAGGCTTTTCCTCCCTCCTTCTCTCCTTTCTCCCACCAATTCCTTGGTGAGTGCAGACTCTCTCCCCTTGGGTCTCAAAATAGAATAAAAAAAAACAATCAGGTTCTTAAAAAGAAAAACTTTTAATAAAAGAAAGAAAAAAGTAAAAATTGTCTCTGTAAAATCAAGATGGAAAATGTTACAGGGTCTTTCAGCTTATAGACACTAGAGAGAATCCTCCCCCCAGCACAAGTACACATTGCAGCAAACATACAATCCTTCCAGCAAAAATACACATTTGCAAATAAAAAAAACAATCAAAAGACTAGACCGCCTTTCTAACTGGTACTTACTAAATTGAACAGGAGAAGCTGTTTCAGAAAATTGGAGAGTCTGTATACATGTCTGGTCCCCCTCAGAGGCCAGAGAGAACAAAGAAAAACCCAAGAAGCACAAACAAAGGCTTCCCTCCACCGAGATTTGAAAGTATCTTGTCTCCTGATTGGTCCTCTGGTCAGGTGTTTCAGGTTTACTGAGCTAGTTATCCCTTTACAGGTAAAAGAGACATTAACCATTAACCATCTGTTTATGACAGGAGTGTGGGAGGGGGCTCAGGGCTGGGGCAGAGGGTTGGAGTGCAAGAGGGTGAGGGCTCTGGCTTGGGGTGCGGGCTCTGGGTGCAGGCTACCCTGGGGGTACAGCGGGTAGAGAGGATTCCCCCAACTCTCTCTCCCCGCAGAAGCACCTAGGCTGGGGGGCGGGATAGGTGCCTTTCCCCTGCTTGCAGCAGGTCTGGGCTGGGTTGAGGGTGGGTGAGGGCCACCACCCTCCTTGTTGCAGCAGGTCAGGGGCTGGGCTGGGTTGGGGCCTGGCACACCTCCCCTGGCTGCAGCAAGTCGGAGGCTGGGCTGGGTTAGGGTCAGGGTCAGGAGGGGCACCCTTCCCCTAGCCACAGCAGGTCCAGGGCTGGGGCAGAGGCATCTCTCCCCACCGCAGCCCTGAGCGCCTGCACAGCACTTAATAGGCTGCTATGCAGCTTAGAGGGAATGCAAGTAGGGAAAACAGACAATCACAACATATTTACAGACATTATGATGGTGCATTCTATATACGGTATACAACAATACCTTCCTTTTACTAAGAAATATGTTAAAAGCCTAAACTCATTAGTAATAATTAATTATGTATGTGTCTTAGTTCAGAATTACACTGTGTCTCAATAAAAAGTTCAGCTCCATAATTCCATTTCTCTATAGTAAAATAATACCCTGGGGATCCACAGACCACAGGTTGAAAACCACAGTGATAGTGAAAAGAAGTTGAAGAAAAGCACACTCAAAGAGCAGTCCATTAAAGAATAGTATTCAAGTCATTTGGTTGTTTAAAAAAAATAGTTGTGCAGTGGGAATAAAAAAGAAAAATTGAAAAATTATAGAATGTAAAATTACTTGTTTTAATAAATGATGTTCTAGTCATGTTGGTCCAAGGATATGAGATACAAGGTAAGTGAGGTAATATATTTTATTGGAGCAACTTCTGTATGTGAAAGAGAGAAGCTTTCAAGCTTCACAGAGCTTAGGACCCACCTTTGTGTCTCATGTTCTAATAAAGAAAGTCAGCATCAGCCACAGCAGAACAAGGAAATTATCCAGTATCAATAAAGAAAATTAATATATTTAACAAACTATTCAGTTGCACACATACAGTATGTTTGAAAAACGTGCACACTTATGATGGTCTTC
The DNA here is from genome assembly GCF_003597395.2 of Chelonoidis abingdonii. NCBI lineage: Eukaryota > Metazoa > Chordata > Testudines > Testudinidae > Chelonoidis > Chelonoidis abingdonii. The sequence goes on from NC_133777.1 coordinate 28,499,099, forward strand.
CAGAATCTCTAGACCCTAGATTCTAGAGTAGATTATTATTTTTTTTTTTAAAGTAGCAGGTCAGTGACAGACAATGTTAAAGCAGACAAATATGTACACACTAGTAAAGCTGCAAATATTTTACAGATGTTGTACTAAGCCTAGAAATGCTTTGGTATTTCCATTTACTACCAAGCCTAGAACTGGCTGAAAATTTTCCATTGATACATTTTGTCAATCGAATTTTTTGACAATGGATAAATTTTCACAACAATTTCCACACCTACTAAAGACATTCCTTTGCCCCTATGGGATTCGTATGGTTGTGGCTTTCTAAGGGACACAGTTTCCCTCAAGACTAATTTGTGAAGGAATTTCCTGATCTTATTGGCTTAGAGATTTTAAAATGAGGTGTAATATGATATTCTCCAAGGGTACATCCAGACTACTCACTGGATTGGCGGGTAGCGATTGATCTATCGGGGATCAATATATTGCGTCTTGTCTAAACACAATATATCGATCCCCGAATTCACTCCTGTCAACTTCAGAACTCCACCTGGGCGAGCGGTGGAAGCGGAGTCAACGGGGGAGCCACGGCTGTCGATCCCGCGCCATGAGGACGAGAGGTAAATCAAAATAAGATACGTCGACTTCAGCTATGCTATTCCCATAGCTTAAGTTGTGTATCTTACATCAACCCCCCCAAGTGCAGTTATAAAGTCAGTAGTACCTGTATACTTGTGCACAACTAAGATTACTTTAATTGATGTTAGTTGCGGTAAGTGACTCAACTAATACATTACAATGGAGGTTTCTTGCACCATAGCAAAAACTGCACAAAACTTGAAAGCAGCCTTAGTGGCATGTGCTTCCAGCAGTTTTAAGGAAAGACATTCAGCAGCCAATATACCTGCATGGACTCTTTTAGAGATTGCTTAGGAAACCGGAGTCTGCCAGAAGGATTTCACTCAAAGGAGGGTCATTGTAAAGTCTAATGGATGAAGACAGCAAGTCCATGAGTTCAAGTGACTCAATCAGCATTCAGACTGACATTGAGAAGGAAGTATGGGAAAGTGTCAGCAAATTAACCAGCCTTCAACTGGGCAAAGATTATGTCTAGTAGTGGAGAGAACTGTAATGGAACGTGGATACCAATTTATTAGTAGCAACTCTGAATCAGCCTGTAAAATCAACTAAAGAAGGACAAATGAGAAAGGTGAAATACAGGCTCAAGTAACCTGTCCAGCATGCCACAGGAAACATCAGAGTCTTGTAATGCTGCTCAACACTAAGGAGGCAGGTTCAAGAAGCACCTAGTTGACACCAGGCATGGTCAGAGGCTTAACAGAGACATTAACATAGTTATACTCCTTCTGACATTACACCTTCTCATTAAGCATTCAGATATTATGGCGGTGAATGCATATAAGTAGATAGATGGATTATATAAGTACAGTTACTCCCATATTAGTAAAAAACTAACAACCCTTATAGATATCTTCATTTAGACAAAGTTTCAGGAATACCACTGCTTTAGGTCATATCAAATGCAGCTGGACTAAAGCGAAGAATGGAATGCAGGTGGTACTTAAAAGCAGTGAGACAGATGTAGTACGGATTGCAGGACAGAGCATTCTAGGTCAAAGTGATAAAACAAGACCGCAGAGGAACATCACAGGACAAACACGAAACTCAGTAGTGATATGTTCCACTGGGAGCATTAACATCTAATCAGGAACAAACAAACTTAATACACATCTTTCCACTGTACAATAAATATGTTGGGTCAAGAGATTTCAGTGGAATTACTCTAGATTCATTCTCTTGTACAGAGATCAGAATCTTGCCCTCTGTCTACATTTATTTTCATATTTTTAATCCACTTCATATTTTTTCACTATTTTCAGTTGCTCTTTCCAACTCCTGAATTCAAACATCAAGTGCTACTTTCACAGTGCAAGTCATATAGATGAGGGAAGGCCTTTGTCTGGAAATTAGATAATATTTTTAAGGCTTGATAAACATTTGTTGTTCATGGTATTTAATACTGCAATTAAAATGCTTGAAGGATAAAATGTAGGGGGAAGAAAGCCTGAATTGCAATATTGTTTTCAAAAAAGGTGTTTTAAGATTAAGTAAATTTGGGTATAATTTATTGCACCATCTGCAGTGTATGGTCATAACTGATAGGCCAGCTGGTTGCAAAATGAGATACAGTATGTGGGATATTGCACTGTATTCCTCAGTCATATTATCACTTTACAAGTGATTCCCTTCCATTAAACGGTGAAGTGTCCTTTCGGTTAAACGGATGGAATTTTGCGCTTACTATTTTTAAAACTAACTTACTGAGGAAAGGGTCTCTGTTCTCAAAAGCATAAGAAAAGGCTATCTCTGTGAACAAACCTCTGTCTCACTTCTTCACAACATATGCTCAAATATACCACCACATTCCAGCTAATGTGTGTGAAAGGAGGACATGCCTTTGGTCATGACATGTTATGGTCTCCTTTGTAGCAGCCTGAGTTTGTGAACCTTCATGGCATGCTGTAAGGATCATCTTTTTTGTAATGGGCTGTATGGTGAGGCTGAGGGGGACGAGTGGTGATGTTACTGAGGGGGTTTATTACATTTTTGTTATATGTTGTTGTTGCTGGGGTATTATGTTGATGCGGAAATTTATTGTGTTTATTTTATAAGATGAAAACTAGCAAGGGTCATATTGTCAACCTCTTACTTTCATTTGGGTGGTGTTACTTACACAAGTAGACCCATGGACTACACCAAAATGTCTTATGTGAGCAACTGTGCACCAATGAAAGTAAAAGGTTCGTACTCTGGCTCTACACATATTCCTACTATTTTAGTATTGGAAAATTATTTCATTTTATTATTAGAATAATATTTATTATTAGAAAATAAAGTCAATGGGAGCATTCGTGTATTTAAAGTTAAGCATGCACATAAGTGTTGGTGGATCAGAACGGATAAATCAGAAAAACCAAGATAAGCAACTCAGTTATTGTGACAGTGTCTTTTAGGGAGCATTTTGATAATGAAATCCAATGAGAAATTAAAACGAAAACCAATTCTGTGTGATTATAAAAGGCAGAAACTTTTTGTTAAACACTCTTCTTTCAAGCACCTCCTCCTCTTTCCCCCCACCAAATGAGAAAGAGTATGTAAAAGGTGTTCCAGCTGAAGTTCAAATAGATTTTTCTCCATTTTTATAAGACTGTAGGGCATAAAAACCCTAACAGCACCTCTTTAACCATGAAGAGACATCTCAGTTTCTATTTCAAGCTAGAATCTATTAAGTCTGTTCAATTTTTGATTTCCATAGCTGTCGGAATTCGTTTAACCTACAGTTAGCATGTACCCTAAGGCCATGACAGTGTCAACAAATGCAATGACTTCAACCATTGTCTGATGCTCTGTACAAAAGAACTATATTTAAACACAAGATGTAGGTACGAGTTGCTGTCATTCCAGTTACTGTGCCAGAACGCAAGTTAATTTAAAAAAGAGAGGAATATACAATATCACTACTGAATAGTTGCATAAATAGCTGTAGATCCATGAGGCAAAAAATAGAACTCTCAGTGCAGTCCAAAACTACTGTTGTGCTTTTCTAGTATTCTAAATTATAATTTTACACTGGTCTGAATTAAGAATAGGCATGGATTTTATATTTACCATTTTTTTCAGACTGTTTCTAAAATATGTTACTGAAATACATATTTAGCATTTAATCCTAGTTGGTTTTCAGCCATATACAGTACTATCTACCCAAAATTATTTTGGAGATATTCCAGTCTCTATGTATTAATATTATGTTTAGGAAACTAATGATTCATACTTTGTAGTAGAGAAAAAGACAGATGATATGTCATTTTGATTTCTCATTAAGAAGCTAAACTGGATGGTTATATACATATATTATACTGTAATTTTTTATTTGCACATACTTACAGCTTTTTGCACACCCACAGATATATTTATTTACATTTTTTTTCTTATACACACCTAAATAAATTAGGTTACCCCATAAACTACTCATTTCCCATTTTTTTTTTTAGCTTTGAATATCAGTGTCTTATGATTTAGCAACAATGCTTGTAAGAGACAATAAAGTAAAAGCCTGATTCTGCAAACACTTGTGCATATACTTTAGGCATCAAAGTCAAAGGGACTACTCACATGCTTAAATATTTGCACAATCTGGACCCAAGTTATTGGGTACTTATTAAACGTAACTGAAAAAATTCTTTCATGATCAGACCTTGTATCAGCAAACAACAGTTTTTTATGGTCAAAACAGATTTTTCCGATAGAAATGCTGAAATAAGTTCAACTTTAACTTCATATCCTGCATTATAAATAAATGCCTATTTGGGCTTAGAAAATATTTTAAAGGGAAACAATAACAACTTGAAACTTCTTTTCTTGTCTCCTGAACCATGTTCTAAGAGGTCACTGCAGATTTATCAGCGGAGGAATGGCAGTGCTTATTAAACTCCAAATGGCCTGAATTTTTCCATTTTCCTGCAGCACATTTTTGTTCAAGTTCAATTAAATCCATTATACAAATCATTGCCTCATAGCCTAAACAGAAGGAGGAAGTTCACCCTCACCCATCAGTGATTGTTGTAGAAACTACAATACAATAAGCTTTAAAATATAGCACTTTATAGATCTCCTATTAGAACGCCCGACACATCCTAATAGGTCTGCCTTTCCTCCACAGCAAAAAAACATAAAAAGTCGTTACCATTAGAAAGAGTGAAATACAGTAAATCCACTCAAAATACCTAGTTTTTTGTTTGTTTGATTTTTAAGGATGATCTTCTCATCAGCATACTGCAATACATTTAATAAATTGTTTTCTTGTAAATTGGCCCCAGAACTACATAGTGTACTGTTAACAGCAGACCTGAGTTTAATACCAGGTGTAGGGGTTGATATGCAAATAATATAATGGGTGCAGGTAGCTGGCTATAATTCCTGTTTGTATTTCCAGCCTATTGATCCATGCAGCAAGATTGTAGCAAGCACCATAAACAGTATGCAATATATACTGTATTTGTGCAGAAGATACCCAGTCCATTCCTTCCAACAGATATTAAAATGTCACTACATAGGGCATGTAACATACAACTACATTAATGACCGCACCTGTAACCAGGGGTGGGGGGAGAGATTTGGCTGGCTGGGTGAATGAAGATAACAGTGCTTCAGGCGGGGGTGGGGGGAAGACAAAAACTGCTGTAAAAGGGGGGTCAGTATGATCACTGATTCATCCCCTGGGAACGCAGGGTTTAAAAGGAACAGATCAGTGCCTGAATCTTCCCTTTTACATGGAGCAGGCTGAGGCAGCACCCACTACCCTCCCTCAGAGCATGAGGGAACACAGCACTTCAGCATGTCTCAGCATGGGTCCACAGGGAAACAGAACAGTAAGAAAGGGAGTAATTCTCCCCTTCCTCTGGTATGGGTAGGGCGAAGCACGTATGAGACAGTAACAAAGCAACCTGCAGACTACTTCAGTCCCTGGGTAGGGACACAAGGAGAGGGAGTGTTTCCCCCACCCTTCCCCCAGGCAGCTGTGTGGTGGGTACAGGCATTAGTGATTCAGGTTTCAAGTTTTCTCTGCTAAGTGCAGGGGACAGCAGGGGGCAATTTTGCTCAGCTCTCAGTTCATTGTGGAAACAGGACTGTAAGCAGTGAAGGGGGAAACCAAAAGAAAGAGGAAGCCCCCTCCTCAGTGCTTCCCTCAATCCATGCAGAGATAGGCGAGAACACATTAGTAGTGCCAAAAAGGGAGGGGGAGTTACCTAGTTAGGCTATGTCTACACTGGCAATTGAACGACAAAACTTCTGTCTTTCATAGGTGTTAACCCCTCTATCCCCCACAAAAGACAAAAGTTTTGCCAGTGACAAGTGCCAGTGTGAACAATGCTTTGTCGGCAGAAGTGCTCTCTCCCCAACACTGCAAACGCTGCTCGTTGTGGGGGGAGGGGAAGGGAGTTTTTTTGTCGGCAGGAGAGATGACAAACAGCAGCTACACTGAGCAATTTATGGCAGCACGGCTGAAGTGACACAGCCATGTTGCTAAAAGCTGTGTAGTTTAGACATAGCCTTAGTCAGTGCTAATGGACATACTATCCTGGGGTATAGGTAGGAGGAGAAGCAAGACAGAAAAATCCCTCCCCTCCCCCTTAGCAACTGAGCTGTGATACTTTGGTTAGGCGCTGGTTTCAGGTTTTTGCTTGGGGCAGGCCAGGCACAACTTCTCCCTTTTCTGTCACGCTCAGCACTAGAACTGGGAAAAAGGAGGGATTCAAATGCTGCATAGGGCATATGTAGTGGGGTTATAGGAGTCAGGGGTAGTAGCCATGCACCTGGGGCAAGGATCTGGAGCAAGGACAGGGGTGGATGGGCTGGAGAATTTCTGTTTCATTACCAAAGGCAATCCCCTCTCTTCCCCAAGTTCATGGTTTGTGGGACTCCAAGAGAAGCAAACTTCTACCTCAGTCAGCAGGAATTTTCATGCAAGTGTTTAGGACAGTTGTTTCTAAGGTTGTCTTCATAGCATTTGGTGTTTACAAAAGTACAGCGGATCACCTGGAGCAACTAAGTACAAGCTGTGAGGGCAACGCTGAATGCAGGCATGTGTCACTGCAGATGCATGTGGGATTGGGCGCAGACTTCAGGAGGGTGCAGGAATCTGTGAGGACAGGCATATTTGCAGATTACATTTTGGGGTGCAGCATCTTCATGCCACAGCGGTAAGGATATGATCCCAGGGGGAACCAGCATAGGGGTTAAATCAAGTGCCACCCACAAGTTGGCAATGGTACTATTTCCAGTTCAGCTGGAGTATCAGAGGGGCAGCCATGTTAGTCTGGATCTGTAAAAGCTGCAGAAAATCCTGTGGCACCTTATAGACTAACAGACGTTTTGGAGCGTGAGCTTTCGTGGGTGAATACCCACTTCGTCAGATGCAGGTAGTGGAAATTTCCAGGGGCAGGTATATATATGCTAGCAAGGCAAACTAGAGAAACAAGGTAGTCAATCAGGGAGAAGAGCCCCATGCAGCAGTTAGAAAAACCAAGGGAGGAAAAAGGATAAATGACACAGCAATCAGATATCAGAATGGCAATATAACAAAAAACTACTGTGGAAGCACTTC